>NC_042624.1:43787428-44091311 GCF_901001135.1 Rhinatrema bivittatum | reverse complement strand
TAACCTTTTTTAATCTTCTTATTGAACATCCAAGGAACTACATGTTTCTTTCATCAATACGGCCTCCACACAACAGTGTATTGCTCAGCTTTCAATTTTTCATTCTACAACCTTTTCGATGGCATCCACCATAGACTCCATCATGATGGTATCGCTTAATGTCAATGGGTTCACGCATCCAATCAAACGAAAATTTTTTTTAACCTATCTTCAAACGCTTCATGTAGATATTGCTCTTCTACAGAGACTCACTTAACAGCTACCGAGTCCCTTAAGCTAAAACAGCAGTGGGTAGGTCATGTCTTTTTCAGTCCAGCCTGTAAAAAGAAGCGTGGCATAGCTATACTAATACACAAGCGCCTGGATATCTCCATTCTACACCAAGCAATGGATATTGATGGTCGATGGAACCTTCTTCAATTTACCTTACAAGATGGATCTTACACTATTCTTAATCTGTACGCACCAAACGCAGATGACCCTACCTTCTTTCAGGATGTCTTCACAAGATTGCTATCTCTCGATCCTCTCAGTATATCATTGGGGGAGATTTTAACCAGCCATTAGACCCCCTTCTTGACAAAAAGACGGAGATACGCTACACAATCTCGAAAGCAACTCAAACTCTGCAACACCTCATGTCTCAACTGGGACTGCTAGACCCTTGGAGAATACAACATCCCACGGAAAAAGACTTTACCTTTTATTCAGCACCACACACGTCTTACTCTAGAATCGACTTCTTTTTGGTTTCTAACACTCTGCTACCTCATATCTGCGCATCTAGAATATGTTCCATCCTGGTATCTGATCACGCGGCAGTACTCTTTCAACTTAAACTTGTCTCTCCTATTCATGTGGATAGACAATGGAGATTTAATGCATCCTTGCTATCGGAGCCCGACCTTTCTTGCATTTATAAGTGAGAAAACCTCTAATTATTTTGCCGACAACTCAGGAACTACTTCCTCCCAGGAACTCCTATGGGAAGCGTGTAAGCGACCATCAGGGAGAGATTATTAGTTATTCTGCTCACAGACGACGTCTTCAAAGGCAAGCTCTTCAACACCTACAGAGATGCTCAGAAGATCTGGAATGCTCACACTTGCTATCTCCTACGGCTCACACATTAGCTCAACTTCAAAAGCGAGATATGAATATAACAAACAACTGAGTTCGCAAGTTCAATTACATCTTTTTCACTCCAAGGCGCAATATTATGCGGAAAGCAATAAATGTGGCAGACTCTTAGCTTCGTACCTCAAAAAAAAGTCTGAGCGTTCAAGAGTGGTCAAGATCGTCACGTCAACTGGTAATACAACCACACTGGATAAAGATATACTTCAATCCTTTCGAGACTTTTACGCTCAATTATACCAATCTGAAGTACATCCATCTCCAGAAGAATTCGACTCGTTCTTTGCAAATCTTGAACTTCCCCAATTAACTGACGCACAGCGCCAAACTTTGGGCTTACCCTTCACTACTGAAGAAATATCGGTTGCCATTATGTCCCTTCCTCTGAAAAAAGCCCCGGGTCCCGATGGATTCAGCACCGATTTTTATCATGCATTCAAGAAGACTCTATCTCCTCATCTGCTTGGATTGTGGTGATTCCAAAGCCAGGCCGTGACCCCACCTTACCTGCCAATTACCGGCCCATTTCGCTCCTTAATGTGGACTATAAAATCTTCACCAAAATTCTAGCCACCCGCTTATCCAAAACTTTAGGCTCTCTCATTCACACTGACCAATCCGGATTTATTAAAAACAGGCTTATTACTAATAACTACACTCGGATGTTTCTCCATATCCAAGAATCTCTTTTTCCCACCTCTGAGCCGGCCATTGCTGTTTCATTAGACACTGAAAAAGCCTTCGATCGCAAAGAATGGTCTTTTCTCTTTGAGACCATGTCCAGATTCGGATTTGGTCTTAAATTTACCAACTGGATTAGACTAATATATGGCGCACCCACGGCTTCTCTATATGTTAATTGTCAGATATCCCCACCTTTTTCTTTATACAGAGGAACCCGACAAGGCTGTCCTATATCTCCCCTACTATTCGACCTGGCTTTGGAACCACTACTTATCGCCATTCGTCAGTCCCAAGCAATAACTGGTGTAACCATAGGCTCCGGGGAGTATAAACTTTCTGCATATGCGGATGATGTCTTGCTATTTATTACCAATCCCGAAAGTTCTCTTACTCAGCTGTTTGCACATTGATGTATATTCTGCATTACAGGTTATAAAGTAAATTGGAGCAAGACTGAATTCTTATCTTTAAATAACTTCTCCCAAACGCTAGATTTCTCTTCTTTTTCAATTCAAAAAGCCAAGCTCGGCTTAAAATACTTAGGAATACGATTTTTTTCAGATCCCCAAATTACTCTT
Organism: Rhinatrema bivittatum; assembly: GCF_901001135.1. Taxonomy (NCBI): domain Eukaryota; kingdom Metazoa; phylum Chordata; class Amphibia; order Gymnophiona; family Rhinatrematidae; genus Rhinatrema; species Rhinatrema bivittatum. Next base: position 44,088,912 of record NC_042624.1, on the reverse strand, counting down.
AATACCTGTGAAAAATCCACACTACAGCAGGTTAAGGATATCATCCTTAAATGGTCTCCATTGCATCTCACATGGTGGGGTAGACGACACCATCAAGATGGTCCTTGCTCCAAAAATTACCTTCATATTATCCATGCTCCCAATTTTTTTCTCTAATGACTTCTACCGACAAAGTGACCGTATTCTACTTAAGTTCCTCTGGAACAACAAAGCTCCTAGAATTGCCTTGCGTAAGTTGAAAGCTATGAAAGCTCAAGGAGGTGTAAATTTCCCTGATTTCCGCTCATATCATTTAGCTTTCATTCTTCAACAAAGCTTCCACCTATTTGGTCCGGAAGCTCACACAACTGACACACCCAGCTGGCTCCCCATTGAACATTCTCTTATTCATCCGTTTCCTACTTTCACCTTTCCGGGTATGCTCCTCTCCTATCATACACAGAACAGGATACTGATTACCTTACATAAAGCATTGAAGGAGTTTGATGCTTTATGCCCTCGGGACAAACCTAATTGGTCGAACTCCGCTCACTCCCTATATGGAATACTAATAGGATTAGAATAGATGGCCACCCCATCCACTGGCCTATATGGCAAGCTAAGGGAATTTGGTTTCTTTCCTCCATTGTTTCGGAAGATGCCATAATTCCTTTTTCCTCCCTACGATCCCGCTTCCAACTCCCTTCTACTCAATTTTATGCCTGGCTGCAGCTTCGTGATGCACTTAAGGCCTTGGACTTACCGAACTTGAAACTTGACCAACCAGCCTACCTTGTTTCCTTTTTCGAGGAAGTGGGCTCTCGAGGACATCTCGCTTCTAAAATTTATAAGCTAATTAGAGGCTTTTCTACACCCTCTCCTACCTCGACTCTACAACAAGTATGGTCCTTTGACCTCCAGACAAAACCCTCTTATAAAGTCTGGACTCATGTTTGGTCTTCCTCGGTACATATCTCTCTATCCACCAGCCTGTCCCAGACTTCTTTTTTCATTCTACACAGAGCCCTCTGGACCCCCTAGAAACTTCATAGAGCTAAACTTCTCCCCTCTCACAAATGCTGGTCCTGCAGGAGGGAGAAGGCCACGTTAGAACACATGCTTTTCTCCTGCCCGATGATTTTTGGCTACAAATTTGGAATAAAATATCATCCTTACTTTCACTTCACATACCAGTTTCATATGCCTTGATAATCCTAAAGGGTGCCCATCCTGAACTAGAACTGTCGCCGCCACATCGGTGACTAATTGATTTCCTTCTCCTTGTAGCTTTACATATCACCTCCAACTGGAAGAGAAGTGACTTACTTTCAGAACCTTTGTGGTGGAATACAGTCTGTTTATTTAGCAGGTACGAAAGAGCAATGGCCATCAAACATAATCAACTGGCTAAATGGAACTTAATGTGGAAACCCCTTGACAATTACACTACCTAATCCTACATGGAACACTGGCACCTCTACACTGTCACTATTGGAGACACTAGCTTGGATGTTCTGCTTTATCTATTCCTCCTTTCTTCTTTCTCCTCTCTTTGTATTTTCCATTTTCCTTCACATGTGTCCTAATTAACCTGTTGGTTACTGTTCAGTTGCTCTGGATACCTAATATATAGTATCTATGTTACTGATACATTGTATGATGTTTTCCTTGTCATGACATGTTCTGATAAGTTTATGGCTTTGTTATGAAACTTTCTCAATAAAAATATTACAACTAAAAAAAAAAAAAAAGAAGAGTGATGGCCACTGCTATTCTAAAATGCTGGCAGAAATGCATTTTTGCATTCATTTGGAAAAGAAAACTGCCCAGGGTGGCTAGCAGTGTAATGTTTAGACATAAATTGAGAGGCGGGTTGGGTGTTCCTCACTTGAGGTGGTATTTTGTTGCTGCTCAATCACGAGCAATCATAGACTGGAAAAAAAGGGGAGAACAGAAAACGTGGGTAGCGATGGAGCAAGTTTTCTTGGGAAGTCCAACCTGGATAGCAAACACAGACCTTCCCCCAACGGCTAACACCACCCTCCGCATAAGGAAGCAATGGCAGCATAAATTGGTGGGGAGAAGAAGGTATTTCTTTAGCTCTTCATTGTTTCACAATAGCCGTTTTGCCCCAGGGTGGGATTCTTCTCTTTTTAATAGTGGAAAACAAAAGGGATTATTTTACTAGGTAATCTGTGGAGCTCTGAGGAGCTTCTAACCTTCACAAACATTAAAGAAAAGCACCAATTATTGGCTAAAGATATGTTTTCAAATCTACAATCATGTCATTTCCTTCGACAGGAAAGAATAGAGGAGGATCTAGCCTTGGGAAAATCCCAATTTGAACATTGGTGTGAGCAGGCAGACAGGCTGAAAGGGGGAATCTCTAAGATATAAGGACCCATGTGAGAAACCAGCCTTCGCACCGGCTTGGGAAAACGATTTAGGGAAAGAACTACTATCAGAAAACAGTTTTAAAGTCTTATTGAGATGGCATCTTACACCTGTGCGGTTGCATAAAGCTCATATGATTAGCAGTCACCTGTGCTGGAGGAGTTGTGGTCAAAAAGGCTCATTCTTTCATATGTGGTGGGAGTGTTCTATAGTTATATGTTTTTGGGGGGCAGTTTCCCTATTTATCCAGCAAGTGCTCTGTTCAGTTATCCCTGAAAATGCCCTGTTAAATAGGGATGTGAATCATGTGCCTAATCGTCTTAACGATTGGGTTCGGCTAGAGGGGGGAAAAAATCTGATCGGGGGTGATGTGAATCGGAATTGGTTCCGATTCACATCGTTATTTTTTTTTTTTAGTGAGGCCCGACCCTTTAAAATTGACCCCTTACCTTCCCCCACCCTCCCGAACCCCCCGAAAACTTTTTACGATTACCTGCTGGTCCAGTGGGGGCGCAAGGACCGATCTCCCGCTCTCGGGCCATCGGCGCCATTTTGGCTGCCACTCAAAAATAGTGCCGATGGCCTGATTAAAAAAAAACCACCCGACCCTTTAAAAACGACCCCTTAGCTTCCCCCACCCTCCCGAGCCCCCCAAAACATTTTTAAAATTACCTGGTGATCTAGTGGTGGTCCGGGAGCGATCTCCCGTTCTTGGGCCGTGGCTGCCACTCATAAAGATGGCGCTGATGGCCTTTGCCCTTACCATGTGACAGGGTAGCCATGCCATTGGCCAGCTCCTGTCACATGGTAGGAGCACTGGATGGCCGGCGCCATCTTAAATACGGCGGTGGCCATCTTTAAAGATGGCGCCAGCCGGCCAGTGCTCCTACCATGTGACAGGGACCAGCCAATGGCACGGATACCCTGTCATATGGTAAGGGCAAAGGGCCATCGGCGTCATCTTTATGAGTGGCAGCCAATGGCCCAAGAACGGGAGATCGCTCCCGGGGACCACCACTAGATCACCAGGTAATTTTAAAATGTTTTGGGGGGCTCGGGAGGGTGGAGGAAGCTAAGGGTCATTTTTAAAGGGTCGGGTGGGGTTTTTTTTTTTTATTTGGGCCATCGGCGCCATTTTTGAGTGGCAGCCAAAATGGCGCCGATTGACCAAGAGCGGGAGATCGGTCCCCGCGCCCCCACTGGACCACCAGGTACTCGTAAAAAGTTTTAGGGGGGTTCGGGAGGGTGGGGGACGGTAAGGGATTTGTTTGTATAGGGGTCGGGGGTGGGTTAGGGTTGTTTGGTGTGCCGGTTTTTCCCCAACCCTCCCCCCTCCCCCGATTTACGATTTTTCACGATAAATCGTGGGAATTTCTATTGTATCACGACTCTTAACGAGTTTGACGATTTAAAAGATAGTATCTGAACGATTTTTTAAATCGTCAAAAAACGATTCACATCCCTACTGTTAAATGCATCCTTGGACAGCTCTAGACATAACTGGATGCTGGTACATCAAATTATATTGGCCGCTAGATGTCTCATAGCAGCTGCTTGGAAAGCACCCAACACTCCACAGTTAAAATTGGTCATCTTAAAGTTGGATAGGATTGTGAGCTACATAAGCTGACTGCTCGTAAACACCATATGTTACCTAGTTTTTCATCGGTGTGGGAATCCATATTTACAATGGCGGGCTAAACACTGAAAAATTCATGTGGTTTCAGCGAGTCCTTCCATCTATCCTATCATTACTGCCTATTGCTCTAGAGTAAGGTATCTTTTGCACTATTAGTAGCTCCTAGTCAAAAATTTGTCTGCAAATGTGCTGTAATTAAGTTTAGCCAGACGGTAATGTAGAGATTATTTTATTAAATGTTGTATATGTTGTTATAATGATCTTGAAAAATCTCAATAAAATATCATTTACAAAAAAGAATGATGGCCACAGCTAGAGGCAATGAGGGCGTGTCAAACTTGTATGACTGAACACTGAAAGATACCCTTAGCTAAGGGGACTATATTCAGGGCAAGCAAGCAGGCTGGGTGAGCCAAATGGGCCTTATCTACTGAAATCTACTATATTACTATGCAAATAACTTTGCAGATTGTTCTGTTCTGTCAGTCAATACATGGAACAACTAGAACAGTGACTGGGAGTCCTAGGAATATTTTTCTGCATCAGCAGAAAATTAGAAAGTCTAAGCTTAAACCCTTTGAGCTGTGACATAAGGACATTAAAACGTGACATTAATTCCTTCTGGTATAAATATTGTAAGTGAATGGCATGTTATAATCTGAAATTCACCTGAGGCTTTCTCTTCTCAGGTATGGCTCCGCCCTTTCTAAGCAGTAGATATAATCATGGTAGTTCACTGCTCAGCAATATGTGAGTCTATCAAACCAGGTCACATAGCAAACATATTTTCCATTCTTGCCTCAGCAGCAGACTTAAAGACAGCTCTGAAGTCAACAGATTTAGTCCCACGGTCATCAGACTCTGGTCCAGGATCAACAATTTATTTATTTATTTATTTATGAAACTTTCATATACTGACATTCATAGGGCAATATGCCGGTTTACAAAAACTGAAGCAGGTAGAAAATACAAAGAACAGGGGGGGGGGAGAGGGGGAGCAGGCAAGAAGAGGGTGAGAGGGGGGCAGGGGAAGAGCAGCAAGAAAGGATAGGGCAGAAGGAGAGAGAGTAACAATCAATAATTGAGCAATATAATAAAGAGGAACATAATTGTAACTAGGTTCTAAAATTATAAGTTAAGGCAAGGTACTTATTACAATAAGTCAATAGCGTAATTACTTGTTAGGGTTAAGGCTTTGGCAATGGTGAGTTCAAAGGGGGGGCGGGAGGGAGGCGGAGGCAGGGGGTAGAGGAGGGAGGGGAGAAATTCAGGGGGCAGGGAGTGTGGGCTGGGGGGTAGAGGGGTGGCTGGAGAAGGGTGAAAAGGAAGGAGGACGGTGATGAAGAGATAGGGAGTGGACTAAGTTTAATTGGTATCTGGGTAGGCTTGCCTGAACAGCCAAGTCTTGATGCCTTTTTTGAAAGACTGTTGGTCAATCCAATCAGGCTGATCCAGTTTTGGATTTTCCCTATTGCATCTATGGGCTTGTAGCTTCAGTTTATCTAGGTAAAAGCAACTGCAATGGGGAAATAAAACTGCAATTCATTCAATCTGTCAGGGTTGAGGTGGGCTAGATAGTGACCTGTGACAGCATATACTTCCCAGCTTGGAAAGTCTGCACCTGTATGACCCTAGGGAAAGGCACCTACACAGACTTTTGTAGATTGCTTCTGGGAGAGGGCTGTAGTGTGTTTGCTGCTACAGGGAAACAGAGTTTTATAATGGATCTCTGCTTAGAGAAGAGTTTTTTAGAACCTGTTTAGAACAGATTTCCTTGAGGAAAATTCAAGTGTGGAATGTTTTGGCTATGTGCTGGACCTGGTATGAGAGAGAACTTTTATGAATGTAAGAGTATCCCAAAAGTCACCATTCACAGCCTCAGGATCTTCACAGAAACTGGAGTATGATATAGTAAAGAGGGTGTGGTGGTTGTCAGACACTCCCCAGTGGGAAATGTCTTGTAGGGAGAGCTGTTTCGATAAAACTGAGGAGCCCATTTTAGCTCCCTATTCTTCTCTTCTGTTTCCTATCCTAGGAAGGTGGCTGGGACTCAAGGATAGAGATGTCAGGCCTCCAGGATTTGGGAGTCTTCTTGGGATTCAAGACAATCCTGAGAGTGGGAGGACCAGAGGTGATTTGGGTGGAAGACAATTTAGCCCCATTCTCCTTTGTTTACCTTGTGTTAAGAATTGGATTTTCATTTTGGAGTCAGGGGACAGATTTGCCAGACTTGTGAACCTACTACAGTAGAGGGAAGGAGAGTCAGCATCTATAACTGTTCAGGAAAATTGTTCCAGTTGCATCTGCTGAAATGAAGAGATCTGTACACTAGCAAGTACTGATACGTGGAATGACCCAGGTTTGGGAGAATCTAAAGAATACTGTGATGAGGTGAGTTATCATCACTGGAAACAGCCCGGAGATACACAAAAGGTGACCATCCAGAGTTGCAGATGGCGCTGTGCAGGAAGAAAGGGTGCAGTTGTTGGGAGAGAAAATGAAAGGAGAAAGCACAGCAGGCTTGTGGGTATTGTAGTCACAGAAGGCTGAGACAGAGGTTCAGCACAGGGAGACAGAGGTCTGCTCCCTTTACAGATGCCCCTTCTTGGTGGTCAAATGAGTCGCAATGTGAACTGAGACGTCAGTTTTAAGGCATTTTCAGTGTGGCCACTTGCGGGATGCAGCAGCCACAAAGGATTCAAACTATTTTCTGCATGTGAGGAGCCTCCTCATGTGTAGTATTTTTGCATATGAAGGAGGCCGAGGCAGATTTTTCGGAACAGTGCCTTAAATATTGGTTCAGCCCAGGGAAGGTGTAATGATTGTGTACAGGTTTGTCTGTTAACAAAAACTTTGCAGAGAAACAAAAACCCTGGGAAAAGGTGGAGCAGAAGAGACACCAAGGAAGCCAGACAGAATACTGTCAGCAAGGCACTACCAAGGAGATTTGCAGCTGGAGGAGGAGCTTGGCTGATCAGATGGGATGGTGGTGAGGATGGAATCACTATTATCAGGAGGCCAGGGATCCTGAAGAAAGCCAGTAGGTCCCACAGGTCAAAGCTGACTTCAGAATGCTAGGCTACATCCTGGAAAGTGCTGGCAATGAGGGGCTGTCAGGGAGACAGTGGGGCTGAGGAGCAAGGGCTAGCCGAGCAGGACCATGCTGTGGATGGAGCCACCTTTACCAGAAGGTAAGGGAGCCTGAGGCTCTGGTAAGACCTACAGCTCAAAGCTGGCTGTGTAGTGTTGCAATATAACCTGGGAGGTAGAGCCTGAATCTGTTATGGGGAACAGGAGGAGGGTCTGTCTGCACCAGAATGTATGTTTTTTCTAAAAGCTGAACTGTGATTGCCCTGTGGCGTAACAGGCTGGTAGATAAAACCTGCTGTTAGCAGCGCCTCTGACTGCAGTTGGGAGCTTTTGGAGAACTGGGCAGCAGTCCCAGATAAGTCTTGGATGAGTGCTTTGTCACAATACGATGTGAGGGAGTTTGGAGAAAAGGATTCCATAATGTAACAGATTTCTGTGACTGTGTAACTATTGACGGTTTGGATTTTTATTGCAGTATGGATTGCACTAGATGGAAGTTTACTGTCTGCCAAATTGTTCATTTGCATCAAATACTTGAATAAAAATAGATTTATTTTGGAAGAACACCAGGCTTGTTTGGTTGTGTGCGTGTGGGTTGTTTTTTTTTTGGGGGGGGGGGGGGTGGGGGGGGGTGTTACACTGGGATGTACCAGAAAGACACTCCACAAGCCTAACGGCTTTGTAAGAATTTTCTCTCCCATTCACCCCCTCCCCCCAAGAAAGGATTCAGGAGCGTCCCTGTGTTCTGCTCGCCGTCAGAACCGGGCTTACGCAAACGAAAGGCAAAGGCACCTGTGCAACTTAAGTCTGAGGCTTATGAGCCCTGCAGCTTAACAGCCTGGTATTGTAGGGCAGTTCTGCCTTTGAAAGTAAGAGACTACTATATATAAAGAGTTTGTGCTGGGATCCCAGAGAGGGGAGAAACTTCCAGATTCAGCCTGTTCTTTGCTGGTGAGGAAACCGCATATGAAATAGTTTGGTGCTCCAGAAGCTCTGGGCTTTTTCTTCCTGTTTCTGTTCCTGTGTTCAGTGCTGTTCTTGTCTATAAATAATCCTTTACAAGATGGAATGCCCTCCCGCTAGAGGTGGTAAGGACGAGAACTGTAATGGAATTCAAAAGAGCCTGGGATAAACCCAGAGGATCCCTAGTGCCTAAAGGACGGAAAGGAAGATTAGGAGTAACCTGCACAGAGCGGCAGTTACCTCATTAATAGATTACAAATAAATAAATTAAAAGAATAAATAAAGCTTGCTGGGCAGTCTGGATGGATCCCCTGGGTCTTTCTCTGCCATCATTTACTATCTTACTATCGGGGCCGATACAGTAAAGTGCGGCCGCGATTACCCTGTTTCTTTTTTTGTCAAAATACTTTTTATTAACAGGGGGGCAGTAACATCTGCCACTCAAGCAAATAAACATAGTACAAAAATGAAGCTTCAACAGCATTAGTAACACAGTGTGACCAGAATCGCAACATACTCCCCACCCTGGTTTTCCATTTTCACCCCATACCCCTTCCCCTTCCCCGAACCCAAATCCCACAAACAACACATACATTCTCCATTTATACCTTAATCCCCCCCTTCCCCTTCCCCCCTTCTTTAGATGACCATTGCGTAGTATAACCATTGTGGCGCAATTCTTCCTGAAGAGATTTAGGAAAGGTGTTAAAACAGGCATCCCAACAGTTGCAATAAAGTTTGTCTGGGCGCCTCCTGCCGGCTAGATAGTCCAGTCTTTCCATTTGTGCAAGAGAGGCCATTCTCCCAAACCAAGCGTCAAGCGTAGGCACCGCCAATGGCTCTGTCCAACAAGCCAGAATAGTGCGACACGCCATCAAAACAGCCACCCGCTCAAATCGGGCCTTAGAACCACTGCCTGGCGTGTGTCGAAGTGAAATACAGGTGAGTAGCATCCAACCAGTGAGTCTGAGAGGTTCGCCTATGCAAGTTCCCACCACCACCAACACTGCCTGCCAAAAAGGGCGAAGTAATGGACAATCTATCAACTGGTGGAGCAGCGTTCCCTCCTCAGCTCCACACTTAGTACACTTAGGAGATGTAGCCAGATTCATCTTGAACCGACGGACATCGTCATAGTAAAGACAATGAAGAAGCTTAAACTGAAGCTCCCGTAGGCCCAGGTCAGGTAATAGTTTATACAGGCCTTGACACCAGCTTGACATCTGCCTCTCAGTAACAGGGGGAGCCCAGAACAGTAGACCACTGTCTGGCCAGGCGACGGAGTGAAACAGCACCACTAAGTTTCTGTCCTAGTCTTTTCCAACTGGTAATAGTGTTTCTCAAATATGCAGTATCAAAAATGGTATTGGCAAACTTTATCTCAGCCTCCAACTCCAGGTTCGTCCAGGCGAAAGCAGTCAAGTAGTGGCGGGCTTGGAGAAAAGCATAGAATTGTTTTGCAGGTAATTGAAAGGTGCGTGCCAGCGTAGCAAAGTCCAGTAGTGTACCTGAAACAGAATCATACATATGGAACGCAAACAGCACTCCGCGTTCCGCCCAAGTGCGAAACACCAAGCTGCACTCACGGCCGGGGAGAAAATCCACATTTTTCAAAAAAGGGATCAACAAGGACCGCCCTCCCGATAGGTTATGCTTTTTCCGCATCCAGCGCCATGCCCGGACACAGGGACTTAGTAGGACCTTAGGATAATAGGCAGTGCGACGCTGCTCCACCCGCACTTGAATAAGGCTCAAAGGAGACCCCGGGGTCGACATGCAACCCAACATCCCCTCCTCACAGTAGCGATAAGTCCCCGTTAACCATTCTCCTATAAACCTCATTTGACAGGCTACGTTATATAATCGGAAATCCGGCAAATTCAGCCCTCCCCCCTCTCGCGGGTATTCCATAGTCACATAGGCTAAACGGGCACGCTTCCCCTGCCACATAAAACGCTGAATACTGGAACGCAACCGACGGACATCAGCCACCATCAGCCAGCAAGGGAGCATATGTAGGAGATATAAGAGTTTAGGGACCAACACCATTTTGACTAGGGCGCCCCTGCCAAAGAGTGATAGCGGTAACAGCTTCCACATTTATTTATTTTTAGATTTTTTTTTATACCGGTGTTCCTGTATGAAATACAGATCACATCGGTTTACATTGAAACAGAACATAAATTTTGCCTAGAGGCATTACATAGAACAAGGTTACGGAACTTGGAACAGGGTAAACTAGTTCAAAATTAGCATTGTAATGTAAACATATTTGCTAACAAGTCTCATTGAGCAGCAAAAAACAAAAACATAAAAGCAAAACAGTAAATGTCACATGAGTCCTGCAGCAAGAGATTGGATACAGAGTCGAGTAGTAGTATAGAACCTAGAGTATGCATGTCCAATTGTGCTTGAAATTTAGCAATGCAGGGGCCTATGTTTAGGGAATACAATTGTCGTAGGTCCCTCAGAATCCATACCCCCAGATACTTGAGCTTGCCGGGAGCCCATCGAAAAGGAAACTCCCCTCCCCATGTGGCTGGGAGATCTTCGTGTACGGCCAAGGCCTCAGATTTATCATAATTAATTTTTAGACCGGCAACCAAATGGAAGCGATCAAACAGTTTAATAATAGCCGGCACACTAGTTCGCGGCTTCCCCACAAATAATAAGAGGTCATCCGCGAACAAGGCCATCTTTAGGGGGTGACCATCCAAGCTGATTCCACTAATGGCCCTCTCACGTCTGAGGCAAATGGCCAAAGGTTCCAGCGCCATAACAAATAACAAAGGGGATAGGGGACACCCCTGATGAACTCCCCGGGAAATAGGCAAAGCCTCGGTAGGTATCCCATTGATTAAGATAGTGGCGCTAGGGTTTTGGTAAAGGATATGCAACCATTGTAAGTAAGCCCCTGAGAAACCATACTTCTGCAAGGCCCAGAACATATACTCCCATGAAATGGAATCAAACGCTTTTTCATCGTCCAGGCTCAAGATCAGTGCTTCAGCTTCAGCTTGGTAACTCAATGCCGCCAATAAGCGTCTAACATTCCTTACCCCTTGGCGTCCCTGAATAAACCCAGTCTGATCCCCATGAATAAGTTTTGGTAGAATAGTGGACACTCGGGCCGCCAAAAACCGAAGCTAGTATTTTAATATCCACATCTAACAGCGAGATGGGGCGATAGGATCCCACCTCCAAAGGGTCCTTCCCGGGCTTGGGAAGAACTACAATAACAGATTGATTGGAGGCGGACGAGAGTGTATCTGTATGCAACAAGTCAACACAATAAGCTTGCAGCGGGATAAGCACTCCAAAGTTAAGGATCTTATAATACTCAGATCCAAGCCCATCTTGGCCTGCTGCCTTACCAAGCCGAAGCTTCTTAATAACTGCATAAATTTCCTGGGTATTAATGGGACGATTCAACAATTCCAAATGTTCTGGTGCTAATTGAGGCCAGGGGAGGTCAGCAAACCTCTGATCTGCTATCCCCTGATTCATAGGCTGGGAGGTGTAAAGGGTCCTGTAATATTCTAAGAACCTGGCCGCTATGCCAGTAGAAGTTGTCTGATGTACCCCTTGCTTATCTCTGATTCTGACAATCGAGGCATGCTGGCCCCGAGGCCGAACCAGGTGCGACATAAGTCGACTTGCTCGATTGCCATATTTGTACAATTGGTACCGGTAATATCAAAGGGACATAGAAGCCCGTTGGTGCAAAAAGCTGTTTAAAGCCTCCCGTGCCCGATCCAAAAGGGCTTTGGTATCCTCTGGCAAGACCCCCATATGAGCACTTTGTGCAGTTTTAAGAACTCCCGTTAGTCTTAAGATTTCAGCATTACAGCGGCGGTTTTTCTTAGCTACGTAAGCAATGACCGCCCCTCGCAGGACCACCTTCCCCGCTTCCCACACTGTCGAGGGGGAAACTTCCGGGGTCGTGTTATGCTCAACATATTCCTTCCAACATGCCTGCAGGTACCCATGAAACTCTTTATCTAAATATAGATCCGGTCTCAGGCGCCAAGAGTGTAGAGGCCGGGCCCCCAATCCCCATTGAAGAACCATGGCCACCGGTGCGTGATCTGATAAGGAGATAGTCCCTATAGTGGCATCCTATATTTTAGGGAAGAACTGATCGGATACGAGTAGATAATCGAGCCTAGAATACACATTGTGAGGGTGTGAAAAAAAAAGTGAAATCGCGCTCCTGCGGATGTAAAATCCGCCAGACATCCAGCAAGCGAAGCTCTTGACACAGTAGGTTGATACCCTCCCACTCTCTGTTCTCGAGGCGAGTTTAGGGGGTGCATTATCAAGTTGGCGGCTCGCCACAATATTAAAGTCACCACCCAGTACCAAACTATAATCAGAAAAATCGGCCAAGAGATTAATCAGAGAAACAAAAATCCATGGGAGTATACGTTAGGTGCGTAAACAGCACAAAAAACAATACGTTGCTGGTACAAAGTGCCTGCCACTAGAACATATCTGCCTTCCTCATCCTGGCAAATATGCTCAAGTTGGAATAGCAAGTTTTTGTGAATAAGGATGGCAACTCCCCTTTGACGCCGATTATAAGACGAGTAGTAGGCCTGTCCCACCCAATCTCTTTTTAATTTGGCGTGCTCCCCATCCCCCAAATGGGTTTCCTGCAATAGCGCCACCTGTGTTTTCATACGTTTAAACAATGCAAATAATTTAGCCCGCTTGATTGGGGAGTGTATGCCATCCACATTCATAGTAACAATTTTAACAGGCGCCATCATTTTAGAAGAACAGTGAAGTCAGAAAAAGATAACCGGGGCCTCCCAGGCCCCCTGCCCTGCTCACAAGAGATCCCTCAAGGCCTCCCAGCCTAGGCCTCGAGGGAAAAGCTGCAAACCATACTCTGGTCACAAATGAAACCTTTGAATTTAGTAGCTCATGGGTCATCTCCCCTGCCCGCCCCTTGCTACTATCACACATACCCACAAACACACAGCACATCCATACTCTCACCACAAACCCCCCTCCGTACCTCATGGGGCTCGAACTACCGAGCTCCATAAGGATACCACGAAGAATCCTTGTCTCCCATCTCCCGCCCCGCTCCCCACCATTCACCACCTCTGGCCGTAGGCATCAGAGACCCCAAAAAACTGCAGTAGTTAAGCAGTAGCGTCCTGCGCAGGATCCAACGTGTGAAAAAGTCTGCAAAAAGTCTGCAAAATCCTAAAAGTGTGATTTGCAATTCGTCTATCCAACTAGTCAGAGTCCAACAGGGACAATTAACATGTTGGGATATAACTACCACTCCACAAAGGCTGTCCCAAGGCATCACAGTATGCATTGCTGTGGCCCCCGCCACCGGGGAAAAATGAAGGAAAGAAAAAACAGGTCCCCTCAAGCGCAATGAGCGGTGAACACACCAGTAGAAGTGCTAGTAAACAGCAGTTGTTAGAAGTAGAAGGTGTTAGAGCAATAAGCTGAGTATCAGGCCACCAAAGAGTCGACTCCTCATTCCCCAGCCAGATGAGGAAGGTTTGCCACAAACCCTTCCGCCTCCTCTTTAGAGTTGAAAAAGAGGGTTTTATTTTCATGCTGGACTCGCAGTTTTGCCGGATAGAGCAGGGCAAACTGAATGCCTCGTTTGTGCAGCGCTGTACAGGCCGGCGCCATGGCTTTCCTCTGTGCTGCTGTGTTAGCCGAAAAGTCATTAAATAACAGAAATCTGTGGCCATTATAATCCACCTCCTTTTTTTGGCGGTAGGACCTCAAAAGCCGAGTCTTATGGTCCCAATTGAGAATCCTGGCCATTACTGGTCTCGGCCGTCCAAGCCCATCCCACATGGACCCCACACGGTGCACCTGTTCACATTGGAGCTGGTCCCTCCTACCTGCTGGGGGAGCCACTTCTCCACTAGGTCCTTTAGGTCCCCCTCCTTTACCTCTTCTGGGAGGCCAATAATTTTTAAATTATTCCGGCGTCCTCTGTCCTCCTGCTCCTCCACCTTAGCAAGGAGCTCGCATTGCCTGCCTTTGAGATCTGCTATGGTCCTCTCCGTGGTCGCCAGCCGGTCTCCCAGGTCAGAAATGATCCCCTCCGCGGTGTCCAACCTTTTGGCGTGGCCTTTGACCGCGGATTTGATATCCTCCATCGCAGTCTGGAGCTTATATAGCCAGCCATCCAGCGCTTCGGTCACCCGTTGCAATATTTTCTGCAGGGCCTCCTCATTCACGGATGCAAGCAAAGGCTCCCCAGGTTGGGCTGCCGCGGCCATCTTGGCAGCACGCGGTCGGTGCAGTCGGCGATCAGACTTGCCGCGGGCGCTCGACCTGCGCATCACCCGCGGACCTACTCGTTCCGGTAAGCCTCAGCAGTACCTCTGGCAGCCCTTCCTCGATCCTAGCGGTGAAAACAGATATTTTTTTAATGGTTTATTTGCTGATTCGGGGGAGCGAGGCCACGGAGCTTTCCCCGTTCACTTCCGCCTCCTGCACGTCATCGCCGGAAGTCCGATTACCCTGTTTCTAACCTGCTTTGGACGCACAATTTGGACGCATAAAGCGAACCTGCGATTCAGTATCCTGTTTTACGCTTCCTTACCGCTTGCCGAAATGGACGCGTATCCATCTCCCCCCACCGCATGTATATGATATGTTAATGATCAATTTAGCTATTCCCTCCGATACAGTAACGTGCGCCCAGATTATCGCCTTTTTAACCAGCTTATTTGCTGCGTCTTTAACCTGCATATTTACCGCCTACCCTGACCCTGGCGTTAATGTGGTGTTCAGTCAGCTTCCCGCTGCCTTGAGCGCCCGGCTGGATGTCCAAGCCGTGACCTCAGACGTCTGGCCGGACGTTCACGGACCTTCCCGCTGCCTTGAGCTGTATCTTCGCCCCCTCTGGATCTCCCTCCATCAACCTTCTCTGCACAAAAGTCATTTAAAACATGTTCCTTTCACTCTAGTGCTGGGCGGGCCAGGTCAGCTGGGAAGGCCCGATCTGGGCCCGCTTGCCCTGCCAGGCATTGAATCAGAGCTGTTACTTCCTTTCTAGAGCCTTGAGCGCCTGGCTGGATGTCCAAGCCGCAACCTCGGATGTCTGGCCAGACGTCCGAGGTCACTGCGTCCGTTCATGTTTTCAGGTTCGCGACCTCGGACGTCATGAACCTTCCCGTTGCCTTGAGCACACTGCTGGACGTCCAAGCCAGACGTCCAAGGTCGTGGCTTTGACGTCCAGCCGGGCGCTCAAGGCAGCGGGGTCGGTAGAAAAGAACCATCCACTTACCTGGTGGAATGACATTTCAAATGACAGGTACCAGCGCACCCTGGATACTGTATAGGCGCTGTATACCGCTGTATACAGTAAGATGGATTGCGCACGCCTACCGCTTCATTGACACGCTTTGGGCGCCATTTGGATTTGCGTCTAATTTGAATACTGAATCGAGCGGTATGTGAACCAAAATATGCGCACGACAAACAAGGGTGCGCCCGGCACTAACGCACTCTTTCTTACGCGTCCTTACTGTATTGGCCCGTATCTTAAGACTGGACAGTTGTTCACAAAATTTCAACGATGGTTTTTATTCTGTGGGCCCAATATCCAGCTATGTAAGTTAGCCATATAAGACTTATCCAGCTAACTTACATTTTTATTCAGCGGCATGGCTATTGTAAACCACCTCTCCTGTGGGATGGGATTGCTGTCGTGACCGGGATTGGTGTTAAAATGTCGTCTTCAGAACAGGCAGCAAGCTCTCAGATGTTTCCCACAAGAAAGTGCAGTTCAATGCCTTCCTCCCTTCTGGGTCTCGCTTAGGATTGGGGTGCGTAGGGATCCGGGATGCTACCACCCACCCAGTAAAGTCTCTTGGCGGTAAAGAGGGGAGGCAAGGATAAATAGTACGATATTGTATTTTTTTTATATTGTATTTTTTTTATTTTATTTAAAACACTAAAGAAAATATGCTGTTTCTTTATAACAGTGTACACATTTAAACAACCACTTTCTCAAATAACCTTAACACATTTCTCTTCTATTTCCTACAGAAATTATAATCTATAACTAAACAAGAAATTACAAATAAAAAAATAATTACTCAAGTATTCAGTTGCTTCTATCTTGTCAACTTATCAGATAAGCGTTACCCTTTAATTCTCTCTTTTAACTCTGTACTAAAGTTAATATTACATATATTGCTTCTTTTGACTAAAAAGAATTGATTCTCTATATTTTCTTTTTATTTTAGGTCCAGTATTCTTAGTTCTTTCCTTGTCATTCAGTTAAGTGTTATTCTTTCAACATAGTCTTTTCTTTTCTCTCTTTATCTCAGTTTTTATTCTTTCACTGTATTTTCCTGTGTTTTATCTTTAGAAATACACTGTTGATGTTATAAGTGCTCAGGCCTGGCTCAAGTACAAAAGTGTTCTTTAAGTATGAAAACTTATCTGTTTCTTCATCTGTCGGTGCTGGCCAGTTTTCTTTACTTTACTTCTTCTTCTTTTTCTTCTTCTTCCTACTAACTTATTCTTTAAATGAAATCAACAAAAGAAACTTTCTCCCTAAAACCGCTCCAGATCTTCCGTAAGCTGGTCAGTGTGTTCCCTCAATGTGGATGTGTTTGCAGCTTATTGTTACTTGTGCATCTAGCTAGTATAAACCAAAGGATAATTTCAATGTCCCTACTTTTCTTTTTATATGAAAGAACAAATTCACAAAATAATAAAATTACCTTGGTGACTCAAGCATTCATTCTTTGGTTCCTGTCCCATGAAACTAAAATATTATTTGCATCCGGTATGAACTTTGGCTTCTCTTATTCTGTATATCAGTGCATATAATACTTGGCTTTGTCAAGTATTATTATTACTGTTGCAATCAACAGATTCTCTGTCATTTGACAGTATCTTTAACAACTTCTCAGCATAGAGTGTATATCATGTGACCTTTACTTCATTTGATGAACCAGTCTGAATTTTCAATTTTCTAGTGTTCATCAGGGTTAGTGATCACCAACACTCACATTCCATCATTAATCCTATTAATTGCTGTACTAATACGCGAAACAGCATTAACTTTATATTTAATCTTCCCTTACTATTACCTTACCTTTATCAGGAAGCTACCCTTATACATTCACTCATTCACTCAATCATCTCTACTAGTGTGAATGCTCTTTCATTACTTATGCTTTATATTACTTTTTATGGGCCTAGAAGTCAGAGGACCTTGACAGCACCTCTGCTTACTTAGACTTCTGGCTCTCAACTGTCTGTATTCTATAACTGCTTTTTCTTTTTCTGAGCTCAGCAGATCCCTACTTTTGCTGATGTCACCCTATTAAATAGTACTATATGTTATACAAGCCGTTAAGCCCGTTAAAACGGGCTACATTAACATTTTTTTTGGATCATTTCCTTCCCCCTCATTCTCCCTCCCACCTCCCCCACTCTCCCCCCTCTCCCACTCCTCTCTCTCCCCCCTCCCTCCTCCCCTCAGTCACTCCCCCCTCCCCTGTCACTCCTCTCTCCCCCCTCCCTCAGTCAGTCACTCCTCTCTCCCCCCCCCCTCCCTCCTCCCCTGAGTCACTCCTCTCTCCCCCCCCTCCCTCCTCCCCTCAGTCACTCCTCTCTCCCCCTCCTCCCCTCAGTCACTCCTCTCTCCCCCCCCTCCTCCCCTGAGTCACTCCTCTCTCCCCCCTCCCCTGAGTCACTCCTCCCCTGAGTCACTCCTCTCTCCCCCCCTCCCCTGAGTCACTCTTCTCTCCCCCCTCCCTCCTCCCCTCAGTCACTCCTCTCTCCCTCCTCCCCTCTCCCTCCCTCCTTCCTCCCCTCAGTCGATCTCCGCCGAAGACCCAGAGCGGCGGCCCGAAGACCCGGAGCGGCAGGAGCGGCGGCCCGAAGACCCAGAGCGGCGGCAGCAGCGGCCCGAAGACCCGGAGCGGCGGGAGCGGCACCGGCCCGAAGACCCGGAGCGGCAGGAGCGGCGGCCCGAAGACCCGGAGCGGCGGCGGCATGCGCGCAAGGGAGGGACAGACTTCCTTCCGTCTGTCTGTCCCTCCCTCGCGCGCATGCCGCCGCCGCTCCGGGTCTTCGGGCCGCCGCTCCTGCCGCTCCGGGCCGCCGCCGCCGCTCCTGCCCGGGTCTTCGGGCCGGTGCCGCCCGCCGCTCTTTGGGCCGCCGCTGCCGCTCCCACCGCTCCAGGTCTTCAGGCCGCCGCTCCGGGTCTTCGGGCCGCCGCTCCTGCCGCTCCGGGTCTTTGGGCCGGTGCCGCCGCCGCCGCTCTTCGGGCCGCCGCTCCCGCCGCTCCGGGTCTTCGGGCCGCCGCTCCTGCCGCTCCGGGTCTTCGGGCCGGTGCCGCCGCCGCTCCGGGTCTTCGGGCCGCCGCTGCCGCCGCTCCTACAGCACCATTTTTATTTTTAAGAGGCACACTGTGACCGACGTGCTCGCATGCGCGGTAGAGCTGCTCTCTACTGCGCATTTGCGGCACGTCGGTCAACCTTCATTTATTAGGTTGATATTAGCTATTTCTAGTTTGTATTATCAATAGAATTTTTAGCTGGGATTATTATTTTCATCTTTATAAAATTTTTAGTACATCTTTTATTAATCAAATTGCCTATTATTTCTCTTTTTAATCATGCGCTATAGCTTAACTGTGTATACCTGCGCTCACCTGCTCACTGGTTTCTAGGGAAACCGTTGTCAAGGCTTCATGTTTACCTTCTGGTTTTTTTTTTTATGCTGTGGAATGCACCATCCCAACCAGGGATGTATGGATCATACCAATAGTCTTTTTAATTAATTTTCTTAGCTTTTACAAACTTTCAAATTTTCTCTAAACCTACTAAATATATTATTTATATTTATTTTTCACTTTCTCTACATTTCTCTCTCTTTAAACACCTACACAATATGAGCAGTCAGCACGAATATGTGTCTCAGTTAAACTACAAATCAAAAATTATTTTTAATAATTAAACTTAAGCTCTAATGTTTCAATAAAGTTTTCCTATATTAAAAAAAACTTTTCCCTGAGTTTCACAGGTCATTTTATTCTCAAATGAATAGTGCTTCTAACTGGGCAATTTGTATGTTTAAAACTGTTCCTGGAACTGTGGAGTTGTTTCCAGTCAGGAAGTCAGGGTCATTTTTCTTAAACACTGCTGCCATTTCATTTTAAAAGTGTATCATTTTCTTTATTTTATCACAAATTGGTAGCCTTCCCCACTTAAACACAGGCTCCTGCTTATGTCACTGATGACCTCATTTAAACTGTCAGAACCCAGGCCTGCACCGCAACCCCTGCCCGGCCTCACCAGGCCAGAACCCTTTCTAACTGCTTCCCTCATCAACAACTCACCCAGCAAAGCAGCTTTGGTGTTCTGCACATGAAAGAGGACAGCCCTTAGCAGTGACTGGGATTGAAATCAGCTGATCCTTCACATGCTGCTTTCCTCTCCTCACTCCTGTATCACTCTGAACAGCAGCACTGCCCCACACATCACAGCTCCTCTCTCACTGTTTACTTCCTGATGTATCTTGTTCAGTGCTCTACTCTGTTGCCTGACTCTCTGTATCAGACCTGACTGAGCGCTATCACAACAGAGAGAACAAAATAGATGTCCGGCTGTCAGCACCCTCTCTCCCAACTATTCTGCTTACCTTCAGATCGCATCGCTGGCCAAAACACTGATTCCCATTGTTTCCTGCTTTCAGGTAACTTTCTTTCTTTATTTACATTATTTACACTATGCAGTTGAATGCCCTGTATTTTGCGCTACTTAGCTGCTTAAGTTTTATATCCTGACAACTTAGACCTGATCTATGGCAGATCTAACCTATCTGATTAACTTAACCGGATAAGTCAGAATATCAGCACTTAGCCAGGTAAGTTATCCCGCTAAGTGTCGCCTATTATGCCCATTGCCCACCCACTGGATATCCGACTATCTACTTATCCGGATAAGTAGCACTAAACATCAGCCTGTGTGTGTGTATTCACTATCCAGTCGCTCTTCCCTCATTCATTTCTCTCCTCTCCACTCAGTTCCCACTCTACAAGTTTCAATCTTCCCCCTCAGCCTCAGTCATTCCTCACCGAGTAGCCGCCTCCCTCTCGTGCTTAATTCCACCCCTCCCCTCCAGCAAACCACCAATTTTCAGTAGCCTCCCACCCCGATCCAACCCAATCTTCAAATCTCCAAACTTATCCCACCCCCTCCTTCTAGCTGTCGGCACTGGCAGTGAGAACAAGGGGCCCTGGAAGCTGTGGCAAAGGAAAGGCAATTGGGCCACACATGCCTTAGAAGTCTGGAGTCAGGTCATGGTGGCAGCATAGGCCATAGCTCTGGCCCACACCTGTGCTAGCACCCAGGAGAACAAGCTGCTGCACTGGCAGCCTGAGTGACGGTGGCATGGCCTGCAGTGGCTGGTGCACTGCAGACTACAGGAAGGCCTGAAATTGGACTGTGTTGGGGCTGCGGAGGGATCACAGCAGCACATGAGAGATGGTGAGTGGGCTGCAATGACCTCACTAATAGCCAGTTAAGGTAGCATGATAGCAGGAAGATGCCCTGGGAGAAAAGCCAAGTCAGCAGTATGTGTAAGCAACCCACACAAATGTGGGAGGAGTGACAGTGAGGCCACATTGGTTGGATGCATGGCATGGGGTGACTCTGCCACCTCTGCCCAGGCCTCAGTCAGGGCAAAAACCATGCCACCTCCTGTTGTGTTCAATCTTATGATTACTTATCTGAATTATTTGTTCACAATTTAAAAAAAATGACATGCAGGACATGATCAGACATATAAGTCACTGCACAGTGTATGTTCCGTAAAGAATACCTAAAAACTGTGAGCTCCACATTCAGCAGCTGTGCTAACTAGCAGGGTATATTCAGCGTTGTGGTCATACCACTGAATATACCCAGCCTGATCACAGTTACCCACAGAAGGTAACCTCTGAATATTGGTGTTAGCTGGTTAAGAACATAAGAACATAAGAAAATGCCATACTGGGTCAGACCAAGGGTCCATCAAGCCCAGCATCCTGTATCCAACAGTGGCCAATCCAGGCCATAAGAACCTGGCAGGGACCCAAAAACTAAGTCTATTCCATGTTACCATTGCTAATGGCAGTGGCTATTCTCTAAGTGAACTTAATAGCAGGTAATGGACTTCTCCAAGAACCTATCCAATCCTTTTTTAAACACCGCTATACTAACTGCACTAACCACATCCTCTGGCAACAAATTCCAGAGTTTAATTGTGCATTGAGTAAAAAAGGACTTTCTCCGATTAGTTTTAAATGTGCCCCATGCTAACTTCATGGAGTGCCCCCTAGTCTTTCTACTATCCGAAAGAGTAAATAACCGATTCACATCTACCGGTTCTAGACCTCTCATAATTTTAAACATCTCCATCATATCCCCCCTCAGCTGTCTCTTCTCCAAGCTGAAAAGTCCTACCCTCTTTAGTCTTTCCTCATAGGGGAGCTGTTCCATTCCCCTTATCATTTTGGTTGCCCTTCTCTGTACCTTCTCCATCGCAATTATATCTTTTTTGAGATGCGGCGACCAGAATTGTACACAGTATTCAAGGTGCGGTCTCACCATGGAGCGATACAGAGGCATTATGACATTTTCCGTTTTATTCACCATTCCCTTTCTAATAATTCCCAACATTCTGTTTGCTTTTTTGACTGCCGCAGCACACTGAGCCGACGATTTCAATGTGTTATCCACTGTGACACCTAGATCTCTTTCTTGGGTTGTAGCACCTAATATGGAACCCAACATTGGGGCGGATTTTAAAAGGCGCGCGAATAGCCTACTTTTGTTTGCGCGCCAGGCGCAAACAAAAGTACGCTGGATTTTAGTAGATACGCGCGGAGCCGCGCGTATCTGCTAAAAACCTGGATTGGCGCGCGCAAGGCTATGGATTTTGTATAGCCGGCGCGCGCCGAGCCGCGCAGCCTACCCCCGTTCCCTCCAAGGCCGCTCCGAAATCGGAGTGGCCTCGGAGGGAACTTTCCTTTGCCCTCCCCTCACCTTCCCCTCCCTTCCCCTACCTAACCCACCCACCCGGCCCTGTCTAAACCCCCCCCTTACCTTTGTCGGGGGATTTACGCCTCCCAGAGGGAGGCGTAAATCCCCGCGCGCCAGCGGGCCTCCTGCGCACCGGGCCGCGACCTGGGGGCGGGTACGGAGGGCGCGGCCACGCCCCCGGACCGCCCCGGGCCATAGCCACGCCTCCGTACCCGCCCCCAAAATGCTGCCGACACGCCCCCGAAACGCCGCGACGACCGGGCCTGCCCCCCGACACGCCCCCCTCGGAGAACCCCGGGACTTACGCGAGTCCTGGGGCTCTGCGCGCGCCGGGAGGCCTATGTAAAATAGGCTTCCCGGCGCGCAGGGCCCTGCTCGCGTAAATCCGCCCGGTTTTGGGCGGATTTACGCGAGCAGGGCTCTGAAAATCCGCCCCATTGTGTAATTATAGCATGGGTTATTTTTCCCTATATGCATCACCTTTCACTTATCCACATTAAATTTCATCTGCCATTTGGATGCCCAATTTTCCAGTCTCACAAGGACTTCCTGCAATTTATCACAATCTGCTTGTGATTTAACTACTCTGAACAATTTTGTGTCATCTGCAAATTTGATTATCTCACTCGTCGTATTTCTTTCCAGATCATTTATAAATATATTGAAAAGTAAGGGTCCCAATACAGATCCCTGAGGCACTCCACTGAGAAAATTGTCCATTTAATCCTACTCTCTGTTTCCTGTCTTTTAGCCAGTTTGCAATCCACGAAATGACATCGCCACCTATCCCATGACTTTTTACTTTTCCTAGAAGCCTCTCATGAGGAACTTTGTCAAATGCCTTCTGAAAATCCAAGTATACTACATCTACCGGTTCACCTTTATCCACATGTTTATTAACTCCTTCAAAAAAGTGAAGCAGATTTGTTAGGCAAGACTTGCCCTAGGTAAAGCCATGCTGACTTTGTTCCATTAAACCATGTCTTTCTATATGTTCTGTGATTTTGATGTTTAGAACACTTTCCACTATTTTTCCTGGCACTGAAGTCAGGCTAACCGGTCTGTAGTTTCCCGGATCACCCCTGGAGCCCTTTTTAAATATTGGGGTTTCATTTGCTATCCTCCAGTCTTCAGGTACAATGGATGATTTTAATGATAGGTTACAAATTTTTACTAATAGGTCTGAAATTTCATTTTTTAGTTCCTTCAGAACTCTGGGGTGTATACCATCCGGTCCAGGTGATTTACTACTCTTCAGTTTTTCAATCAGGCCTACCACATCTTCCAGGTTCACCGTGATTTGATTCAGTCCATCTGAATCATTACCCATGAAAACCTTCTCCATTACGGGTACCTCCCCAACATCCTCTTCAATAAACACCGAAGCAAAGAAATCATTTAATCTTTCCGCGATGGCCTTATCTTCTCTAAGTGCCCTTTTAACCCCTCGATCATCTAACGGTCCAACTGACTCCCTCACAGGCTTTCTGCTTCGAATATATTTTAAAAAGTTTTTACTGTGAGTTTTTGCCTCTACAGCCAACTTCTTTTCAAATTCTCTCTTAGCCTGTCTTATCAATGTCTTACATTTAACTTGCCAACGTTTATGCTTTATCCTATTTTCTTCTGTTGGATCCTTCTTCCAATTTTTGAATGAAGATCTTTTGGCTAAAATAGCTTCTTTCACCTCCCCTTTTAACCATGCCGGTAATCGTTTTGCTTTCTTTCCACCTTTCTTAATGTGTGGAATACATCTAGACTATGCTTCTAGAATGGTATTTTTTAACAATGACCACGCCTCTTGGACATTTTTTACTTTTGTAGCTGCTCCTTTCAGTTTTTTTTAACAATTTTTCTCATTTTATCAAAGTTTCCCTTTTGAAAGTTTAGCACGAGAGCCTTGGATTTGCACACTGTTCCTCTTCCAGTCATTAAATCAAATTTGATCATATTATGATCACTATTGCCAAGCGGCCCCACCACCATTACCTCTCTCACCAAGTCCTGTGCTCCACTGAGAATTAGTTCTAAAATTGCTCCCTCTCTCGTCGGTTCCTGAACCAATTGCTCCATAAAGCTATCATTTATTCCATCCAGGAACGTGTCCCGATGATACATTTACCCAGTCAATATTGGGGTAATTGAAGTCTCCCATTATTACTGCACTACCAATATGGTTAGCTTCCCTAATTTCTCTTAGCATTTCACTGTCCATCTCACCATCTTGACCAGGTGAATGGTAGTATACCCCTATCACTATAGTCTTCCCCGACACACAAGGGATTTCTACCCATAAAGATTCAATTTTGTATT
The DNA here is from genome assembly GCF_901001135.1 of Rhinatrema bivittatum. Lineage (NCBI taxonomy): Eukaryota > Metazoa > Chordata > Amphibia > Gymnophiona > Rhinatrematidae > Rhinatrema > Rhinatrema bivittatum. The sequence continues at coordinate 44,064,492 of NC_042624.1, read as the reverse complement.
TAGTCTCATGCAGGATGTTTATCCTGTTGGACTCTATGCCATCCCGGACATAAAGCGCCACACCTCCTCCCGGGTGCTCCTCTCTGTCATTGCGATATAATTTGTACCCCGGTATAGCACTGTCCCATTGGTTATCCTCTTTCCACCATGTCTCTGAGATGCCAATTAAGTCTATGTCATCATTCACTGCTATACATTCTAATTCTCCCATCTTACTTCTTGGCCTTCTGGCATTAGCATACAAACATTTCAAAGTTTGTTTTTTGTTTGTATTTTCATTCTGCTTTTTAATTGATAGGGATAAGTTAGAATTTTTTAGCTCAGGTGAGTTTTTAGTTACAGGCACTTGGACTACTTTTCTAATTATTGGAACCTCACTGTCGGGATGCCCTAATTCTAATGCATCATTAGTATCCTTTGAAGATACCTCTCTCCGAACCATGCGTTGCTGAGCGACTGTTGGCTTTCCCCTTTGTTCTAGTTTAAAAGCTGCTCCATCTCCTTTTTAAAGGTTAACGCCAGCAGTCTGGTTCCACCCTGACTCTGCTCCTCCCCAGAATGCCTCCTGCCCCCTAGAAAGCCCTCTTCTTATCTAGATAAATTCTAATTTAGCCAGATAAGCCATTTAGACAAATAACTATTATCATAATTATCATATTATCATATAATTATCATATTATCATAAAATATTATCAAAATTTGATCATAATATGATCAAATTTTGTAGTCTATTTTATATTTAATATTTAATATTTATTGATTTACGTTCTATTGTTCAATTCTCTGTTTATTGTTTAATGTAACGCCATACGTTTTTTGTTCAATACTCTGTTTATTGTTTAATGTAACGCCTTACCAGCGACTGTTTTGTTCTTTGGAAACCGACCTGATTCGATATGTATATCGAGAATGTCGGTATATAAAAACCCTAAATAAATAAATTATCCATCTAAATGGCTTTTGAATATGGACTGTATTTTTTTTTATTTATTAAAACTTGATTTCTCGCTTCACATTGAAAATCACAAAGTAGATTACACTTAAAACATTAAGTAAACAATTTAAACAATAACCACCCAATCCATTATAAAAACAATCTGTTACATTTGGCCAGTTGAGGGGTAGGCCTGAGACTGCCCGCACTCACCACTGTGCCCCTGCACGCCTCATGGCTCTGACACCACCATCCTCTCGCTGTTGGTGTCCCCCCTAGGCACGCGCAGCTGCACACACACTATGTAGGCACCGTTGCAGGATGCTCAGGGACTGGCACACTCTCTGACATCACACGGCTGGGTATTTAAACCCAGCCGTGACACCAGTAACCTGCCTTTGCAATAGGTCTCCTGCCTTCAGCAGTGCCTATTGCAGAGGTCCTGTGTTCCTGTTGTTCAGCCTTGCCCTGCCATCCAGTCTTGCCCGTCCAAGCTCTCCTGTTCCCCGAAGATGATGTCACCTGCGATGGATATTTAAGGTCTTGGAATTTGCTAACACATCGAGTTAGCAAGGTTTTCGCTACCTAAGCAACTCTGCCTCCTCGGACTTACCAGAAGTACCCGCTCCTCGGGGGCCTCGCTCTCTCTTTGTTTTTTCAGGTGACAATCTGGAACCGGTACTCGCTCCTCGTGGGCCCTGATCCCAGACTCGCTTCGTATGCTCTTCTGCCTGGAAGTCTTCACTACCAACTATATCAGCTACATCAGTGAGTTACCATCTTTCTCTCTGAGCTTTCCCTGGAACCAGGTACTCGTTCCTCGAGGGCCTATACTTCCAGCTCCTTGGCTTTATTAGGACATTGTGTGAGTGTTACCATCTGCATACCCTGCCTACTCACTTTATCTCAGTCTCTCTTCAGCTCAGCCTCCTTTAATCGCTGTTCCAGTATCTGAGGGACTACAGCCCAGCCAGGCTTTCCAGCTCACTACTGCCATCTCTGGTGGTTCAGTATACTGTCTAATAAAAGAACTAGTGTGTGTTTGTCTCCTAACTCTGAGCCTGACCGGTGGTCCCTCTCAGGATCATCCCCCGGGGGCGTGGTCATCTGCCACTGGTCCAAGGATCCACCCTCAACTTTCATATATAACAACAGATTGCTAACTACTGTCTGATTGCTCCTCCCTTCAGGCATCAGATCAATAACAGATTACTAACTCCAGCAACTCAGTCCTGAACAGATTGCTAACTCCTAGCATCAGATTCTTACACTACCCTCGGGATCCACCTAAGTCCTGCCAGCACTAGAACCCAAGGACTCAGCCTACGGAGGAGTGGCTGGTATAGGCAAAGCTCCAGTCTGTCCAATTTCAGGAAGCATTCGCCAGCTGTTGGCATGGGCCTAGTAGGCTGGCCTACTAGGCTGTGCCAACCACGTCACAGTACTAAGGGCTCACTCTCACAAAGTTCATCTGATAATCCCAATACTCATCTATAACCCATCCCTAACAATCCCATACATATTAAAGAACCCTACTTGACTCCCCAATCCTCATCCATCCCCTGTATGATAATATACTATACAATCCATCATTTTCACCAACCCCAATCCTTTCTTCCCTAACCTAAGAGGGTCATGTGGTTCATTGACCTGCCCTTCAAACAACTCTAATTCAATTAAATTTGTATTATCATGGCACTATTTTAAATATACCAACTGATCCAGTTCAAGGAAGGAAATTTTAGGCCAGTCCTAGGTTTCTAACAATCCAGATACATTATAGTACCTGCAGTGCTGATTTTGAATGATGGAAGCAAGGACTACAAATACCACAATGCATTGGGTTGCAAGTGCAACAACCAGGACTAGACAACATTCTTTCCCCCTTTGAGTTGAGTCACTTGGCAGCTCTGTTATTTTAGAGGCTCAATAAGCTGCTTCCTCAGGTTTCCACCAAAATCCAGACCAATGTAATAAGAGGTGAGGGAGAGCTGGTGCTCTGAGTCGAGCACCAGCTCTCCTGACGCACACCCAGGCACCACTCCTGGGTGTGTGATTTTGTATTCAAATGAGGGCGTGCGCTAAGGAGGCGGTGGCTGTCAGTGGGTCCGACAACCGACGCTTAATTTTACTGGCATTGGTTTTCGAACCCGCGGACAGTCACGGATTCAGAAAATGGATGCTGGCAAAATTGATGTCCGTTTTCAAACCCGCTGACCAGTGGGCAAATTTTTTTATTTTTTTTATTTTTGATGCCTCCGACTTGATATCGCTATGATATCAAGTCGGAGGGTGTACAGAAAAGCAGTTTTTTCTGCTTTTCTGTACACTTTTCCCGGTGCTTTCAAGTTAACGTCTGCCCTTGGGCAGGCATTCATTTCTGAGAGTAAAATGTGCGGCTTGGCCGCACATTTTACTTTCAGTATTCGGGGGGAATAACTAATAGGCTCATCAACATATAAGGGGTTCTAATAGCGCAGTGGCCAGGTTCAGAGCCATGTCTCAGAGGTTCCCTCAGGAAATGGGATCTAATTGGTTCATGCTGATACAATGCCCTTTGTTACATTATGGTTAATATGGATTTTTCAGATTCAGTGAATGTAAAGTGCTTTGTCATGCTCTTGTTCTGAGAACAGGATAAAGATTTTTAAACAATGACTTAACTATATTTGTTTTTAAAAATGATACAAAGTATTACTTGTGAAGCATATTACTGAATAGTATCCAGAGGATAACTTTTAAATTAACTCTGTCATCTGGAAATTCCAAGTGTAAGATGCTGCCACAAGTAGTGAATCTTGTGAACTAAAGGCAGTCATTTATAGTGAATTGAAGTAAATGGTAATTAGTATCTAGTGTGGACGAGGAATTGTTTGCCGTTTTATCAAAAAAATGTTCCTTCTGCTAGTGACTGATGCTGACAGATCATTTGCCAATGTCACATGCTCAAAAGTAAGGGAATGGTTCAGAAGTGGTGCCACTGGTTACCAATTACAACTCAGGGAAGCTAAGCTAAGCCTTTACTAAGCTGGTGTCAATGTGGACTACAATGAAATGTATAACAAATTCCAGTTAGAGCTGTGCCCAAATTTAGAATGAGCAAAGGAAAAGAAGAAAGCATAGGAGGCATTTATTAGCTTATAAATTAATTTAGAAAATCAAGAGCTCAAAGTACAGCAGTCAAAAATCTAAATATTAACAGAACCAGCAGATCACTATTATAATACCGCAAAACAGCAGTACAGAATTGTGTTTCCTATTTTGCTCTCAGCAAAGGATTTTGCTAAGGCACACTCCAAGGTCCTGCTTTCAGGGGGAAAAAGGTTCCTCAATAACAGCAACTGACAAAAACTAGCACAAACCTGGAAAACTGAATTAAAAACAATTCACTTTATTCTTTGTTTTTTCCCCAAAAGAGAATTCATGTCCACTCTGTAGTGTAGACAATACAAGGGGAGAACCAGAACCAGAGTACTGAAGTGACCCAGAAAGTCAGGAAGAGAGAGTAAATGAAGTAAAGTTCTTGGGCAGCGCGAATGACCCAGCTTTGATGTACAATAACACTGCAAAAAAAACCAAAAACAACGGAGGGTATCACATTCCCTAAAGTATCCTAGAGTGAGAGGACAAACAAGAATAGCAAGAGATATTGTCAACTGTAGTATACAAGTGGTAGTGACAATTATCCTTTGCAGGACATAGGAAGGAGAACTTAGGGTGAGGGCTGTTCTGTAACAAAAACAAGAATGCAGCTGATCTCCAGAGCAATCATTTCATGTTATCTCAAGGTCATTCTCATATGCTAGACTTCAATTCCTAATCAGTTAAAATGAGGTCTGTTTTTCGTAGTGGCTGTAGTGTAGATTTATGTTGTTAACAGTTTGCTGTTGGAGACAGAAGGAGCAGGGTTACTGGCATCAGAAGTCTTAATATTATGGGTTCCTTCTGATGCAACAGTACATTTGGATGCTATGTTATTGGAGGTAGGTTTAGTTTTCTTTATTGCACAGTTCAGATATATTTCCCCAATAATATACATGTGAGCACCAAACAAGTAATTATAGTTGTCTTTCTAAAAAAAAAAATAAAAAAATCCAAAACCTTCAAAGTTTTGATATTTCCTGCTAAAGAAGGTAACACCTTCTGAACTTGCAGAGTACAAAAACAGCAATACAAAATTTCTGCTAGCATTTCAGCAAGAAATGAAATGCTGCTGCCTGATCTTTAATAGGACAAATAACTTATTTGTGATCTTTGTCATCTTAGAAATATGAAGGTGAATAGAACATAAGCAAAAAAATCTTGAACCCACTCACGTTACAGTTTTGTTTTGTAATGTGCAGGGCAAGGTACAAGAAAAATAAATTTCATTTTATTTGACATTTTTATTCCAGTTTTTCCTTCTGATCCACTGCTGTGTTGTTTGGTGGTTTTTTGGTTTTTTTTTTGTGGCTGGTGATGCTGTGCAGGTTACACTTCACTGTTCTCATCATTATCTAGAAATTCAGAGGCAGCTTGGTGCTGAAGGACAGCTCGAGCACCCATGTCCATCAGGTTGCATTCTCTACAGGGCGACCCACGCTACAGAACATTGTATATGACTGGCATGCTGACATCTGACAAGCCAGGACATACAATGACAAGAACTAGGGAGGCTCAGGAGAGAACTTATTTTTTATATAACTTTTTTACTTTATCTAAAATAAAATTACAAAAGTTTACTATTTTTATTTCACACTCCCATTCCCTTTTACCAGTGAAAGTGTAAAGCTGGAGACCATGAGCAGGGAAATTGGGGAAACTGCAGAAAAGGGTCCTTAACTAGTGAGCAGAGCCATGGGCAAGCAACAAAAAGGGACTTATATCACTGGACAAAAAGGGACTTATATCACTGGACAAAAAGGGATTTATATCACTGGACACCAAGTTACTTCAGAAGGGAGTGAATGGGTATAAAATTACAGGGACTTTTATCATTAGGTCACTGTTACAAGCCCAGTTCATGCCAGTTGTAACCAAATGTCATTACTCTATGAGTCCAAAATTAAGAAAAAGCCTGAAAAATTCACCTAGTATATATAGTCAAAGAAACACCATGAGTCATCTATGTAAAACTGTGTGTATATATGGACAGTCATATAGGTTACTTTTTTCAGCCTTCTGAAACCATACATCACTTCTAATCATGGTCCATATAACGTAAAAATGAAGGAAGTTGCAAAAAGTATCAAAGTTCATAATGTCCACTCAAAAATTAATAAGCTAAGCAATCCACTTGGAAAAAATAGCCTTCAATAACTTTTATTTGTTCAATAAATGTCTCCAAATAATGTTAAGAGCTCCACAGTCTCCGGCTTCCTCAGCTGACACAGCTGTGTCCCGGTGTCCTCCTGATGGCTGATTCGGGGGCCTCAACACAAATGGTATGGCCTCAGATTCTGATGCCAATCGCATGGCGCTTCACTGCCGCACCTACAGTCACACAAAACCCCTATTTTAGTGGAGGTTCAGCTACCATCCTGAGGATCACATAGAGAAATCAAAACACTCAGATTATACGTCACCATCTTATTGCCAAACATGTATGTGTACAAATCTGTTCAAGTAATCGAATCTCATTCCGTATTTAAGTCCCAATCATTGCACAACCGTAACACCTAGAGGCAGGACTTGGGGCCTATAATGGCAGGGTTCGGGAAGGAGCCCTGGTGCCTGGCTCCCAGCTGAGGATCTTCACTGCAGCTAAATGCGTTGAGAGGGGTTATGCAATAAGAGAAAAATCTCCAGGGAGGTGCGAATGAAGGCTCAATCCCAGCCCCCTCCCCGTTCCCAAGGATTTCAGAAAGGGTGAGTGAGGCAGGCAACTACCCAAGGTGCCCAATGCAGCTTGACAAAGGGCTGTGCCTTGGCGCTGTAGGCTGCTGCTGTAGCTGCAGGATGTCTCCAAAACTCCTCTGTGACTTCTGGACTTTGGCAGCATCATCAGAGGAGGGACCCAAGTGGCCATGCCTTCACACCTGGCCTAGTCTGCGACCCCCCCCCCCTCCCCCATCCCTCCTTACTGCCTGGGGTATCACTTGATCTAGTAACAGGCCTGCCAGCTCCAACTGAGCTAGAAGTCCAAAGAATTAGGAAGTAAATACCAGCCCAAAAATCAATTATTTCAGCTATTCTACATCTCAGTGAATTACAACCCATAAGTACAGTAAATGTAAACCATCAACATGACTGAACATGCACAAGCCCATTACATCCTTAATCACAAGGTCACATTTTTGTTCCCTGTTCTGAATTGTAGTCTCCAGATACAATTTCCCAGGTTCCCCCTGTGGAAAGAAAAATGACTGAAATGCAAGAATGGGCTAGCAGCAGATTAAAAGCTCTTCTCCTGGATTCAGGGGGAAAAAGGGAAGGAGAGGGACTGGGAATCGCATTGGAGGGGGTGAAGGGAGAGAGGGATCAAGACAGGGGCATGGAGAGGGAGGGCAAATGCCTACTTGTGGCAAACCACAGTGGAAAAGAGGATGCAAGGCAGAAAATTATATTTCCTGAAAAGTCAACCTGGTACATGATTACATAATCCAGTGTATATTTGGTGACATCATTATTTATTTATTTATTTATTTATTTATTTAAAATTTTTAGATACCGACGTTCATCAGGGATATCACATCGGTTTACAGTGTAACTGAAACAGGCACCTGGAATGGCGATTTACATCGAACAGATATAACGAATTAACATATGAACAAATGAGGAGGGGAGATAAAGGCGGGAAATAATCAAACAAAACGTTATGAGCAAAATTTACAAATATATATAGAGTATCAATATATACAAAGTATTCATAAAAATAGCAATGCCATAGAAAGACAATTGTGTAGAGTTAGAAGAGAGAGGAGGGGGGACGGGGAGGGGTGGGGGAGGGGAGGAGGGGTGGAGAGGGGGTTAAAGGAGTAAGCGAGCTGAGAAATCAGGAGCAGGTAGGAGGACTGAACAGATTGGGGACGAAGGAGGAACCTAAAGGTGGGAGTGAGGAAAGGGGGGAGAGGGTAGGTGGGGATGGGTGGGGAAAGTGGGGAAATTAGGTGTATGCCTTGGTGAAGAGCCAGGTCTTCAGCTTCCGTTTGAATGTTTTTGTGCATTCTTCTTGTCGTAGTTCGACAGGCATTGTGTTCCAAAGGGTGGGCCCGGCGATAGAGAGCGCTCGGGCTCTCGTGGAGGTAAGTTTGTAGTGTTTAGGAGAGGGTGTAGGCATGGATGCGAGATGTTGGTGTCTGATGGGCCTGTTGGATTGGTGAAGGCGGAGGGATTCGTTGAACCAGTTCATTTCAGGATTGTATAAAGCCTTGTGGACAAGGGAGAGAGCTTTATATTGGATGCGTGATGCAATTGGGAGCCAGTGTAAGTTTTTTAATACCGGTGTGATATGGTCATTTCTGCGTGAGTTGGTCAAGATCCGGGCTGTTGTGTTTTGTAATATTTGAATGGGTTGGATGGCGTTGTTCGGTAGACCAAGGAGGAGAGCATAGCATATATGTATCATATGTATCTAGTTAAATACCCCTGCTTCTTTTCTCTGTTCCAAGTTATATTACTACCTTGTTTTATTGTAACTGCAACCCTTAACTTTCACTTGTATATTGTTACTATTACTACTACCTTTTTAATTTATGTTATTTATTGTTATTTATGACCTCTTGTTACCTTTTCACTTGTTAATTGTAAACCGACATGATGCGATACCCATCGCGAATGCCGGTATAGAAAAACTTAAAATAAATAAATAAATAAATTACAATAGTCGGTTTTGGCAAAGATGGTGGTTTGATGAGATGAGAGTTTAGACCTGAATTTTTTAATTCCTTTATCAAAAGCTTTATATTGAGAAATTCCTAGAATGCGTTGTTACAGGCGTTAACAAACCTGAAGCAACTTAACTGTTCCTATGATTTGGTGGCAGGTGGTCATGTTAAGAGGCTAATGTACTAAACTGCATTAAAATTTGCATTGAACTAGTGTATTAATAACTGATGATAAAGAGATGCAAATGATACATGTGTTACCACAGACTGTTAAATATGAGCATGAAAGCATACATGTTAAGGCGGATAGTAATTCAAAAGCTTAATTACACTTCTATGATGTGTCTGCATTATATTTTGCACATTTTCATACATGTGCTATTCTTCTGCACTAATAGGAAATGAGATAATTTGCATACTAAGAACATAAGAAATTGCCATGCTGGGTCAGACCAAGGGTCATCAAGCCCAGCATCCTGTTTCCAACAGAGGCCAAACCAGGCCACAAGAACCTGGCAATTATCCAAACACTAAGAAGATCCCATGCTACTGATGCAATTAATAACAGTGGCTATTCCCTAAGTAAACTTGATTAATAGCCGTTAATGGACTTCTCCTCTAAGAACTTATCCAAACCTTTTTTGAACCCAACTACACTAACTGCACTAACCACATCCTCTGGCAACAAATTCCAGAGCTTTATTGTGCATTGAGTGAAAAAGAATTTTCTCCGATTAGTCTTAAATGTGCTACTTGCTAACTTCATGGAATGCCCCCTAGTCCTTCTATTATCCGAAAGTGTAAATAACCGATTCACATCTACTCGTTCAAGACCTCTGATGATCTTAAAGACCTCTATCATATCCCCCCTGAGCCGTCTCTTCTCCAAGCTGAACAGCCCTAACCTCTTCAGTCTTTCCTCATAGGGGAGCTGTTCCATCTCCTTTATCATTTTGGTCGCCCTTCTCTGTACCTTCTCCATTGCAACTATATCTTTCTTTAGATGCAGCGACCAGAATTATACACAGTATTCAAGGTGCGGTCTCACCATGGAGCGATTATGACATTTTCCGTTTTATTAACCATTCCCTTCCTAATAATTCCTAACATCTCATTACCTCATTAATATAGATTTTGCACTAACATTAAGGCAAACTGCTTATAATAGATAACACAGGCATTTAATGTACTTTAACATGCTTTAGTACATTGGACCCTACATGTAAGTGATTTCTGAAAATATGTACATATGAACGGTCTACAGAAAAAGAAAAGGAGTGCCAGATTTTGCCAGTTTTCTTGCAAAATTGTGCATTTCAAATAGTTCAAAGTACTTTTACAGTTTAGAGGTAGGAATTTCAAATCTCAAAAATGAAATCTAAATAAATCCTGTAGAATAAAGAAACATTTATTTCTGTTTATGGGGCTGCAGCCAAGCCACAAAATTCATACACTGCTGAAAAGCACCTGAGTAGCTTTTCTATCTTACATAGAAATGATGGCAGAAGAAGACCAAATGGCCCATCAAGTCTGCCCAGCAAGCTACGCACTTTATCCATTTTTTTTTTTCCATTTTTCTCTCCCACCTGTTACTATTGGCTTCCAGTACCCTCCAGCCCTAATTCCCCTCCACCCAATTTAGAGAGCAGCTTTGAATCTGCATCCAAGTGACATCCAGCTCAATTGGGGGTAGCAACCGCTGTAACAAGCAGGCCACCCCCTTGCCCCATACTCTTACCCACCCCTGTTTTTATTTTTTTGTTTATTTTATTTTATTTTTTTTGGAAATAGCAGCCCTCCATCCTTCCGCTCCGTGAAGGTGGAACACCAACTACTGGCCACTGGCATCCCGCTCCGTGAATGCCTCTGTGGCTACTGCCGCTCCGTGCAGTGTTTGAATGCCTCCACTTTATTCACGCCCTCTAGACTTGATGGATCCACAGTGTTTATCCCACGCCCCTTTGAAGTCGTTCACAGTTTTAGACTTCACCACTTCCTCCAGCCAGGATTAGTAAAGTAAGCTAGTTGCACATCTTTATATTTTTGTATGCTTTAGTTGCTGATAGTGGATGTTGGCTGAAGAAGAGCATGTAGTGGATATTAGTCAAATTGATAATATCCATTTTCCATTTCCATTTATATCTGGAAAAACAAGTATTACAATAAAATACAACATCAATAAACTAGAATAACAAAACTCTTCAAACATAATTTTAAAAATCTGCATTAAATACAAAAACAGTCTAACAATACTACCTTAATATTCGTTCAATATCTTAACCCCAATTCTCACCAAGGGGTAGGCCAGGAGAGTGATTCTAGAGACGATTCTCACATGTGTGACACCCTGAACACATGACTGTCATGGGAATAAATGTAAACATACACTCTGCATCTCCAGGAATCCCCTCAAACCCCTCTTCCCCCTCCAGCAATGGATGTAGAGCAGAAGTTGGACATTCCCTATACAATTCACCATATAAAAAAAGGATATTCTAGCTCTGGTGTCTTCTCAGTAAAAGTATAACTCCCTCTACTACCAGGCACAATAGCCTTCCTTATGAAAGGACGGTAATTTAGCACCAATGAATTTCCTATTGAGAAATCACAACAAACAAGGTTGATACAAATGCCTACATGCTAGTAAAATACCTCACCTCGGTCTCACACACACACACACACACACAAACCGACCTTCAAGTACAGAAAGACCACAAATTATAAATATAGAGACAAACTGGAATGAAAAACCAAAAAACCACTCTGCATGCAGTGCAAACCTGGAGAAATGGAAACAGAAATGTAGCACCTAACATCGTCCCAGGATCTGCAATAATGCACACAAACTAACCCGCACAAAGTTACACCTGTATTATGGAACACTCTCAAACAGTAAGAACCCTATCTATGAAAAGGCAACACTACAAATATTAAACCAGGCCTGATGTGAATTCTATTCGTGAAGTCCGGTATAGAAATATATATTAAATAAATAAACATTAATACACCTCTTATTAGGAAGACAGATCAAGCCAAGAGGCTATAGATCCCCACACAGAAATAATTGTAAAACTATACTAATAAATGTTTCAAAACAGCTGATGAACAGAATAACATCCAACAATTAAAAATTCCTAAAAATTATTTAAAATTCTTCAAACACCAATAAAATATTTTAAAATAGCAGACACATCACATAATACCCAATAATTAAAATGGCAGTCAATCAAGAAAAATAAACGTAAAAAGCCACCGTTACCTACCCTCTCTATCAACTCTTCTACTCATTTTCCTTTGCAGGCCAAAAGCGCACACCAGAAGCAGCAGTGGATGCTGAAGCTCTGTCCTCATGGTCCTCTTCCTTAGGGCCCACAACCAGTTTCTCACACACACTCACACACACACACACACACACACCAATTATACCCCACGTCCAGTCTCCCTCACACACCAGTAACTTCCCCAACCAGTTCCTCTCACTCCCTCACATACAGTCACCTCCCTGACCAGTCTCTTTCTTTCTCACACATACACCAGTCACCTCCCTGACCGGTCTCTTTCTTTCTCACACATACACCAGTCACCTCCCTGATCAGTCTCTGTCTCCCTCACACACAGCAGTCATCACCGTAACCAGTCTATCTCTCTCTCACACACACATTCTCTCTCACTTAGACATATACTGTCAATCATACACATACACAAAGCACTTCTCTCCCTCTGACTCGCTCTCACTCTTGACCCCCCCTCACTAGCACAAATGGCAGCTGCATGGCCTCCTCCTCCAGCCCCCGTGGCTCAAGAATCCCATCGGTTGCAGGGGCTAAATCTGTTCTTTCTCCCATTGCTGATTGCCGGCTGTGCTTCATTTTGTCCAGACTCGCACTGCTGCTACTACTTTTTGCAACGTGGTTTTCTTTTTTTTTTTCCTGCATGCCCCACTGTCCATCACGTCCTGTTGCAGGCCGTGGGGGCGGGAAGAAGAAAAGGCCATGCTGCTGAAGTTACCAGCTTCCACTCACTGGAAGGGCAGCAGTGTTAGTGGAAGAATATGAGCCTTGCCTCAATGAAGGAAAGAAAAGGATCGGGCAGTGGGACACCGGGAAGTCGCGACACACCTGCCGGTGCTTGGCGACGCACTGAGAGTCGCTGGGTCAGAATATTAACCACATGCACCCTCCCCCACTGGGAAAATATACATATCCTACTGCTCTCCCAGAGGGCAAGGGCATTTCAGCTCTTTATATTGTGCAACATCTCTCTTGAGTTTAAAAAAAACTAGACACCAGAGCTGATTTTGACCAGATTCAGTCCTGACAGGCAGTGACTGCGCCATGATCTGTGGATCTTAGTCTCTTCATGCACTGCAGTTCATTGGGTGTCACAGGATTGTGAAAATGTTCCTCTGTCTGGATTCAGATGAATCTATATTAAACTGGAAACTGTCAAAACACTAAATAATGAGAATGAAATGGAACATTTCTATGACTAAACAAAGGCTGGAATTTGTGGGGGTTTCCTTGTAATGTGAAACCACTCAGGGCAGTTTGGTGTTTTATCAATGAAAGTCCCTCAGCATAACCACTATAACCAAGTTTCTGCTTTCACCTCCTCCCTCAATAATATAACTGCATATTCTGATCCTAGCTCTTTATAAATTGCAAATTTAGGTGCTTAATTCTTTCAGGCAATTAGCAGTATTTGGAGAATACTAAATATAGGTGTTTATCTGTGTTTTTGCATCACAAAGAACATCTCTAAAGGCATTTTTAGGTTGATTCAATTTTATTAACAATGAAAAAAAGATGACAAAAGCCTACCCATAAGACCCTGACCAGAAATTAAAAACAAAACAAAGATAAGGATGGAGGCTTGGGTGTCAGGAAGAGAGGGGTGGGGATGTGTGGCTAAAGAGGGTGGTAGTGTGTGGGGATGTGTGAATAAAGTAGACAGGGTGTGTGCGGCTAGGGGATGGTAGCAATGGGGGGTGTGTGTGTGTAACTAGGAGCATGGCAGGAGTTGGGTGGGGGTGGCTGAGAGTGGTGGCAGTGTTTTAGGGATGTGTAGCTAGATGGGAGGCAGGATATGTGACCAGGTCATGGCAGTGGTGGGGTGGGTATGGGACAAGGGGATGGTAGGTGGGTGGATATGACTGGAGCTGATGGCAATGAGGTGAGGATGTGTGGCTTGGTGTGTGTCAGACGGTTAGGGTATGTGACTGGGGTGGTGGAAGTGGTGCGGGGGTGGATATGTGTGGCTAGAATGGTTGTGGGACTGGGGGCCTGGCAGGAGGGTTGGTGAATGTGGCTAAGATGGTGACAATAATATAGGTGTGTGGTCTGGGGGGGGGGGGGGGGTGCTGCTGTGTGTGACTCAGATTCTGATAGGTTTTCTGTCCCCATTCTCTTTCATTCACTTCGAGCCATTTCCCCACACACTGAGCCTATCTTGCATAGGCTCAGAGGCGCACAAAAGACCCTGGACGCGCGTACGTCCCGGGGCTTTGAAAAAGGGGCGTTCCCGGAGCAGGGCCGTGGGCAGGGAGCCGGCCTGGGGGCGCTCCGAGGGTGGGACCGAGGCCTCCAGAACAGCCGCTGTGCCTGGAGGCAGGCGTAATTTTCCCAATAAAGGTAAGGAGGGGGTTTTAGATAGGGCTGGGGGGGGCGGGTTAGATATTTATATATTGAAAAGCACCGGTCCAAGTTCAGATCCCTGAGACACTCCACTGTTTAGGACAGGAAACAGTGAGTAGGATTAAATGATCAATTTTCTCAGTGGAAAAGGGTAAACAATGGAGTGCCTCAGGGATGTGTACTTGGACCGGTGCTCTTCAATATATATATAAATGATCTGGAAAGGAATACGACGAGTGAGGTTATCAAATTTACGGATGATACAAAATTATTCAGAGTAGTTAAATCACAAGCGGATTGTGGTACATTACAGGAGGACCTTGAAAGACTGGAAGATTGGGCATCCAAATGGCAGATGAAATTTAATGTGGACATTGCAAGGTATTGCATATAGGGAAAAATAACCCTTGCTGTAGTTATACGATGTTGGGTTCCATATTGGGAGCTATCACCCAGGAAAAAGATCTAGACATCATAGTGGATAATACTTTAAAATCGTCATCTCAGTGTGCTGCAGCAGTCAAAAAAGCAAACTGAAGGTTAAGAATTATTAGGAAGGGAATGGTTAATAAAACGGAAAATGTCATAATGCCTCTATATCGCTCCATGGTGAGACTGCACCTTGAATTCTGTGTACAATTCTGGTCGCCGCATAACAAAAAAGATATAGTTGCAATGGAGAAGGTACAGAGAAAGGGAACCAAAATGTTAAAGGGGATGGAACAGCTCTCCTATGAGGAAAGGCTGAAGAGGTTAGGGCTGTTCAGCTTGGAGAAGAGACGGCTGAGGGGGGAGGGGGGGTATGATAGAGGTCTTTAAGGTCATGAGAGGTCTTGAACGAGTAGATGTGAATTAGTTATTTACACTTTCGAATAATAGAAGGACTAGGGAGCATTCCATGAAGTTAGCAAGTAGCACATTTAAGACTAATCGGAGAAGATTCTTTTTCACTCAACGCACAATAAAGCTCTGGAATTTGTTGCCAGAGGATATGGTTAGTGCAGTTAGTGTAGCTGGGTTCAAAAAAGGTTTGGATAAGTTCTTGGAGGAGAAGTCCATTAACTGCTATTAATCAAGTTTACTTATGGAATAGCCACTGCTATTAATTGCATCAGTAGCATGGGATCTTCTTAGTGTTTGGGTAATTGCCAGGTTCTTGTGGACTGGTTTGGCCTCTGTTGGAAACAGGATGCTGGGCTTGATGACCCTTGGTCTGACCCAGCATGGCAATTTCTTATGTTCTTAAGTTCAGAAGCCCTAATTAAAAGTACCTGTTTCTAAGTGGCAGATGAAATTTAATGTGCACAAGTTCATAGGGAAAATAATCTGAACTACAGGTACACAGTGCTGGGTTCTGTATTAGGAGTCAACCACCAAGGAAAAGGATCTTGGAATCACTATGGACAAATACATTGAAATCCTCAGCTAAGTGTGTGGCAATTGTCAAAAAAAGCAAATAGAATGTTAGGAATTATTTGGAAAGGAATGGAGAATAAAAGTAAGAATATCAACCCATGGTGCTGTTATGGTTATTGGTGTTTGGGTGGATCCTTGGACACTGTGGCAGCTGACCACGCCCATGGGGGGGCAGTCCCGTGAGGGACCACGGTGTCAGGCTAGACTCTGGACACACAAACACAGATTGATTCTTTATTTAAAAAGTTTTGGAAACCACCAGAGGTGGCAGTAATGAGTAGTAGATGTTGAGCCCAGCTGGGCGAGTATCCCACAGGACGCTGGAACAGCGGATCCTCTGCTTGGCTATGCTGTAGTGGAAAGAGACTGAGAGTTATGAGTACACAATAAGAAGCATTCAGAGTCCCAAGTAGAATTAGGAGAAGCTCCGAGACAGGGAGAGCAGGCCCTCGAGGAGCAAGTACCTGATCCCTTAGAGCAGGGAGACTCAGTGGTATTGTACTCACACAGCGGTTCCACTAGACGAGATGTCTGGCACTGGAACAGAGGGCAGGTCCTCGAGGAGCGAGTACCTGGTTCCAGGGCAGCAGTACTGTGGAATAGATGGTAGTTGTATTCACAGATGGATACTGTTAGTGAAGTCCTCCAAGTAGAAAGGATTGTAGATGTAGGCAGCGTCTCAGGGAACATGGGCCCTTGAGGAACGAGTACCGGTTTCCTGATAGCACCTGAAAGAAGCAGATGAGGCCCCCGAGGAGCAGGTACTCCATTAGCAGTAAGAGTTCCAGATATCGCTGGAGTGGCAGAGTAGCTTTGGTACGGAGAGCGAATCCCATCCGTAGAATCCGAATCGTTGCTAACTCTTTTAGCTAGCAAAAGTAGTAGGCTTAAATATCTGGGCAGCATGACGTCATCTCAGGGGGACGCCCCTGAGGTTCGCGCCAAAGAGGAAATAAAGATGAGGGTGGCGTGCGCGCATGCGCCCTATGGTACCTTGAAGGAGCATGGTGGGAAGCAGCACCAAAGCCGGTCCAGGGACGCCAGAGAGGTCGGCAGACAGACGCCGCGGCAGCCAGTAGTCCGAGGTGAGCGGGACGAGCCACAAGAAGAGTAAGGTAGGCAGGGTGAAGCTGTCGCAGACCGACGGTCGCAACAGGTGCGACTGTAACATAGAAACATAGAAATGACGGCAGAAAAAGACCAAACGGCCCATCCAGTCTGCCCAGCAAGCTATGCACTTTTTTTTTTTCCTCTTGTTATGCTTGGCTCTTAGTACCTTTTAGTTTTATTTCCCGTCCACCCCACCATTAATGTAGAGAGCAGTGTTGGAACTGCATCTAATTGAATATGTAGCTTAGTTAGGGGTAGTAACTGCCTCAATAAGCAAGCTACACGCATGCTTTTGTTTACTCGACTATGTAATTTAGTCCTTGTTGGTTGTTGTCTATATATATAGATACTCTTTTCTACATTGCCCCTGCCGTTGAAGCAGAGAGCTATGCTGGCTATGTGTTGAAGGTGAAGTACATTGAGTATTGTGTGCAGTTCTGGTTGCCCATCTCAAAAAAGATATAGCAGAAGTAGGAAAGGTACAGAGAAAGGCAGCAAAAATGATAAAGGGGATGGAACGGCTCCCCTATGAAGAAAGGCTAAAGAGGTTAGGGCTCTTCAGCTTGGAAAAGGAGATATGACAAAGGTTATAAAATCATGAATGGGGTGGAACAAGTTGTCTACCCTTTTATTTATTTATTTGGAACTTTTATATACCGACATTCATGTGCAAAATTACAAATCACATCGGTTTACAGTGAAACGATAAAAGCAAACGAATACATTACATCAAACAAGGGATCACCTAGTAGTATCACCTAGTATCACCTAGTCCAGGGGTCAGGAACCTATGGCTCGGGAGCCAGATATGGCTCTTTTGATGGCTGCATCTGGCTCGCAGACAAATCTTTAATAAAAAAGTAAAAATCTAACAAAATCCCCTAACCTCCTGACGCCCCCCAAGACCTCCAAAATTAATTTACTACAACCCCCACCCTCCTGACTCCCCAAAGACCTGCCAAAAGTCCAGCGGGGGTCCAGGAGCGGTCCGGGAGTGATCTCCTGGACTTGGGCTGTCGGCTGCCAGTAGTCAAAATGGCGCTGACGGCCCTTTGCCCTTACTATGTCACTGGGGTTGACCAATGGCGGCGGTAGCCCCTGTGACATAGTAAGGGCAAAGGGCCGTCGGCTGCCAGTAATCAAAATGGTGTCAACGGCCCTTTGCTCTTACCGCCGCCATTGGTCGACCCCAATGACATAGTGAGGGCAAAGGGCCGTTAGCGCCATTTTGACTACTGGCAGCCGACAGCCCAAGTCCAGGAGATCGCTCCTGGACCCCGCTGGACCACCAGGGACTTTTGGCAGGTCTTGGGGGGGTCAGGAGGGTAGGGGTTGTAGTAAATTAATTTTGGAGGTCTTTGGGGGCATCAGGAGGGTGGGGGTTGTAGTAAATTAATTTTGGAGGTCTTGGGGGGCGTCAGGAGGGTGGGGGTTTTGTTAGATTTTTACTTTTTTATTAAAGATTTGTCTGCGAGCCCTGGACCCCCGCTGGATCACCAGGGACCTTTGGCAGTTCTTTGGGGGGGGGGTTAGGAGGATGGGGGGTTGTAGTAAATTAATTTGGCAGGTATTGGGGGCATCAGGAGAGTAGGGGGTTGTAGTAAATTAATTTGGTAGGTCTTGGGGAGTCAGGAGAGTGGGGGGTTGTAGTTAGTATGGCTCTCACGGAATTACATTTTAAAATATGTGGCGTTCATGGCTCTCTCAGCCAAAAAGGTTCCCGACCCCTGACCTAGTCATAGTACTTTTAGACAGTACTATGACTAGGTGACATCTGTTCTAACAAGAACAGATTTAAATCATCAGAGAAAGTATTTTTTCAAGCTGTGGAATTTGTTGCTGGAGGATGTGGTCAAGGCATCTCGCATAGCTGGGTTGAAAAGGAGTTTGGACACACGTCTATAAATACTTATTAGCCATTGTCAGGGAGAAGCCATCGCTTATCCCTGACAATGAGCAACAAGGAATGGATTTCCTGATTGGGATCTCCTGGGTACATCCTAGTGACCCCCATTGGCCTCTGTGAGGGATAGGAAGCTGGGATTGATGGGCCTTTTTGTTCTGACCTAAAATGGAACATTTTATGCTCTTAGGTAAATCATTCTATTTATATTCCACTACTGCTTACACCAGAAATCCTCTTCATCTCTCATCAAAGTCAGCAAGCAGTTAACTGTAGAATTTTCTCTCTATCAGACCGATACATTACAGTGCGCACCGGTAGAGCGCACTATTAACCCGCGATTGGGTGCGTGTTTTGGACTCGCTAGCTTTATTCAGTAAGGGGTAATAGCGTGTCCAAAACGCGCGTCCAACCCCCCCCACCCCCCCCCCCCCCCCCCCCCCCCCCCCCCCCCCCCCGAACCTAATAGTGCCCGCAACATGCAAATGGCTCTATTAGGTATTCCCGCGTGATTCAGAAAGCAAAATGTGCAGCCAGGCTGCACATTTTGCTTTCAGAAATTAGCGCCTACCCAAAGGTAGGCGGCGGCGCTAATTTCTGCCGGCACCTCCTCTGTGACCACACTTCCCAGCACAAAGATCAAATGTATCATTAGGGTTGGCAACTGACCTTATCCCTACCTCTGTCCCTCTCCACAGACTTCATCACTGCTTCTGCTGCTGCTGGTCCTGAACACAGAGGTGACGATAGCAGCAGCCAGTGAGAATAGTGACTAAGTCAATCTGCACTCATAGGTGGCCCTGCCATGAAGAAAGCAGGGTCTGAGAGAATACACTGGTTCAGCCCCTGTGCTCAGTGTCTGCTGCTTCCATCACTGCCAGGCTCAGGAAGAAGGGACCAATTAGGTGCTCCCCATCTTCAGTATCCCTACCAAGAAGAGCTTAGCACCACTCGTGACAGCTTCTAATGCAGTCCTAAGCGGGATTCAAATCTCCAGCAAAGGGGATCGAGAACTGTTATTCCACCTAAATGGGCTAGAAAAGGAGGCTGTTGACTACTAAAATCCATATTCCTCCCATCTGCATAAACCTGTTCTTGATCCTGATTTCTGCATTGTTCCTGGATTGTAGATTGCTAAACTCCTAGCCATGCTCTGATGCTGTTCCAAGTCTTGAATGCATCAATGTGATTCCATGCCTGACTATGCATAAAAACTGCATGAACTCCCTTTCCCAGCACATAAATCAGACAATCCTCAGCCTGGTACAAGCAGAGAGGCATCATGCCAATTTCTCTGATTTTAATCTTTACATGTTCACTTTCTACCCTAGATGAATGTTTCAAAGACTTCCCTTTCCCTTTTGAATGATTATGATATTCTTCCTATTCCTTAACCAAATAAAGGATAAAATTGTCCCATACAAAGATGGAGTTTTGCAGCATCACAGGACTTTCTTAAATAGTGCCCTAATATACTGTGTACCATCAATAATTATAAGCAGAGGAAGCCTTTCTTCCGTATGGATTTTTAGCAAGGGCAGACTTACTTTCTCTAATCCTGTGTTGGTAGTAAATCTCCTTTTAAAATATGATGCACTTTAATTAAAAATCTAATATGAATGTGTAGATGAACCAGAGAAACAGGCTTTGTCTTTCTAACTAGGTCAGCTGCTACTTCTAATTGTGACACTACTTAAGTGGAAAAGCTTAAGTGGAAAAGCTTAAGTGGAAACTCTGGAATTTGTTGCCAGAGGATGTGGTTCGTGCAGTTAGTATAGCTGTGTTTAAAAAAGGATTGGATAAGTTCTTGGAGGAGAAATCCATTTCCTGCTATTAAGTTCACTTAGAGAATAGCCACTGCCATTAGCAATGGTTACATGGAATAGACTTAGTTTTTGGGTACTTGCCAGGTTCTTATGGCCTGGATTGGCCACTGTTGGAAACAGGAAGCAGGGCTTGATGGACCCTTGGTCTGACCCAGTATGGCAATTTCTTATGTTCTTATGGACACGGGGGAAGCCTGAAGCAGCCTCCTAATCCTTTTAGATTTGTTCCACAAGACACATGTGCTGTCTGTTTATATACAGCGTTCTTTCTTTATAACAAAATGCTTTCAAACCTATGCCAATGGTTTGTCCTGGAAAGGGTTTGATATGGAAGAATCAGACTTCTTTGAGAAATACTGTACAACCATTACTTTGAAGTCATGTTTTCAGATTTGTTGTAGTAACGGTTTGTTAGAGAGAAGGTGTAATGTATGTATGTCATATATATAATGGCATATAGGCCCCCAAATGCACACACAAACTATGGAAAAGTGTTACTGCATGGAGCCTAGTACAAGGAATGAACAGCCAATTGGGAGTTCAGGATATGCCCAATGAATATGCATGAAATATATTTGCATGCACTGCCTCCAATGTATGCAGATATATTGCATGCATATTCATTAGGAATATCCTTAAAACTCAGCTGGTCAGCGGTGGCCCTAGAAGGTGCAAGAGAAAATGAGATAACATGAAGGTAATAGATTGATTTACAGGTTTTTATATATCACCTATAGCAGAAAACCTGTGCTAAGTGGTTAACAGATTCAGAAGAGTGGAAGGTTAAGATTTAAGAATTTTCACTTTGTCCTTCTGTCTTCTTTTTCTCACCTTCCAACCTTCTCCTACTTGTTCAAAATCTTCATTTCCTTCAACTTGTCCTCGTCTTCACCGAGACTTGTTACTAATCTTTGTACACAGCCTGTGTGTCATAACAGGAATTCTGTCCTGGCAGCAGTGCAGCATCACAATGGAATGGGAAAGATCATCTAAATTTGCCACAGAAGGGAGATGAGGGTTAATGGAAGCTGTATTCTCACTGCACTCACCCTTAATTGAAATATAGAATAAATATTGATACAAAATGGAGCAGATTATTGCAGATAACATTTTTAAATTGCTCTTCACAGTTTAAATATGTTTTTATATTAAAGCTATTATACAGTAGGCCAGACTCCAGCTGTGTTAGTGGCTTTGCACTCCCTCTGGCCAGGAGTGAAGTGGAGGGGCATTGGTTATGGGGGCAGCGGTGCTGGATGCATGGAAGATGGGCAATGGGAGTGCAATAAACTTGTCCTGTTCTTATGGTAGTGCTGAGATAGGCAGCTGCACCTGTCTTGTTGGAAGGGCTAGGTGCCTTTTACAGAGTGAACAAGGACTTATACACCAGGCTCCTTCTCGGCAATCATAGAAACATGACAGCAGAAAAGACCATACGGTTTATTTAGTCTGCCCTCCTCACCAACTGCTCAACTCTATAATCCCTACCACTCCCCGGGAAGTCCCCTGTGCTTGTCCCATATTTTCTTGAATTCAGATGTTCCTCCTAGCATATAAACACTTTTGACTATGGATATTGTGAGATACCCGTGATTAATTATGGCTCTGCCATTAATCGCACACTGCATGACTTCTTCCACTTGGCAGAGCACCCGGTCTCCAGATCTATTTTACAACGCCAGGTCGACCTTTACGTCTGCAACAATAGGTGGAAATTGGTACAAACTGCAAAGTAACAGGGGGGTTAAATAGCCTGCACGTGCCGGCAGCTTTAGGAAAAGAAACCCGAGTAACTTGGGGGCAGCTTCTTGGGGTTTTCAGCGCTCTTGCGCGAGCTTTCCTTTCTCTCTAGGGGACGGCCCTGCAGATCCGCTCGCTCCCTAAGTAAACTTGATTAATAGCCATTAATGGAATTCTCCTCCAAGAACTTATCCAAACTTTTTTTGAACCCAGCTGCACTAACTGCACCAACCACATCCTCTGGCAACAAATTCCAGAGCTTTATTGTGCGTTGAGTGAAAAAGAATTTCCTCTGATTAGTCTTTTTTTTTTTTTTTTTTTTTTTTTTTTAATATTCTGTTTATTAACATTTTTCAAGTACAAGAAACAACTTTAACCAGTAAGCTAAGAACCCACAATATTTTACTCCCCTTCCCTCCCCCCCTCCGTATGGCAGTGTCCAGCCTGTTTCACGTTGAGTCTATGACCACGGTAAGCGTTAGTGCGATTTTCTCCTGTATCCTCTGCGTGTCCATCAGATGTGCCCGTCCACTGGTATGGCTTCTCCGGGGCTGGTAGACAGGAAGGGAAAAACGAGCCTCAGCGCCACGGATCCACGTACTGGCCCATTTTAGGGCGAAGATATTCAGTGAAAGCCGTCCATATTAACGGGATACGTACAGATCTCTTTGGCTCGGCTGACGTCAAACTGGCATATTCCATGGAGCACAACTGCACCATCTTCCGGAACCAATGTTCCTGGCTTGGAGATTCCGGGTTTAACCAATTTGCCAGGATAACCTGTTTTCCCACCAACCCCGCCCTTAATATGAAAAAACGTTCCGGCTCAGATAGAGGGGTGGGCAGTGAATCATCCATGCCAAAAAACCAAAGGTTGGGGTCTGGAGGTAGACCCCTTTTCAATAGACGGCCACACATACGGCGAACCTGCCTCCAAAATTTGGACACCTCTCTACATTCCCAAAAACAATGGAAGTAGGTGCTCTCGGACATGTGACACTTAGGACAACCAGGTGTCTGTGCAATTTTCATTTGGTAGGCGCGCTGAGGTGTAATGTGACTGAGCCAAAGAAATCTGTATTGAATTTCTTGTAACAGCGCATTTTCTGACAGTGCAGGCAAATCATGAAAGCAACGTACAAACTCAATGAAAGTTAATGAAAACAAAGGCCACTTCAGCCATCTAGCGTATATGGGTTGAATAGGGCTGGAATCTATAAAACCCCTAAGCTCCTTGTAGAAAAAGGAGACCGAGGCCTTCTGTCTTTTGCCCACATACAGCATATCCCTCAATTTTCGAGTCTCCACTGTGTCAAAAAGATGAACCTTTTCAGATCGAATGAAATGTGTAACTTGGGTGTATGCAAAGATATCTTCCCCTGGTAGGGAATATTGCTGCTGAAGGAATGGGAAAGATAATAGGTCCCTCTTTTGCTCATCAAATAGGTCAAAAATGTATGTTAACCCCAGAGTTTTCCAACGTTGAAAGACTCTACTAGTGTTCCCCGGAGGAAACAAATCGTGGCCAGCAATGGCAAGATTTGAAGTAAGGGGGTTCGAGACATGTCCTATTTTGCAGAGCATCTGCCACGCTTTCCTGCACGTCTGCCATACTACCTGCTCTTTGATAAAAGAAGGTATCAACTGGATGGGGATTTGTAGCAAAGGGTTTAAAGACGATACCCCCAACCATTCTGATAGAAAAGAGCATGGGGTAAAAACATTGAGTGCAAAAAGCCAGTCTTTGACATGACGCATATTACATGCGAGATTATACCAGGCGAGGTTTGGGCACCCCAGTCCTCCCCCATCCCTAGGCGTCATGAGAGCCGCTATGGGTATGCGAGACCTTTTCCCCCTCCAGAGAAAAGAGCGCAAGGCTCGCTGAAACTGATGGTGGTCCTTATTAGTTATCCACAGAGGGGCTAATTGGAGAATATACAGCCACTTAGGGAGCAGGACCATTTGAAAAAGTTGTATACGCCCCATCAGGGACAAGGGAAGGGACGACCATCTCCTCATAGTGGCTTGAGACGTACGCAGTAGAGGGTGTATGTTCACCTGGTAAAATTGGGACATCTTTTTAGGTATGAATAGACCCAAATATTTTAAAGTGTCGGACGCCCATTTGAGAGGAAAGGCTGTGTGCCAGTGTGGTTGTAGTGTACCAGTAACATCTAAGGCCTCGGATTTGGTGTGATTTATCTTCAGCCCTGCAAAATTTCCATATTGCTCTAAGATGCCCAGTAACCCTGGAAGGGAGAGCTCCGGTTTTGTTAGGTAAACTAGCAAATCGTCCGCAAAGGCGGCCAACTTAAATACATGTTTTGGGCCCCCAAAACCTTTTCACTTCCCGGCACCCGTCGATCTTCCGTAGCAAGGGGTCTAATGCCAATATGTATAATAGAGGTGACAGGGGACAGCCCTGTCGCACCCCTCGCTGTATGTCTACAGTGTCTGATAACTCATTATTCACCCATATGCGGGAGGTGGGACTCTGATATAACAATGCGATGTAGTTCAAAAATTCGCCTCGTATGCCAAACCGTTGTAAGACTGAAAAAAGATATGGCCATGCCACCCGATCAAAAGCTTTTTCCGAGTCAAAGCCTATCACCAAAGCTGGGGTGGCTTGCGCTTGACAGAGGGACATTGCGGTTAATAACTTTATAATGGTCCCAGTTGGTTTACGCCTCCGTACAAAACCTGTCTGATGATGTGAAATGAGATTAGGGAGGAGGACTTTTAGTCTTTCTGCTAAAACTTTAGCTAAAATTTTTAGATCGCAATTTAATAAGGAAATTGGCCGGTATGAAGCGGGGCTCACCGGGTCCTTCCCTGGTTTGGGGAGGACGATAATATGAGCTGCATTGAAGTGTGTAGGGAACTTTCCCTGTTTTAGCCCATCTCTGAAATATTCCGTCAGGGGTGTGCTAAGAAAGGGTTCCAGTATTTTGTAAAAGTCGTAGGAAAAGCCGTCTGGGCCCGGGGCCTTTCCGGGCTGGACGGCTGTGAAATAACCTGCGTAACCTCAAACGACTGTATCGGGCGATTCAGAAAGAGGAGTTGTGAACCGGACAGGGTAGGTAGGGCCACGTCCCTGAAGAAATGATCTTCCGCTATCTCTCCCCCCACAGTCTCTGCTTTATACAAATTACTGTAGAATTGTCTGAATATTTCTCGGATCTCCTGCGGCTTGGAGGTTTCCTTACCTGCGGGAGTTTGCAAGCGGACAATGGTGGATTTATGTCTCCTAATTTTTATTAAGTTGGCCAGCAGGCGACTGGGCTTGTTCCCGTATTTGAAGAAAGATATCTTCCCCTTCTGTAGGTATGACTGCGCTCTAGCGTCTAAGAGTGTGTTCAATCGGCCCAAGATGCTGTAAAACTCAGTTCTGTGTTCCTCCGAATTTTGTCGGTTTAAGGCTTTTTTTGCACGGTGTAAGAGGGCCTCTAACTCTAAAATGGACTGACTGATCCGCTTATTGCGTGAATGTACGTATGCAATCATGTCTCCTCGAAGCACCGCTTTCGCGGTGTCCCAGAAAAGCTGCGGGGTAGATTCATGCTGCCCGTTGTGGTGAGCATAATCTTTCCATTTATTTTTTAGAAATTCCCTAAATTGGGCATCCCCGCGCAGAAAGGCAGGGAACTTCCACAGTCGGGTTTTTTGTGCAAAAGACGGAGTCTGAATGGTTATGGAGACTGGAGCGTGGTCTGAGACCACTAGGGCTTCAATCTCAGCAGTGAGTACAACAAAAAAATCCGGTTTAGAGACAAGGATATAGTCTAAGCGTGAAAGTGTGTTGTGAGAACGGGAGATGTGCGTGTAGTCCCTTTCTTGGGGGTGAAGTGTGCGCCAAACATCTATAAGCGCTAGATGTTTACAAAGGAATGCCACGCCTTTTTGGGATTTGCTGTTCCGTCCTCCTCCGGTCGGTTTTGGGGCAGCACTTCTATCTAAAGTCGCCTCATGTACACAATTAAAATCACCGATAACGTACACAGTTCCCTGACTATGCACTTGTAGGAGGTTACATAGGGTCACAAAGAAGCTATGTTGATACTCATTCGGGGCGTATACATTACAGATGGTAACTGGTCTGCCATTCCACGTTCCTAGGAGGAGAACATACCTCCCCTCGGGGTCCGATATGGACTTGGAAACTTGAAAATTTGCATTTTTATTTATTAAAATCGCGACACCCCCCTTCCTGCGCGAGGCCGCCGCGTAGACACAGACCCCCACCCAGTCTCTTTCCAGTTTTTTACTCTCCTGCACTGTGAGATGCGTCTCCTGGATCCCTGCAATTTCAGCCCTGAGACGCTTAAGATGGGCCAATACTTTTTGTCGCTTCACGGGCGTTCCCAGCCCGTTTACGTTCCAAGATATCAATTTAGACATACCTCCTTAGTAGTAGGGAGATACCTTCCCAATTCTGATTCGTATCCACTAGAGAAGGGGCCCCCAGCTCAGCCTCCTTCCCTCGCGCCTCCCATGAACACTTCTCAGTGGTTTCCAGAGTGCATACAGGAGCATGTTACCTAAGTAGAAAGTGGTCACTTGTACCGCATGAACACATATGTCTGCCTTATCCACAGGCCAACCAATCCCGTCCCCTTCCCCCACCCTCCCACCCTGAACCCCACTTCCCCCTCCCCTCCCCCCTCCCCATCCCTTCCCCACCCAAAACCCCCCACACCCATAAACTTGAACTCCTCCAGATCGTTCCAGAGGCATAGAAATCACAGAAATGTGTCCAGGGTCCCCACTCCAGCCGATTTTAGATCCCTGGCCTTCGACCCATAAAGTCAGCGAATGCCTGAGGCCTATTTCAAACAGCCTGTGGTCCCAGCGCTAGTCCAATCCGGTAAACTTGGCTCCATCTTGGGAGGCCACTCCTCCCAGGCGCAACCAAAAAGAAAAAGAAAAAAGAACAAGAACAGAAGGGAACAAACCCTCAATAACCATAGAACAAAATGCCCGCTGTCCAGACCGCCTCCCCCGGCGCAGGTCCGTCGCCGAGGGCCGCAGCCGTTCTCGATTTAGACCCGGGGGGGGGGGGGGGCAGGGGTCGCGAGAACCCTCCTCCAGGAGGGCACCCCACAAACGGCCAGCAGCGACTCGCACCCCATAGTAGAAAAGCGGGGGAGAATGGGCATAAGCTTGATTTGTTCCCCCCCGGAGTCAGTTGCATCTCCTTCACTCGGTCTCCGCACGGGAGCGTTCGACGTTGGGGTTTCCAGCAAGACGTCCCCCCTCAAGAGCTCTCCCCCCCGGCCATCGCCGACTCCATCAATAAGTCCCTGCAGTGCCAAAAACCTAGCCACGTAGGAAAAAAAGTCGACGTTTTCAACAAACTAAACCAAAAAAATATAATAATAAAAATATAAAAATAAACTTCAAAGTAACTTGCGCTCCCTCCTTTTCCTCTGATTAGTCTTAAATGTGCTACTTGCTATCTTCACTATGATGCCTAGATCTTTTTCCTGGTTGGTAGCTCCTAATATGGAACCTAACATCGTGTAACTACAGCAAGGGTTATTTTTCCCTATATGCAACACTTTGCACTTGTCCACATTAAATTTCATCTGCCATTTGGATTCCCAATCTTCTAGTCTTGCCCTTCTCTGTACCTTCTCCTTCATAACTATATCTTTTTTGAGATGCGGCGACCAGAATTGTACACAGTATTCAAGGTGCGGTCTCACCATGGAGCGATATAGAGGCATTATGACATTTTCCGTTTTATTAACCATTCCCTTCCTAATAATTCCTAACATTCTATTTGCTTTTTTGACTGCTGCAGCACACTGAGCCGACGATTTTAAAGTATTATCCACTATGATGCCTAGATCTTTTTCCTGGGTGGTAGCTCCTAATATGGAACCTAACATCATGTAACTACAGCAAGGGTTATTTTTCCCTATATGCAACACCTTGCACTTGTCCACATTAAATTTCATCTGCTATTTGGATTCCCAATCTTCCAGTCTTGCAAGGTCCTCCTGTAATGTATCACAATCCGCTTGTGATTTAACTACTCTGAATAATTTTGTAGCATCCGCAAATTTGATCACCTCACTCATCGTATTCCTTTCCAGATCATTTATGCATCCCTGAGGCACTCCACTGTTTACCCTTTTCCACTGAGAAAATTGACCATTTATTCCTACTCTCTGTTTCCTGTCTTTTAACCAGTTTGTAATCCATGAAAGGACATTACCTCCTATCCCATGACTTTTTAGTTTTCTTAGAAGCCCAGTGTAATTCTGAGGAAAGAGTCCTAAACTCAATGACATATTCGGTCAGCGACCTGGAATCTTGTTGCAAATGCAGGAGTGCAGATCCAGTGACGGTCCTGCGAGCAGGATTTTCAAATACAGAGCGAAACAAGGCAAGGAAGCCTGGCAAGTCATTGAGAATTGGATCCATTCGTTCCCAAAGGGCTGACGCCCAGGCCAAGGCTTTTCCATCCAGGAGGGATAAGATGTACATAGGTTTGGACACTACATCGGGAAAATATGCAGGCTGCAAAGAGAAGTGCATGCTGCACTGGTTCAGAAAGCCCCTGCTTTCTGAACCAGGGGTCACCTGCGAAGCAAGGGGGTGCAGGCAAGGGCACAGGAGGCTGAAACAGCGGTGCAAGTGAAGCAGGACTTGGCTTGGCAGGCATCGAGGCAGAGTCCAGCCGAGTGCTTAATTGATTGATGGCATTAGCCAAAGCAATACCTTTTGCTGCTCTGAAATTCGCTGGGCCAGGCCAGGGATGGCCTGAATCGCTGAGACCTGTGCCGGGTCCATGGAGTTAGCAATCTGTTAAGACTTGTAGGTGTGTGGGCCCTGGGCTGAGGTGAGAGATGGTATCGCCCACAGGAAGGAGCCCTGTGAGCCTCATCATTGGAAGGTGCGGTCTCAGCGGACGTCAGACACAGCTGTGGAATAGAGTCTTTATTATAAACGTAGAAAAGGCACAGCCCACGAAGCGGGGGGTACAGGAGGAAGAGATAAAGTTTGATAAGAGGTACAGCCAGAGGGAAAGCCTCAGACATGAATATCCGGTAATGGTCCGCAGAGCGGGGTTCACCGAAGAAGTCTCTCCGAAGTGATGATGTGATAGTGGCCTGCAGCGCAGGGTACACCGAGGGATTCCTCAATCAGAGATGGTATTATTGTGGCCCAGGGTATGGGTACACCGGCGAGGAACCTATAGCAATGACGTGGCAATGACCTGCAGCGCAGGTACACCGAGGTGCTTCCTCACTAGAGCTGGCACAGTAGTGGCCCGAGATCCAGGGTACACAGGAGAGGGTTCTGTAGCGATGACGTGGAAATGGCACACCAAGGTGGCTCCTCACTAGTACTGGCACGGTAGTGGCCCGAGACACGGGGTACACTGGAGAGGATCTCAGAATAAAGCCTGTATATTTCTCTCCCACTTCCCTGCGTTGGTACTATATAATGAATTATAAAACTCAAATCCATTCTTATTACCCCCTTTTCCTCCCATCCCTCCTGTTACGTAGGGGGTTTAGTGTGCCCATGGGCCTCATCCCGGGCCCAGACCTTCAGGGCCAAGCCGAGGGTTGACAGTGGTTCTGCATGGCTGACAGGCTGACCCTCTGCCAGGCCTGCAAGCTCCCAAGGCCAACATCCAAGGATGTTGGAAGTTGAATGGTCCTCCGACCATTCCAAGCCCTTTTGGACCTGGGCAAGGAGGAACTCCAATGACGAAGCCGGTGTCATCCGAAGCTTCCCCCAAGGTTGGCAGGAATGGAGGCTCAGGAGCACAGGGACACCTGCAAGCCACCTCATTCTTGGGCATACACCATCCGAGAGCACCGGCTTACAGGAACAGAAGACTCGAGAGCACCAGACGAAAACACAGGGAAGAACATCCTGGAAGGAAGACACATCAGGGCGCAGAGGAACATAGCGAGACATCAGGACATGGACCGGGAGCTCAGGCGAAACATCAAGGCACGAAGAAGTAGTATAAAAGCAGACGAGACAAGGAGCTCCACGAAGACCGGAAGACCTTACAAAGCTCTGGCAGGCAGAAGCCTCCAGAGAGAAGTCACCACAATGCAAGGCAAAGACAGACTGAAGTTGAAGTCCTTTTATAGGGCTGCAGACTGGTGACTCCCTGGGAGGAGTTTGGCAGGCCCACACCTAGCTGGCCCTAAACTACGGAGAAGTGCTGCTGGCTGGCCCCTAGGGAAGGGCGTGGTCCAAACCAGGAAATCCATGCTAGCACGAGCAGCCTCAGGCAGGCCCCACGGACATCGAGGCCTCCCAGGCCCTGGAGCAAATCCTGGACAGTTCTCAGGCGAGACCCTGGCTTGGAGCGGCCTCCAGGAAGAGGTAAGGAGCCTCCCGTAGCACCGCTACAGGAGGGTTCATAACACCTCCCCACCCTTCCCCCCACTCCTCTATGAAAGCGCTCTTTCTGAACGAGAGCTGGAGTTCAACGCAGTGTGTTCAAGTACCATCCCCACATGTTAGTAATGGCAACAAAGCCCTATGAACATCACCATAAAAAATAAAAAAATAAAATAAATTATCATTTCTCTATCAAAGAATGATTATATTCAGCCAAGCCTTAGCAAAAATATAGACATCTAATATTCATGTAACATTAATTGAATTCAACCCCTCATTATCAATAAGTAACCAAATCAGGTCAATTTTGAAGATTCAAACCAGCAGCCATCCCTTTTTATTTTAGACTGCCTTTCCCAGGTAATTTCCATATTTATATATCCCATCTAGCTAGTTGCGCCAAGTTGTGCAATAAGCCACAAGTGAGATTGCTCCAGGTAATCTCACCTTTAGTCTCTTAGTCACTCTATAGCGCCAAAATGATTAGGTTTTGCAAGCGCAGGGTGCAGTCACTTGCTCAAGAGAGAGTGAGCCCTTAGATTAGAGCACAACCTCAGGGCAAGGTTCCAAGGTAGACACTGAGAGTGGCGAGCATATCCAGGCATGGGCTGGGCTTGGAATATTGCTTGGAACTTGGAACACTGCTTGGAATATCGCTCTCAAACCCTCCGCTGAACCTGCATGCACACAGTGAGACCCAGCAGCGCAATGCTGGTCTCTAGGGTAGCACTCCGGCCTCTCAATAGTCTTTTCGGACCTGCTGCTTCAAACGGCAAGAGTGTCAGGACAGATGAAGGTTGAGGACGGACATGGTAAGACTAGGAACTTGGACGAAGGCTCGAATCCAAGGAACATGGACAAAGGCTCTGGAGACTAGGAAAATGGATGAAGGTTCTGGTTCAGGTGAGAGTTCAGCTTCCAGGAGCACTGCACCTCAGCACGCCCTTCACAGCACCACGTGGGCAGGTCGTGGATCATGCTGTCCTGCTGTGCGCCACACACAGCCTGCCACAGGTTGGTCATGGACCACGTTGGGAGCAGGACAGGCTCAGGACTGAAACTCAGATGAGGATGGAAGCCAGGACATCCCTTGAAATGATGAATCATGGAATGGAATGAGGAATTGTGGCTTGGAACAAGGAACAAGAAGATCTGCTGGCTGGATAAGCTCCATGAGTCCTGAAACTAGGAACATGACTAGGAACTCAAGACTCGACTTGGAACTTGGAACTCTAAAAACATGGATGGACTCTGAGGACTTGATCCAGTGAAGACAGACTTGGAGACAGGCCCTGGACCAGGAAGCGCCCCACATAGCCCCCCATGGGCTGGTCAAGGACTGCGACACTGGCGAGCCTGGAGGAAGGATGAGGAATCCAGAAGGCTGACCTTGGAACAAAGACCGACATCAGGAACTTGATTTAATATTTATATGAGGCGGAGATTCAGAAGATTTGGACAAGGAACTGACGAGAGACCAAGAACATGGAACAAGTAACATGAAGGAACTCTGATGAGGAACAAGAAAACCAGAAACATGGAACAGGAACAAGAATGTCAGGAATATTCAACAAAGAACATGAAGACCATCAAGACAGGAGTATGACCTCGGAAGACCTTGCAGGATGAAGAGCCATGGACGACCATGAGAATCCCTTGCAAAGGCCCCGAGGAACTGGTAGAGAGCCCTTTTATAGGGCTGAAGGACTGACAAAACGATGACATCATCAGCAAGGGCTGCAGAGCTTTCCTGCAGCCTGCCCTTTAAATCCAGAAAAGAGGTACACTCGTGTCCCTAGGACGTCAGGTCCAGGAGGCAATCGGCGGTGTTCCAGACGTGAAGATGATAGCAGCCGTGGCGGCTCCTGCCACAAAGATATGTCAGTGTTGGCAGCACCCGGGCCGTGTAGATCTTGGTGGCAGCTTCTAGCTGCACAGATGGCTGAAGGTGTCGGCGGCACCCAGGCATGAAGAGCAGGAATGCCGGTGGCACATGGGTCGCGAAGAAGCAGGCGTCAGTGATGTCGGGCCGATGAGTGAAGCCGCTCGTGGGCCTGTCCCGCAAGAGAGCACAACATTAGTTAGTTTCTTAGTTGCAGCATATATGATAAGCCAAAGATCTTGATTAGAATTCACCATTTTATCCATGGAAATGCGCAGATTCAACCCTGAATGACACTGAAAGATTGCCTGTAATTTCAGTATGTACAGCAATTGCAATACTATGGCAGAGATGATAGAAATTTCTGTGTAGCCTCCGCTGGCTAGAAAGTTTGTGCCAAGCCTCTGTTCCACGTGCAGCGCCGTGCTGGAAATTGCAAAGTGAAGTGGATCTGCTTTTGGATCAGAGTAGAGCAGATCAAGGGAAATTCCTTTCTTTACTGCAAAACTTTAAGAGAATAATCCTGGAACAATCTAATGCATTGCACCTTGTATAGGAGATCAGATTGCTTAGGATACCCCTGAATGATGGCCTGCTTGTGGGCGAAATTCAAAAGTTTTGCTATCACAGTTCGAGGCAGTTTCCCTCCATCTCCCCAATCAATGAGGCCGCTCGATGTTTAGGACTGCCACATGGATAATATTTCTTCCAGTTTTCTCGCTTCCAAATTTTCACTGAAACCAACAAAATGCAGATGGTTTCTTCGTGAACGATTTTCCAAACCATTCAGCTTGTTTTCTTGTGTCAATAGTGCTTTTTCCATGGTCTTTAACTTGGATTCAACAGCCGAGTCATCCTCCAGAAGGGGGATGCAGCCTTCCGTTGCGTCTAAACAGGGGCCAAATTCAGAGAACACATTTTTCAAATCTGCTATTTGATTTGAGATCTCGCTTACATTTTCTGTTAAAGCGGTTACCACACCCTTGGTTACTTTGGCCATCATGGGATCCTCCTATACAGGTTACACTAATGTCTCTTTCACAGCCACCATTTTAGAAGATGCTGAGAGAGAAATCTCTTTTTCTTTCCTATCGTTCTTTGGTGGCATCACCCTAGGAGATCTTTGCAAGTACCAATCTATTGACATGTAGGCTTTCCTAAAATGTAAATATTTAGAGAGAAAAGTTTTGTCGCCGGCTCAGTGATCGCTGATTATGAGGGGATGGCCCCGGAACTCAGAGTTTAGTGTCTATCCAGGTTCACTACCTCACATGATCCCTTCCCCCAACCAAACTTTTTAAACACACAGGCATACCCACCCACCCTATCCTACACATGTACTCATCCATTTCCCCTTCATACACCCGCCCCTCCATTCCCCCTCAAACATACCTCCACCAGAACCATCCACACACACACACACACACACACACACACACATACACACATCTTCTACAAAGATTTGATCTTTGTAGAAGATGTGTGTGTGTATGTGTGTGCATGCTTTCCCCACTTGTCTACTATTCACTTGTGACGAGAAGGGACCCATCCCTTCCGAGTTATGACTCAGTAGAGATACTATGTACAGCGAAGACAAATGTATCATTCCATTCCCTAATAGCACACATATAGCTGGAGGGAAAATGAACAAATGGATTTTAAGTCGGCAAATAAATACTTTATTTTTCAATAGAGTGCATAAATTATAGAAATACAATTTTATTTACAGACACAAATTATACAGTAATATGTATTCAGTGTTTTCACTGCCATAACTGAACTAAATGCTACCCTGGGATGCAGACACTTCCTAAGAAGAAACCGTTACACAATAGCTTTCACAAATAGTTAAATAATGACTGTGAATGGGTGACCATGTATTGTGTTTTTGAATCAATCGTACCATTAATTAATAGGTTTCACTGAAAATGAATTTTCTCCTAACAAGTCGTCATGTAGTGCATAACAGCTGTAGTGTTCCAAAGTTGTTTGTTTAATTCTGATGCTCCACGATACTTAATGGAAGAAGGTCCATGAAGTGGCAAGGCACATCTCAGTAGAACTACGTACCTAAACGCTGCACAGAAAAATGAGTGAATCCACTGCATACTATATTTATGGGTGGTGTTTACACACAAAAATCTATTTTAAATTTGGTTAAATCTTTTTACGTGGTCTGCTCCTAATGCCATCTCCATCCTGACTTAACACTACAGGAAAACACAAAGCAATATACTTATCTTTACATAAATGCTCTAGGTTTGGATATCTGGGTACAACTCATAATCCGTTACCACAGGGAGAGGGTTGTACAGAAAAAAAAGACAGTGCCAGCTGCAGTTTTTATTTCCCACCCCCCCAAAAAAAAATAAACTCACATAACACACTGCTGAAAACACACATCCCAAAAATGTGCAGTTCGGTTAGTTCACAATTCAGCATGGCAGTACTTCCACTCCTGTATGATGTGTTCAACACACCCAGCCACTGTAAGGAAACTTTAATGCCACATCTTCACGAACTGTGGAATGAGGAACAGCCCAGGCCTGCTCTGGACTCGTGAGAAATATTCTCTTTTGCGGAATTTGATTTCATATGGTTTTCAATGTGTTTACAGTCTCCTCCTCAGTGCATTAATTAAGCTATAGGATCCTTTTAACTTGGCTTGTTTGAATTTGTAGAGTGCTACTCCAGCAGCAGCAGTAACTGCCAGACATGATGCACAAAGTAACAGAGTGATTCCCAAAGAATTAGGTTTTGGATTGTCCATTTTTTCTGTAAATAAATCAGAAGAAACATATTTAGTGACAAAAGGGCAGATATGTGGACGTTTTCTTGAAAATCGTACTCTGGCATAGAATGCCAGTGAACTTGAAAGGACAACTTGCACAAAATGTAAATGAACAATCCTTATGGTTTCAGCTGCCGAGAATGCAGTTCAGCTGCCGAGAATGCAGTTCGATCCAGGGAAACCTGCTTAGCTACAGAAGGTGATGGAAAAGCCACTGTCACTATTTTGAATGCTTGTCACAAAATGAATGTGCAAAAGAGCTTTTCATGCACATTTATCGACATAGTAGTTTTGGCCATTTTCTGAATGGATAAACGTTTGTAATCAAACCTAGCTATTCTGCAGTTGGCTTTCCCCCAGGTTTCTGCATGTAGGTTATAGCTATCTGGTTACATACTCCCCACAAAAGCAAACATACAATTCTCAACTAAGAAGGTAGCTTCCGAATTAGGAGTCAAACTTGATTCCAGACTTATTTTAGTTCCTCATATTTCATAATTAGTTCAAACCTTCTCCTTTTTTTTTTTTTTTAGATATATACAGCATTTACAGTCTTTATGAGAGAGCCAAGATTTCCACATACTAGTTTTCTCTCTTGTTATGTTTAGGATATAAATATATCCTTACTCAGTTCAAATGCGTACAACGTCTACAAAATACTGCAGCGAAGTTAGCTTGTGACCTAATGAAATTTGACATGTTATGCCTGGGCTCCCGAAATTGCATTGCCTTTTCATCTTATGGCAGGTCAAATTTTTCTGTTTGACTTTAGGCATTGCATTGGAATCTCCCAATTTATCTATCAAATCTGTTAGTTGCTCTATACCTTAAGTACAGCTTTATGCTCTTCACAACATAAACTGCTGGTGATACCCCCACCTTCTATTACTTGATTAGAGGATACTCGAACCACATTCGGCTACCAAGCCCCTTGTCTTTGGGACACCCTACCAGTGAGAAAAGCTCCTGGGACAGGTTCAGATACCCACCACCACTGATTCATGTTTGTTACTGGGCAAGTCATTTTAGCTCCCAGCAGGGGCAACAGAATGCCTTTTTGGTCTGTTCCCCCTCGTCTTTCTCCCCCACCCCCTCCCCCCCACACACACACACACCACAAACAATTCAATTTCCCCCCCTCCAATGCTGACTAGTGCTAGGAGGAAGAGAGCAATGGTGCCTCGGGCCTTCTCCTCCTACACCACCTGGCCTGACTGCTGCTTTGTACTGCGCAGCTGTACAGAGTGCCCTAAGATTAATCGAGCCCAGAGCTGCACACAGCTGATACACCACTCCTCTCCTCTTCCTGCTGCTAAATAGATTCTTCCTGTATGACCCAGCCATGGATCTCCCGCAACAACTCTGCGAGAAGGGCCAGATTTTAGTTTGGCCATGACCCCTGTGGCCCACCCCATTCCAACACCTATGTCTCCTCCTGTGGCCCTCCCTATTCTGACGCCTACATTTCCCAGAGGCTGCTTAACCAACTATAAATGGATAAAAATAATGACATTCTCTTTCTCTTCCCTTTGGAAGCTTTCTTTCATGCAATGCACCTGCTAGAAAGGCAAGGCCATCTACCTATAAAAGTATGTGTGCATATTTCCAAATGATTCAATTTTAAAAACATGCTGGGCTCATGGCTGGCTAAATGATGCCATATAAATCTGAATTATCCCATGCCTTCCAGGAAGCCCAATACAGCCATATCGCTGCTGCTTTGGGCTGCAGCCTTCACTCAGTTAAGGCTGCTCAGTGCTTCATTTTTATTCTCTGTTTATCCTATGCTTTTTTGAAGTCTGTTATTATTTTAGTCTTCACCACCTCTTCCAGGAAGGCATGCCAAGCATCCACCACCCTCTGAAAAAACCCCCCAAAAAAACCTTCCGTACATTGTTTCTGAATCTATCCCCTTGGAACTTCATACTGTGACCTTCATATCCCCCCTGTTTCACCTACCCCAACAAGAAGATTGAGAGGCATGGTTCAAAGGTCCACAGGACAAAAGCACATCTGAATCAATTCACAGTTAGGGCCATATGGGCACAGGATAGGGAAAACCCTCAGGTCTCTCATCAGAAAAGTATTGCAGTTATAATACAGGGACTTGCTATTTGCTGGTTGTACTCTGTGTGGGATAGAATTTGTCACATCGGATCCAATGTGAGCTAACCTGTTACAGTGTGAGAGCTAGTTTTTTAGGGTGCTTTTCCAAAAGTGGTTGATCACAGGATGCATATTACTACTTTATGCAATTCTGAAGTAATGTGCAATAGATAATAGGTTCTGTTTTCTTCTAAGCACTAATCTTTTTTTTTGGGGGGGGGAGAAATTTAAAAGGTATAGTTTTTCCAAAACTAAGGATATGCTACTTAATAATAAAATAGTTTTGATCCAGGGGCAGGTAAATGTGGGGCATCTCATTTCACTGTACATGCTCACTTTGAGGGTGAAAAAAACCTTTGCAGAGGAGTGCAAAACTCTTAACAATCTTTTCCCTTCCCTTTGTGTAATTTCCGAATGAGTCTCCTGCTCTGGAAAGAAAGAACATTAAAAATAGCTTTTCTCCAACTCCCTGATTCTTTTTGGAACCAGGCAACCAATGCAGAGCTCAGAGTATGAGCAATTATGCAGTGCAGAGGCTTTTGAAATTGTTATTGAAAAGAATGCTAAGAGATCACGAAACCAAAATGTCCTCTTCTTATACATCAGCATTCCCCAAGTCATTTGTTTTCAACCAGTCCTTGAGATTTGCCCAATCTATTTTATTTTTTTAGCATAGCCATAATAAATATGCATGATACATATTTGCATATAATGGAGGCAAACATATCTCATGCATATTCATTCTGAACATTCTGAAATCCAGAATGGCTGAGTGCGTCCTGAGCACTGAACTAGTTTCTGAAATGTAAGGTGCACAGTTATTGTGGAGAATGATAGACAAATACTACTACTTTCTTAGTAAATGTTTTATTCTGTCTACTCCCTCGGGGGTGTTCAATTTGTTGCAGATCTTAGTGTCACCTGCAAAAAGGAAAACCTTTCCCTCTAAATCCTCCATAATATCATTGATAAAGATATTGGACGGAACTGGCCCTAGGACAGATCCCTGAGGCACTCCACTAATCACCTTTCTCGCCTCAGAGTGAATTCCATTTACCATTGCCTTCTATGGTCTATCACTCAGCCAGTTTCTAATCCAGGCCACTCTTGGGACCCAGCCCTAGCCTGCTCAGTTTATTAATAAGCCTTCTATGTGGGGCAGTATCGAAAACTTTGCTGAAGTCCAAGCCATGTCCTTGAACTAATTCTCTAGTCATGCCCTCCTGGAAGAGGTGGTAAAGACAAAAACAATAACAGACTTCAAAAAAAACAGTGAGATTGGTTTTACCATAGGCAGATCATGTCAAACAATTCTGCCTGGGATTTTGCAATCCGCTGGTTTATAGATAGTTCACTGTTCTTTCCTTCAGAAGAGTCTCCATCAATTTTCCCACCACCAAGATAAGTCTAACCAGCTTCCTGTCTGTTACCACTTTTATGGACTACATCTGCCCTTCTTTTGTCCTGTGGGGCTATGCCCGTCTCCTGCTGAACAGGTCTGTCAGCAGACTTGCCAACACCTCTCTGAGCTCCCTTAGTAGGGTGCATCCCATTCTTCTGGCAATGTCCATTTCTAGCCTACTGTAGTACACAAGGAAGTGAAGAAAGTAGAAAAAAACCTCAAATGAAACAGAGAGAAAGGTAGGGTGAGTCTTACCTACCTATAACAGAAATTTCGATTACTTTGGTATCATTTCCAACATTGTTGGAAACATCGATGATATATTTGCCGGTATCACTTTTGGTTACATCATACAGGGTGAAAGTCCCATTTTTAGAAAATAGGATGGTTTCATTTTCTGGAAAGACTTTCTTCAGGATGATCATTGGTGATGGGTTGCAGTAGGTTGTACAGGTAATGGTGACGTTGTCTCCCTCTGTAACTTTTTCAGAGGGAGATACAAACACTGTTGTGTTTCGGGGAGGAACTGTGAAGGAAGCAAACACAGAAAGGGTGAGAAACGAGCAAGAGCTATCTAATTTAGGGAACTGCTGTAAGTGTTCATTGCTTTGCTGACAGTAGGTTAGAAATGGATGATTGCCAGCTTTTGTCTAGCTTTTTCATCTTTTGCCGTCTTCGCATAATGGAAGCAATGCAGTTATCCATCAGAC
This sequence comes from Rhinatrema bivittatum, assembly GCF_901001135.1. NCBI lineage: Eukaryota > Metazoa > Chordata > Amphibia > Gymnophiona > Rhinatrematidae > Rhinatrema > Rhinatrema bivittatum. The sequence goes on along the minus strand of NC_042624.1, from coordinate 44,024,852 downwards.
AAGAGAAAGTTTCAAATCCAGGACACTTCATTTTATTGCCATTTAGTCCTGCAATCGCTGATTAACAAATAAAAAAGGGTCTAATTTCCAACATCCGTTATTAGTGAAAGCACCCATCAAACATGGCAGTCACAGTAAATAACACTCAACACGCATTGCAGGCTGATAAACAGATCCCGTAAATTATTCAAATATAGTGGGCTGCACACCTCTCTTTTCTCCCCTCCAAAAAGCAAGTCTAAATATAGAAAGCAATGCAAACCCAGCTCACTAAAAATACTAGAAGTACTAATTTTGATGTGCTGAGTTTCTCTAGTCTTTAAAACAAATATCAGCCCTTTTGCGCCTTATAGGTAGCCATACTATGTGATGGTTCAGGTTAGATTTCTGAGGGCCAGCTTCCTATTTCCTCCACCTTTCCTAACATTTTGGCCCTTCCGATCATAATGTTGGCTTTGGCTCCATTTTATATTATTTTGATTTTGAAAGGAGCCTTGCAGCAATTTGCGCACTGTTAGATAGGACAGCGTTGCTTCAAAGCAGTGTTCTTCCTGAGAACCTGACTATAAACTCACCTCTCCCCTTTAACAGAACTTCAGTGGGCTACATTAAGCAACACTTTGTACAATGCTGTTTAAAATGTGAGGGAAACTCATTGAAAGAAAACCTGTTTAGTTTCTTGGAGGTAGAATAGCAAACCCTGCTAAATCTCTCATAAAAACTGGCCAATAATATCATAAAATCCAGTCTTCAGAAATACCACAAGACTATGATGAAATTTACTGCCGTTGTAACAATGTTTTTGTATTAATCTACTCAGTTGCAGAACTATTTTATTTTTAAATGATTTTTTTTGCACCAACCTTGAACATCGAGCTTTATACTTCTTGACTGCTGTCCTAATTTGTTAGTGGCTTCACATTCGTAAGTTCCTGCATGTTCCTCCTGAACCTCCTGTATTGTATATGTGCCGTCTTCAGACTCCAGCACCCTATCTCCAGCCTCTGTTTTCTGCTTCAGGATAATCTGCGGAGCTGGTACACCCACAGATGTGCAGGAGATAAAAACATTGTCTCCTTCCTTGACTGTTTCAGAGGGCAAAACTGCAAGAGTGGTTTCTTGTGGAGGAACTAATGAGACATAAAAAGGAGGAAACTTTAAATAGAGATGTCACAGCAGGTTATTATCAGACTGTGTGAGGCAGATGCCACAGAGCGCTGTTACTATGGTAATGATAACCAGCTCTATTCCAGAAATGTAGAACAAAACAAGGCTCGCTAAATTATCAATGTTGTGCCTTTACAGGAACTAACAAAATGGCCTGACTTATTTTTTTGATCTATCAGTTTCTTCCCGCCCCTTTGGGCTTCCAGCTCACTCAAAACCATGGCTGGGATTTTGGCATCATGAGCCTTTATTCACAATTGCCTGGGGATTATTCCTCCTGGTTTTTTTTTGTTTTTTTACATCCTCCTCCTCCAGTCATTGCAGAGACAGTCCTCGGCCAGGCAGCATTGGCCCTAAATCCAGCCACTAGGTATCACTATTACATATGACGCCCCATCACCACTAGGGGCTAAGTGTGCATCCTCTGCAGCATACCCAGGCCTGGCTGGCCCATGTTTGTTGCACATCAATGCACAGCACTGCTACTGAGCCACCTGGCCAGTTCACATAATAATACTGTTTTAAATAAATATGGAAAATCAAGTTGAACTATCATCAAGTTCTACTGACCTTGGACAATTAATTCCACAGCTTTTCTGTCTTTCCCATGCTGGTTGATTCCTTCACATTCATAAATCCCAGAATCATCCATCTTTACATCTTTTAAAATCAAAGCTGCATCTTTAGAAATAAACTGGGAGCTTCCAGGTGCTAAATACTTCTTCCAGGAAATCTCTGGAGATGGATTGCCATAGCTGGTGCATAGTAATGTTACAACATCTCCCTCCTTCACGGTGGATGGCTCTACAGAAATGACAATGACTGGTCCAACTAGAAATAAAGTCACAAATAATACGTTAAAGAAAATCTATTTCTTCCAGCATTCAGGTCAATCATCGCAACACTTAACTGGCTTACAAATATGTCAGGTTTTTTTCATGCTGCATGTCTGGGTTATGACAGCTGGAAAGGGCACTATGACTGGCAGCGCTTATTTCCGAGGGAGAAATACATTTATTTGGGCTTGATAATTCCCCCTAGATAGTCAGTGTACAAAAAAAACAAAACAAAAAACCCAAAACCCAGGAGCAGCACATTGGTAACTGTGATACATAGTAACTTAGCAACCTTTTTAGCATAGACAGAAGTTGCTTATAGAAGCATGCAGATAAACTCTGGACCTACTCCTGCACACTGAAAGCCTACACTGTGTACTCACATTCCACGATGAGCAACGCCGAGATTCTCTTTCTTCCAAAAGTATTCTCAGCCTCACATTCATAAAGCCCTGCATCCTGAAACTGCACATCTGCAATGGGAACTGTGCCGTTGGCACTCTGAAGCACTCTATCTCCATCTTCTGACTTTTTCCTTAAGGTTATTTTGGCAGCTGGGTTGCCTTCAGCCAAACACTGAATTCTAATACTGTCACCTTCTTTAACAGACGTGGAAGGAAATATGGATATCTGAGGAATCTTTGGCTGTCCTGTGGGATAAAAGAAAGCATTTTAATTTAGAATAAGTAAATTTATTCACCAGAATAAGAACACAGCTCTACGTCGTAGAAGCTGAAAGCTTGAATATGTCATTTAGGAAGAAAGTAAAGGCATAGCTCTACCCAAGAATATAATAGGTCTGGTTGCTCTCTTTCGTTTTAATTGTTTTTTTCTGAATTATATTGTGTGGTTTTTATATTGTTTATGATTCTGGATTGTATGTAAGATGTAAACCGCTCTGATCCATTTTTTTTCCTGTGTGTGTATAAAAAAGTCTAGAAATAAATACAGTGCTAATATTTGTACTATTTCACTGTATAAAACTAGTCTACAACAACAAGAGTAATCATTAAGTAATCATTTAGATGACTGTATGATTACAGCATTTTTATAATCTAAAGATGAAAATGTAATTTTGTACCTTGCACTGAAATTTCTGTCTGGACAGTCGTACTCCCTGCTGTGTTCTTGGCCTCGCAAATGTACACTCCTGAGTCAGTGAACTCTGCATTGGGAATGGCAATACTGCCAGTTTCTCCAAGTGTCTGAAGGCTTTTATGACTAGATTGTTTTCTCCATATAATCCTTGCTGGTGGGTTCCCCCGAGCAGTGCAGGTTAGTGTCAGATTCGCTCCTTCTAGCACTGTGCTGAATGGGGTTATCGAAATGGCAGTATTTTGTGGAGGATCTTGAGAAAAAAAGGAAAAACAGAAGAAAAACATTACAAGCAAAGACACACGTGACGTACTACCAATTTCTTATTGATATGAAATGTTAGAAGTCCTAGCAGAAATACAAGCAGCCAATGCAGCTGGGACTGTGGGGCAGGCTGAAAGTGCAGTAATAAAGTGAAGTCCTAGCAGACATGCTGGTGCCCACGTTGCCAAGTCTGTCCTTGTTTTGACTGGGTTGGTGCAGCCAGATGTTAGTGGCAGGGTATTGTCTGGAAATACCACAAGGACCTACAGTATGAGACTGCATGCTCGGGCAACAGCCATGTTAGTATTTATAGCTAATTAGATTATTACAAAACTTAGTAATTAGACATGGAAAAGGTGGGGTCCTGGAGGGGACTGAGAGACTTTCTTGTATGCACTTCTGCCCAAGACAGTGGAGTGGCAAGGTCAAAAGACGACAAACAAGACTGTTCTGCATAGGGAGAGAGAGCTCACTGGGTCATGTCCTTAGCAGTGTGCACAGGGAGAACTGGGCAGACCAGATGGGCCAGTGCTGTTTTCCTGCTGTCAGCTACTCTGTAACAGGCTTTGCCCAGTTCTGCTCAACGTGATGAGCCACTGTTCACATTCAATAAATCTAGCCAAAGGGCTTCTAGGAACCCTTCTCCAGTACATCACTGAAAGATATTATTACATCTCTCTGAAATAAGTGTTATCAGCTGAGAAGCTAAGAACTGAGTGAGAACAAGATGACATGACATGATAGAGCTTGCAAAAATCCTTTCCCCTCACCTCAAGTGTTATTGTATAAGAGAGACATGTTTCCTTCCTGACCACAAATTTCAGACTTCCTAAAGTCTGACCAAGCTTCCATGTAGACATGCATAATTAATATTCCATGTTATCGACTATATCCTATACATATTTTTATTTAATTAGCTGCTAACAGAAGTTAACAAGGTCTATCATGTTTACAGTAATAATAAACATGCTTACAGTTCACATTGACTTTCTTTGTACTTTCTCTTTGCTGGGGTTCCTTCTTTGGATCATCAAAGGATAATTTGGCTGTGCAAATAAACTCTTTTCCATTGTCTTCAGCCTTGGGAATAAACTGAAATGATAGATTCTTGGTCTTTAGGCTTCTGTCACTGTCATATGGTAACTCTGCCAAAATCTGCCCATCTTTTATCAGCTGTACACTGAGCAGATCAGAAGGAAATACATCTGGCACTGTACAAGTGACTGTACAGTGAGCCCCTGCTTCCAGGGTTGTGCTGGTTTCAATGATTGGGTCATGGGGAAAAGCTGAGAGAATAGAAAAACAATAAATAAGGATCATAAATCATATTAAAGTTACTATTGAAAAATCTCTATACTAGAAGTTTTACATTTTATAAATCACACTATAAGTCTCCATATGAGAAGTTTTACATTACTGTGCTTAAGTATATGTTGTTTGGAAAAATAAGCACGGGTTCTGCTTTTCATATATTAAAATATTTTTGAGGTCACTGTTGTTTACAGACTTAATCCTTTAGGGGTCTTGAACCACACTTCTGTCTGCGATGCTTTATGGATTCAGGCATTTTCCTTTGCTATACAATGCCGCTAGAACGTTTCACTAACCCATGCTTGTTTCCCTGGAGTTTCAGATGCCAATTTTATGAAGAAATCTAGTCCTCATGTGCTACACTAAATTTCACGCGCAGCATCACAGACAACTTCAGGGCACAAAATTCAAATGGAATTTGCCACTTTAGCCCCCTCGCCCCCCAACATGTCATTACCAGATATTCCCTCACAACGCTCGAGCTCCTGAATACATTCATTTGTAACTGTTCACATTTAAACTTACAGTAAACTTCGATCTGAACCTTCATTTGCTTGCTGACGGAGCCACACGTGCTCGTGCAAAGGTACAAGTGCTCGTGCTCCACTCCCAGCCGTTCCATGGTCAGGGTGGACTCGGTGCTGCCGGTCTGCACGGCCGCGGCGAGAGGAACGTCCATCTCGGCTCGCCAGGTAAAGCGCGGGGAGGCGCAGCCGCTGCTTCTGCAGGTCAGCACCAGGCGATCTCCGAGGTGAGCCGTTATCTTGGGCCCCGCGGGCAGCAGCTCCGCTTCAAAAGCCAGCGCTAAAAAAACCCCCAAAAACCCACACAAGTGAACACAAAATGCAAGCAGGTGAGTGACATTTATTTAGGCAGTAGCCTCCCTCCTCGCTTCCAGCGCGGCTGAAAATCGGTGCTGGCGCCAGTCGGAGAAGCGCAATCCGGACTGCTGCAGTGCAGGATCCGAAGTGACCACTGCCGACATTAAGCAGCTCGAAATTAAACCCCCCTTAACCTTAAGCGGGGGGGAGGACTCACCGCTCGTTAACAGGTGCAGGAGCAGTTTTAGTGCTGACATTGCCCTTGCCATCTCTCGGCTGCCCGAAGAGTTTCTATCAGAGGAGGTGGCGAGCCCTCAGTCTCTGGGGTGCTCCGCTGCACCGCTGGAATCGACAGGGTGTAGAGATGTAAGCTTTTTCTCTTTGGCTGGCAAACCACAATCTGAATCTGCTTGTATCAATACTTGCTTATCTGCATCAACACTTCTCAGTATTTGCTTATCTGAACAGACACTGAGCCTGCTTGTTTCTGCATTCCTACAGACCTTATGCGCAAAGAATATGTAACGGAGGAGAATAAAAAGGGCCTGCCTGGAGTGATTTCAGGATGGCTTCCTGGCTTCTTTAGAATCCTGTCTGACGTCTCTTGCTTCCGTGCGTCTCGCATTACAACAACAGGGTTTGGGGGCTTTATAAAGGCTTTCATGGCAACGGGGAGGGGAAAATCCCTGGAAGGGAAAAACCCACCGGACAGCAAGAAAAAGTCCGCCAGGGTGGTGTGAAGGAAGGGAAAACATCCGATTGCTGGCAGCGCCCTCTGCTGCTTTCACTTTACGTTAATAAAGTGGTTACCTTATTTTGGCTGCCCTGTTAGTCCACTTGGATGCAGAGAAATAAAGGTGAAGGAGCAGCTCCAATCTACCACTGAAAGGGAATGACTCACAATAGCAGGGAAGAGAGAAGGAGTGCTGGGATGGGCTCAGTTTTATATACACAGTGCTCCCCTTCCTCAAGGGGTAGAACCCTATGGGGCCTGAGATCGCAGGTGAGGATGAGAGAGATCCTCTGCCAGTTGCAAGGCTGGTGCTTTCATTAGGAGAAACAGGAAGTTGCCTACAGTGCCATACCTTGGCCATACACGGGTCCATCAAGCCCAGCATTCTGCTTCCAACAGTGGCCAATCCAGGCCATAAGAACCTGGCAAGTACCCAAAAACTAAATCTATCTCATGCTACTGATGCCAGTAATAGCAGTGGCTATTTTCTAAGTCAACTTAATTAATAGCAGGTAATGGACTTCTCCTCCAATCCTTTTTAAAACCCAGCTACACTAACTGCACTAACCACATCCCCTGGCAACAAATTCCAGCAGTACAGCCCATCCCACTGGCAGCTAAAGAGCACAGGAGCTGCCGCCAGTAGGAAAGTCTTGGGGGGTGGAGGGGTGCAAGATCCATCGCTGCCAAGAGTTCCTAAGACCCTTGTACCGGCCCTGGCTGACTGGGACCCAGGACTTTTGTAAGTACATTTTCAAAGCTTAGTCAGGCTCTACATGGGTAGGAATGCCTGAATATGCCTAAAAGTGCACAGGTGCTTTCACATTGAGTGTACGTTTTGGGCTGCATTAAAAGGTGCATTCCAGGGTCATAACATGGTCAGAAAACAAAACTACATAGGAACCTTTAATTGAATCAAGCATTCCTAGGTTGACAGAACCCTATTTGAGATGCATACTTTGTTATCCATGTGACAGCTCAATCCTGAAATACAGACTGTATGGGAAATTTGTATTTAAAGATCAGGTTGCTTTGTGCCAATTGAAAAGTACGAGTATACTTTGTGTGTCAGATACCTTATTGAAAATGTATCCTTGAATGTGCTTTTCACCCAGTCCTCTTTGCAAGCTTTCATATAACTCAGGTGCCAGAAATATTTTACCTGTCCAGGTGTGGCTGCATGCATGTTTCTGAAGCATAATATTAACTTGTATTGCAGGACACCATTCAAATAGAAATCACGATCATAAAAGACACACTTTCTTTGAAAGAAAGAGAAGATACAATAATTAAGGTGTACTAGCACCTTAGTAATACAATGTTGTTTGCATTAGAAATTGTACTTAGTTTGCATGTTTCAATTAGAAATTATCTCATAAGTATTTTTAAATAAATAAAAATGTTTATTAACTGCATACCTAACAAACATAGGCTGCCCCAAGAATAAAAATCCAACCATACTAATAAACAAACATTACAAACAGAGGCTCATATCAGTATATGCAGGGGAGAAGAAAAACTAATACTTCACGCATATCCAGCATAGCTCCCTGCTTCAACGGCAGGGGAGAAGAAAAACAACCAATAAGGGCTGAATAACATAGTCTGGGTAAAACAAATAAACATGGGTGTAGCTTGCTTATTGCGGCGGTTACTACCCCTACTACCCCTAACTAATTAAGCTTGATATTTCACTTAGATGCAGCTCCAACACTGCTCTCTACATTAATGGTGGGGGTGGAAGGGAAATAGAACCAAAAGGTTACTAAGAGCCAAGAGAAACAGATAAGTATGACAGGAAAGAAGTGTGAAGCTGGCTGCAGCCTGACTGAGTTGCCTGGGGTGCTCGCAAGAGGCCCGTGAAAATTACCTGGTAACAGCAGTATTGCGGCTATTTCCTGAACTTTTTTCTTCAAAAGGCCCAGACAGGAAGTGACATCGGAACCTGTGGGAGGAGCCGGAGAGTATAAAAACCACCTCTCTCCGGCGCAACGCCGCTGCAGCCTGACTGAGTCGCCTGGGGTGCTCGCAAGAGGCCCGTGAAAATTACCTGGTAACAGCAGTATTGCGGCTATTTCCTGAACTTTTTTCTTCAAAAGGCCCAGACAGGAAGTGACATCGGAACCTGTGGGAGGAGCCGGAGAGTATAAAAACCACCTCTCTCCGGCGCAACGCCGCTGCAGCCTGACTGAGTCGCCTGGGGTGCTCGCAAGAGGCCCGTGAAAATTACCTGGTAACAGCAGTATTGCGGCTATTTCCTGAACTTTTTTCTTCAAAAGGCCCAGACAGGAAGTGACATCGGAACCTGTGGGAGGAGCCGGAGAGTATAAAAACCACCTCTCTCCGGCGCAACGCCGCTGCAGCCTGACTGAGTCGCCTGGGGTGCTCGCAAGAGGCCCGTGAAAATTACCTGGTAACAGCAGTATTGCGGCTATTTCCTGAACTTTTTTCTTCAAAAGGCCCAGACAGGAAGTGACATCGGAACCTGTGGGAGGAGCCGGAGAGTATAAAAACCACCTCTCTCCGGCGCAACGCCGCTGCAGCCTGACTGAGTCGCCTGGGGTGCTCGCAAGAGGCCCGTGAAAATTACCTGGTAACAGCAGTATTGCGGCTATTTCCTGCACTTTTTTCTTCAAAAGGCCCAGACAGGAAGTGACATCGGAACCTGTGGGAGGAGCCGGAGAGTATAAAAACCACCTCTCTCCGGCGCAACGCCGCTGCAGCCTGACTGAGTCGCCTGGGGTGCTCGCAAGAGGCCCGTGAAAATTACCTGGTAACAGCAGTATTGCGGCTATTTCCTGAACTTTTTTCTTCAAAAGGCCCAGACAGGAAGTGACATCGGAACCTGTGGGAGGAGCCGGAGAGTATAAAAACCACCTCTCTCCGGCGCAACGCCGCTGCAGCCTGACTGAGTCGCCTGGGGTGCTCGCAAGAGGCCCGTGAAAATTACTTGGTAACAGCAGTATTGCGGCTATTTCCTGAACTTTTTTCTTCAAAAGGCCCAGACAGGAAGTGACATCGGAACCTGTGGGAGGAGCCGGAGAGTATAAAAACCACCTCTCTCCGGCGCAACGCCGCCGGCGCAACGGCTAAGCCGCGCACGGCCAAGGGGCGCACGACTTTGCCCGACTTAGCCCGGGTTGGAACGGTTTGGAACGGGACCCTGTCGACTGCAACCAACACCTGAATCCCCTTAAAAGCTAAGTAACTGTTTATCTATACTGGGAATAATCCTTTGGGGCCCCTTGGCGTTCAGACTGCTTGGTTTTGCTATGCCTCATACCAAGAGGAAAGCAAAATTGAGGGAAACCTCAGTAACATCTACTCCAAGCAAGATGATCCAGCCCAGTATTAAGGATCGTTTCCAGGGATCTTCCACATCAACACCGGAAGCGGCCGCTTTAAGTGTAACCCAGGAGCAGGAGAAAAGCTTACAGGCCATAGAAATATCCTTGACGCCCGGTGCCCCAGTCAAGCCAGCCCCTCCCTTCAAAGGAGAGACAGAACCTGCTATTTCTGGCAGTATAGGAGACCATTCTTATGTGAACTACAAGGATATTTCCTTGTCAATGATTGAAGGGGAAAACGGGGCAGTAGTACAGCCTGGGGGAGATGTGCGGTGGGATTATGGTAAAGAAATACCTATTATAATACCAACACAGTTTTCCATGGAAGAATTGGGAGCAATTATGGTAAATGTCCAGAAGTCTATAGTTAATTTAACTAAAACAGTACAAGAGGCTTTAAAAAATAATTCTTCTTTAGAAGAAAAAGTAGTTAATTTGGAAAAACAGGTAAAATCTTCAGAAACACAGATGGGAGAAGTTCAAAGAGTACAAACGAACTTAATAAGATCACTGGGAGAGACTGAAGCTAGGATTGAGTTTCTAGACAATCAAAATAGGAAGCTCAACTTGAGATTGTTGAACTTCCCTAAAACACCTTTAGCACTCCCAGTGGACTTATTTAATAGTTACTTAAAGAATATTTTGAAGTATAATAGTAGTAATATTCCTGTGTTATCAAAAATTTATTACCTTTATCAAATACAAACTGATAAAGAGAAAGATATACAAAATCAAAAAGATTCTGATTTAAATTTAACTGATTTCTTAGAAAAATCATATGAGGCTCGAATAGAAAGTAGAGCAACGTTATTAGTCCAGTTTACCTCTTTAAATGAGAGAGATACCGTACTAAAATTGCATTTTAAACATCAGAAGCAAGAATTTTATGGATTTCCTATAAGGATTTACCCAGACGTTGCTCGAATGACTCAAAATAAACGGAAAAGCTTTCTATTATTAAGAAAAGAAGTGATCGATAGAGGAGCACAATTTACTCTTAAGTATCCATGTAGATGTATTGTAAGGTACAAAGATAAAAGGTATAGCTTTACTAATCCTGATCAGCTTAAGAACCATTTAGATATCGTACCCCTTAAAGCTGTATTAAAGGGGGATGAAAGTATTCAAATGGAAGAGGGAAATAGATAAGTAGAGGTAAATTTATTTCTTATGTAAGCTCCAATATTTGAATTAGCACGGGGTTCTAAATTTCCTTAAGATTACTTGGAAAGATGGAGGCTATGATGACAATGTTTAATATTCTTAATTGAATTTATTGTTGCTGAAAAGCTTTGTAATATGTGACATTGTAGCTCTCCATATGTTTGTGTATTTAAAATATGAATAATGCAATAAAAATAAAATTAAAAAAAAAAAAAAAAAAGAAGTGTGAGGCTTGCTGGGCAGACTGGATGGGCCGTTTGGTCTTCTTCTGCCGTCATTTCTATGTTTCTATATCCCACAAATATTCATTGTGAATATCCTGAAAATGCATTGGTAGTGGAGTCGCCAGCCCTGAACTATAACCTTTCTTGTCCCTAATTCCTCCCACTTTTGCCTTCCCCATCCTCTGCCTCTCCTTCCCCACAGTCCTGGAACTGTTTTCTCATTACTTGTCTACAGGGTTTGGATTTGTAGGAGTCTGCCTGTTCTACATGCGGTCTCCTTTGTCTCAATGCCTTTAACTTCTTATAGTTTAGTGCAACTCCAGACCTTGAGAGCCAGGTTTTCAGGATATCCACAATGAATATGCATGAGAGAGATTTGCATGCAATGGTGACAGCACATGCAAATCTCTCTCATCTATATTCATTATGGATAAAACCTGGCCTGTTTGTGGCTCTCCAGGACTGGAGTTGGCCACCCCTGAGGTAGGGGCTGCGCCCCTGCTTGCTTTGCTCGCCAGTCCCGCCACTGAGGGAATGTGTACAGAAGGGAGGGGGGATATGTGTGTATGGGGGGGGGGGGCTCTTTTCCCCTTGCAGTCTCCACTTTATCCCCATCTCCTCACCCCTGTGTATGTGCAGTGGGCTGGGGGAAGGTAGGGGGGTAGGTGTTCATGTGTGTGTGGGGGGCAGGGGTGGTGTTGGCAGTAGTAGGGGAGGGGAGTTCTGTGTAGGGGGTGTGTGAGATTGTGTGTGCAGAGGGCTGGATGTGGTTGTGGTGGGACTGTGTGCATGTGTATCATGAGGGTGTCTGGAGGATATGCTGGGTGATGGTGTGTGGGGTTTTGTATGTATAAGTATGAAGTATGGGTGTGTATATGTGTGTGGTGTGTGGTGTGTATGTTGGGGGGGGGGGCACTCTTTCCCCCTTGCACTCTTCACTGTTCTACTCCCCCTCTCCAGTTTCCTGGGTGTGAGGAATGAGCAGGTATGGTGCACTCTTTCACCTTTATCCTCTACTCCCCCTTTTACTCTCCATTTTCTCCCCTTCTCTGTGTTCCCTCTGTCTCCCTCACCCCATTCCCTGTATTGCCTTCCCCCTTCTTCATCCCCCCCCCTTTGCACTCTGCATTTTCTTCCCCCCCCCCCCTCTCTCTCCTCCCCCACCATGTATGTAGATCAGTGGGAATGAAAGTGTTTTGGGGGTTCCATTGCCTCCTTCCTCTATTCACTGTCCCTCTCCCCCAAACCTTCTTCACTTTTTCCTTTCATCCCTCTACCCACCAGTGAGTGGAAGGGGAGAAGGAGTGAGAATGAAGGAAAAGGAAGGGAGAGGGTGAATGGGTGGAGAGAGACCTCTCACCCCCTCCTGTCTTCCCTCCCCTCCTACATACCCCCTTACCTAAGTTTCTTCTCTCACTCATCCCTCTCCCCTGTTGTCACTCCCTTTTCACTCATCCCTCCACTTTCACTACTTTTTCTTACCCCCTCCTCTCCCTGCCATTCACACCCTCCATTTTTCACTTCACTTACCCCCTCCTCACTTATCCCCTCTCATTCACTGCCCTCTTCACTACCCTCCTTCTCCCTTCCCTCTCAGTCATCCACTCCCTTCCTTTCCCTTGCCTTGCACTCACGTTCCTCTCTTACATTAACTCTCAATCACCCCCTCTCCTCATTCTCTGGGGGGGGGGGGGGTTTGCGTGCTCCCACTCCCTCACCAACTCCCGCTTACTTACTACATTGCAGCCGACCATGCGGTCAGCAGGTGAGAAAAAGAGTCCTGAGGAGTGAGGTGTGGCAGCTTCTGCTGCCTGTTCATCCACTCCCCGATAGTGCTCCCCTTTGGCTCCCCGTCAACCACTTCATTGGCACCGCTGCTTCTTTCTTCTTCAGGGCCTGGGCTCCCTGTCAGCCTTTCTTTTGCCTTCACTTCTGCTCCTACCAATGATAAAAATGTTAGGGGTGCCTCCATGCTCCTCTGGAGCCCTGATATTTATACAATAAAGAGATAAAAAAGGTATGCTTTTGTATTATTGTAATTATGACACTTCTTATAAAATTCTCTATGCCTCAGAGTTTCCTCTTCAGTTACACAGCGCTCTGGTCATACTTTACATCTGTCAGTTCGATGCCAGTTTGATGAGGAGCATCAGGATTTTCTAGGATTTATAGTGGTGGGAATTGCTAAGTTAGAGTTGCTCTCGAAAGTTTTAAAGGGTAATAATGTTAATTCAAAACCAGACTGGAAAAGAAGGGATGTTAAGTGAATTTTAGTGTTTGTTGCTCATGCTGCCAGTACACAGGATGGCATAATCGGGAAGGCAGCTTTACATCAGATGCCTCTCTATAGAAGGCTCAGCAATTCTGGACCACTGGGAGGTAGAGAGCATTTATTTTAAATCTCTTCCTTTCCTTATGGCCTGGCATTGTCCAGCTTAAGCACTAGAAAATAAACAGCGGGCATTACTGGTAAACTGTGAAAAGATAGCTGCTATGTTTTTTCTCCTTTGTTTAAGGCCAGCAGTGTCCTGCTCCTTGTGGGCATCCAGCTCGTGTAGAACTGGTGTCTGTCAGGCTATGGCACCATGAGCCATTGTTCACAACTACCTGGGGTTTGACCCCTATTTTATATCCCTCTCTCACTTCACACAGCCCACTCATTGCAGCAGCAATCATCAGCCGGGGGCCATACACACCAAAGCTCCTTCTGGAGCCATGCAATTGTGGGACCTAACTCCGGCCACTAGGTGCTGCTGTTGTGCAATGACTGGGACTTTTTTTTCCCACCGGGGCGCTGTAGAAGCTGCCTCTGCAGCATCCTGAGCCCCTGCTGGACTGGGGAATAGAAGACCCAAGCCAAGAATTGAACCCAGGTCCTCTGCATGAGAGTATGCAGCACTGCCACTGACTGCCTGGACTGGCTGGCTCTTTCTAATCTCCCCCCCCCCACCTTGTCCTTCAGGGGCGGTGAAATTGGCTTAAGTGAAAGCAATGCTGTTTATCTTCACTCTAAATCTGATGTCAGTGTACTTACACACCCGGAATATTTGAGGAATGTGGTCCGGCTGCAATAATATTGTTTTACACAATGAACCAGAGCATCCTAGTTCATATGTAGGATTTCCAAAAGGATATTTTATATTAAGAATAAATAACTCTGCCATGCTGAAATGTATCCTAGGTGTAAGAACATAAGAAGTTTCCATGCTGGGTCAGAACGAGGGTCCATCAAGCCCAGCATCCTGTTTCCAACAGTGGCCAATCCAGGCTATAAGTACCTGGCAAGTATCCAAATACTAAGTAGATCCCATGCTACTGATGCCAATAATAGCAGTGGCTAATGCCTAAGTCAGCTGTACATCTATATAAATAAAAATGTTAAATAGTTTGTACGTCATCGCTAATCTCGCCAACCGCTTAACCGAATGCGTTCAAATTTACACACAACATTCACTTCCCTTACGGGAAGGATCTTATACACTTACATTACATATAGGTCACACCTGTGACAGGTAATACAAGTTTAAAAATTGCTTACACAAAACAGCGACATCTGGTGGCCGTCAGCGCAAGCGCAACCTCTTACACCTTTCACACACACTCACACACCACACCCCACAACCACACAGGGCTATTGTCTTTCATTCACACTCCCTCATAACACACAGAAATCCACACTCATCACACCACACACCCCCACCCACCCGCCTGCCAATGTCACTTACTTCACCCACCCTCCCAAAACACACCAAAACACGAATTCCTGGCTGCTACATTGGGAAGCCACGCATTTCACACACCCTCCGAATTTAAATTAAAGTACCCTCTTCCACCCACCCACGCACTGCACTCTGATCACACACTACATCTGAAACAAGTCCGTGCTTCTCCGCCGGCACCACAGGAATGGTCCGGGACACATCGCATCGGTAGGGCCGTCGGATGCCAGCAACCAAAATGGCGCCGGTGGATCTTGCCCTTACTATGCTATACGGAGACAACAATGACGTCGGTACACCATGTGACATAGTCAGGGCAAGAGCCCGTCGGCGCCATATCCTCAGCGGACATTTGCCCTTACTAGCAGATCGATACTCTAAGGCCGCGGCAGTGTCAGGCGCACCCTCGTTCCCCGCACGCACAGTTCTCTTCACCTACCGCTCGATACTCTCTTCAAATTGCATGCAAATGCATGCCGCGGCTGCGAAGCCTTAGGCAAGCATTAGGCCCGCGCAACCCATTTTACTGTATAGAGCGCCTATACAGTATCCTGGGTTCGCGGGCCTAACGCTTCACGGCCACGCTGGTATCTGTCATTTCAAATGTCATTTCAAATGACATTTGAAATGACAGGTACCAGGAAGTGGACAGTTATGTTCCCCAATGCTCAGCAAACTTTCCCCAAGCCCCCGCTTACCTGCCCTGGCCCCGTCCGGTCTCCGGTGCAGCCCCAGTCCTGTCCCCTCCTCCCGAAGCAAAAAAAAAACCGAAAAAGTCTCAAGGCTCGGGCCTGCTACGGTAGTCCCTTCTTCCTTCTCCTCTCGATTTCGGCGCTCAAGGCGGCCGGGTGGGCGTGCATTCATCCAGGCAGAGGGAGCCGGCGGCGAAAGCAGCCTCCGGCTCCCTCTGCCTGGATGAATGCACGGCCCCCGACGGCAGTGAATGAATGCCCGTGCGATTTCAGCGCTCAAGGCGGCCGGGTGGGCGTGCATTCATCCAGGCAGAGGGAGCCGGCGGCGAAAGCGGCCACCGGCTCCCTCTGCCTGGATGAATGCACGGCCCCTGACGGCAGTGAATGAATGCCCATGCGATTTCGGCGCTCAAGGCGTGACGTCACTACGCTTGACGTCACGGCATGTGACTGCCTTGAGCGCCGAAATCGCATGGGCATTCATTCACTGCCGTCAGGGGCCGTGCATTCATCCAGGCAGAGGGAGCCGGAGGCCGCTTTCGCCGCCGGCTCCCTCTGCCTGGATGAATGCACGCCCACCCGGCCGCCTTGAGCGCTGAAATCGCACGGGCATTCATTCACTGCCGTCGGGGGCCGTGCATTCATCCAGGCAGAGGGAGCCAGAGGCTGCTTTCGCCACCGGCTCCCTCTGCCTGGATGAATGCACGCCCACCCGGCCGCCTTGAGCGCCGAAATCGGGAGGAGAGGAGAAAGGAGAAGGGAGAAGGGACTACCGTAGCAGGCCCGAGCCTTGCTACTTTTTCGGTTTTTTGTTTTTTTTTGCTTCGGGAGGAGGGGACAGGACTGGGGCTGCACCGGAGACCGGACGGGGCCTTGAGCGCCGAAATCGCACGGGCATTCATTCACTGCCGGCGGGGGCCGTGCATTCATCCAGGCAGAGGGAGCCGGAGGCCGCTTTCGCCGCCGGCTCCCTCTGCCTGGATGAATGCACGCCCACCTGGCCGCGGCCTGGATCGAACACGCGCCCACCCGCCCGCCGGCTCCCACCGCGGCCTGGATCCAACGCGCGCCCACCCGCTCGCTGGCTCCCGCTGCCTGGATGAACGGGCGCCCATCCGCCCGCCGGCTCCCGCCGCCGCCTCGATGACCGCACGCCTGGGGGATTCGGAAAGTGACAGGTATTTATACATATATATAAACAACTTACGCTGCAATGTTTTTTACACTTTACGGTTTTACCCCCATTTTTTACACTTTATTCCCGTTTTAATTTTCGAACACCACACTGACACCAAGTAGAGGGTAGGCAGTAAACTAACAGGTTAAGGACGCGGCAAAATAGCCGGTTACAAAGGAGATAATCTGAGCGTGCGTCACAGTATCGGAGGGGAATAGCTAATTCCTTCATTATACAGCTAATTCGTTCATTTACATATCATATACATGCTGCGTGCGGAAAGGGTTATGCGTCTGTTTTAAGAAGCGCTAAGGACGCGTGAAACTGGAGACTGTATCGCTGGATCGCCTTACGCGTCCGAATTGTGCGCTCCCAGCACGTTACAGACGGGAAATTCTTCAACCGCACATTACAGTATCGACCTGTAGGTCAGGAAACCTGACACACATCTTTCACCAGTGAAGTTTTGCGACATGGCAGCCGGCGGAACAAACCCTAGCACACACCCTCGCCACCGGCTGGCAGTTTACACAGGTAGCCGGGGAGGAGCACGGTGGGGGACCGTTCTTATTTTCTGCCGCGCGTTTTTCACAGGGGGGGGGGCCACTGATTCTCCACATCTCCCGAGAGGGGGGCTGTAGCGTGGGTTGCTCTATTTCACCGGGTTGGGGGGGGGGGCCAGGAAGGTGTGCTTGCATATTTAAACTATTCTTTGCTGGTGCTGTTCATTTGGGGTAAAAAACAAAACAAAACACACAAACTGTTACCTTTACTGCTCTGTTCTGTTCTGTTTTTTCAACTTAACCAGGCTCAGCCACAGCAACGTGTGAACCGATTGCTTTCAAATTTGGACACAAGCTTCCCCTCACATACGGCAAGGTTATTCTACACTTACGTTACATATAAGAACATAAGAAAATGCCATACTGGGTCAGACCAAAGGTCCATCAAGCCCAGCATCCTGTTTCCAACAGTGGCCAATCCAGGCCATAAGAACCTGGCAAGTACCCAAAAACTAAGTCTATTCCATGTTACCATTGCTAATGGCAGTGGCTATTCTCTAAGTGAACTTAATAGCAGGTAATGGACTTCTCATCCAAGAACTTATCCAATCCTTTTTTAAACACAGCTCTACTAACTGCACTGACCATATCCTCTGGTAACAAATTCCAGAGTTTAATTGTGTGTTGAGTAAAAAAGAACTTTCTCCGATTAGTTTTAAATGTGCCCCATGCTAACTTCATGGAGTGCCCCCTAGTCTTTCTACTATCCGAAAGAGTAAATAACCGATTCACATCTACCCGTTCTAGACCTCTCATGATTTTAAACACCTCTATCATATCCCCCCTCAGTCGTCTCTTCTCCAAGCTGAAAAGTCCTAACCTCTTTAGTCTTTCCTCGTAGGGAAGTTGTTCCATTCCCCTTATCATTTTGGTAGCCCTTCTCTGTACATATATGTCACACCGGGGGCTGGTAAAAAAGTTTTAAAATTTGGTTCCACAAAACAGCGACATCTGCTGGACGTAAGCGCAAGGTCTTACACCTTGCACAAACGCTCACACCCCACACACACACGTGACCAATGTTTGGGATTCACACACCCTCCGACCAGACACAAATCCACCCTCCTCACACACCCCTGCACACATGCCAATTGTACTTACTTCACACACCCTCTCAAAACACACAAAAACCCACAAAATTCCAGCATGCTACACCAGGAGGCCACTCACATGCCACATGTTTGCTATTCCCACACCCTACGAACGCACACAAAAACACCCTCCTCACACCCCCCACACCCATGACTTTTTTACTTACTGCCCACACCCTCAGAACGCACGCAAAATGGCAGAATAGTTCGGGCTGCTCCAGTGGGGGGGGGGGGGGCAACACCGCTCCGTGACACATCGCATACACTATGGCCGTCGGCTGCCAGCAATCAAAATGGCGCCGACGGCTCTGTCCCTTACTAGGACACTCAGGAACGCCAATGGCGGCAGTAGCCCATGTGACATAGTAAGGGCGAGGGCCCGTCGACGCCATTTTCTGGACTGGCAACTGGCGCACCTTCGCCCTTACTATCTGAGTGAGACGACCGCTCCCATTGCTCCACGCCACTGACAGAGTAAGTTCTAACAGCCGTCGGAGACAGTTTCAGTGCTGGCTGCCGAGGGCCCGGCGCCAATACTTCCATGCCGGAACGAATGCCCGCTCCACCGACTACCATTTTTGACAGGTATCGGCAGGCCTGCAGGGGGGGGTGTGGGGATGTTATTGCGTCCATGTTGGGGGGTGGGGGGCAGGGGGCGGTTATCCCCATTCTCTTTTCTTTCTTTTCCACTTAACCTGGCTCTGCCACTGCAACGCGTGGCCGGGTACGGCTAGTACTGTATAATTATTATAGCTACAAAGCAGCACTTCCTGTTCAGGAGTTCATGCACGCAATGTATCTTAAACCACATACTAGCTGAGCCTTAGCATAGAACATATAAAGACTCGAGGACAGTTTTCTTTCTTTTCTAGTGAATTTATTGCTCTTTGAACATGCGCTGGAAACTCACATCCTCCTTTCATCCACAGAGTAATGGTGGTGGTAGTGCAAGCTTCCCCAACTCTGTCCTGCCAATGTCCATTAAATGACGCTCTGGACGTCTCCACTTTGATGGTAACTTGCCTCTGAAGGGACATCTGTAGAGATAAGAGAACATAAGAACATAAGAACATGCCATACTGGGTGAGACCAAGGGTCCATCAAGCCCAGCTTTCTGTTTCCAACAGTGGCCAATCCAGGCCATAAGAACCTGGCAAGTACCCAAAAACTAAGTCTATTCCATGTTACCGTTGCTAGTAATAGCGGTGGTTATTATCTAAGTCAACTTAATTAATAGTAGGTAATGGACTTCTCCTCCAATAACTTATCCAATCCTTTTTTAAACAGGAAACAGTCTCCAATGCCTCTGCCATCTTTGACCTTTCTGCTGACACCTCTCAGTCTGTGCCAATTCTGATGAACATAAGAAATTGCCATACTGGGTCAGACCATGCGATAAGAACACCTGTACACTTGGAACTGTACTGAGAATGCCAACTCATTTCACATAGGCCACCAAACAGCTTTCAGATGGGAAGGACTTCTAGTCACTACTGCTCTGACCTGTGAATCCAATTCCAGTTCCCTAAAGTTAGCAAGTCCCCTTCCTTTTGTTTTAATAAGTTTTAGTCTGGCCCTTATTTGTATACAGATCTTCTTTTCAGTTCTTATAATGCATTTACTGTACAATAATGTTATTGAAATTGTATTTTCTAACAGATTACAAAACACATCATGATCACGATCATCATCATCATCTATTTATTAACGCTCTTCCAGCGAGTGAGTGCAGAGTGGGTTACAAAGTAACAAAGGCCAGCAAGGACTGTCATACAGAAAACCAAAAGCAGGGAATACCTAACACAAGGAGTGCAGAAATTAAAAAACAAACAGTAACCATGGCCATCAGGGAGCGTATTAAGAGAATGACAATCAGGAATTACAAGCATAAGGGGAGCATGAGGCAGAGCTAACAGTAACAATGGGTCAACTAAACATAGAAACATAGAAATAATGGCAGAAGAAGACCAAACGGTCCATCCAGTCTGCTGGCAAGCTTTCACTTTTTTTTTTACCCATACTTATCTGTTACTCTTGTCCGTTGTAAGTGACTTTTTTGTTCTATTTCCCTTCCACCCCTGCCATTGATCTATTTCCCTTCCATCCCCGCCATCGATCTATTTCCCTTCCACCCCCGCCATCGATGTAGTTAGCAGTGCTGGAGCTGCATCTAAGTGAAGTATCTAGCTAATTGTTTAGGGGTAGTAACCACCTCATAGCAAGCTATTCCCATGCATGTTTATCCAGCCTATGCAACTCAGTCCTTGTTGGTTGTTGTCTGAATATAAATCATCTTTTCATCATTCCCCCTGCCGTTAAAGCAGAGAGCTATGCTGGATATCATTGAAAGTGAAGTATCAGGCTTATTTGGTTTGGGGTAGTAACCGCCGTATCAAGCAAGCTACTCCCCTGCTTTTTTGTGGATGCAAATCCTTTTTTCACATTTTCTCTTGTCGTTGAAGCATAGAGCAATGTTGGCGTCGCATTAACCGTGTGTATGTTTATTGAATTAGGATATTAATCTCCAGGTAGTAGCCATCGTTCCCGCAAGCCGCCCCCATGCCGCTTCACTTCATTCACATCCTCTAGATTTTATGGATCCACAGTGTTTATCCCACACCTCTTTGAACTCCTTCACAGTTTTGGTCTTCACCACTTCCTCCGGAAGGGTGTTCCAGGCATCCACCACCCTCTCCCTGAAGAAATACTTCCTGACATTGGTTCTGAGTCTTCCTCCCTGGAGTTTTAAATCATGACCCCTGGTTCTGCTGATTTTTTGGCAACGGAAAAGGTTTGTCATTGACTTTGGATCATTAAAACTTCTCAAGTATCTGAAAGTCTGTATCAAATCACCTCTGCTCCTCCTTTCCTCCAGGGTGTACATATTTAGATTCTTCAATCTCCCCTCATAAGTCATTTGATGAAGACCCTCCACCTTTTCGGTCGCCCTTCTCTGTACCGCCTCCATCCTGTCTCTGTCCCTTTGGAGATATGGTCTCCAGAACTGAACACAGTACTCCAGGTGAGGCCTCACCAAGGACCTGTACAAGGGGATAATCACATGCCTTTTCTTACTCGATATTCCTCTCTCTATGCAGCCCAGCATTCTTCTGGCTTTAGCTATCGCCTTGCCTCTTTGTTTCGCCGACTTCAGATCATTAGACACTATCACCCCCAGGTCTCTCTCCTGTTCCATGCACATCAGCCCTTCTCCCCCCATCGAATACAGTTCTTTTGGATTTCCACACCCCATATGCATGACTCTGCACTTCTTGGCGTTGAATCTCAGCTGCCATATCTTCAACCACTCTTCCAGTTTCCTTAAATCCCGTCTCATTCTATCCACTCCTTCTGGCGTGTCCACTCTGTTGCAGATCTTAGTGTCATCCGCAAAAAGACAAGCCTTACCTTCTATCCCATCCGCAATGTCGCTCACAAAGATATTGAACAGGACTGGTCCCAACACCAATCCCTGCAGCACTCCACTCAACACAGCTCTCTCTTCAGAGTAAGTTCCATTCACCACCACACATTGTCTTCTGTCCGTCAACCAGTTTGTAATCCAGGCCACCACCTTGGCACTTACTCCTAAGTTTCTCATTTTATTCACCAGTCTCCTGTGCGGGACCATGTCAAAAGCTTTGCTGAAGTCCAAGTAGATCATCTACTTGACTCTCAACCAGATATTTGCGGCATCACAGAAACCTGGCTGAAACCCACAGACATTACACTAATCAACCAATTACCCACTCAGCTATATGATGTTTTCTCAATTCCTAGATCAAAAAAGAGAAAAGGCGGACTTATGCCAGCTGCAAAAAAAGAATTTAGATTAACCTTACAAAGCACCAAACTCAACTCGAAAATTGAATGCGCCCTATTTAACTCCAAACAGCTTCAGATCTGCCTACTTTACGCCCCGCCTGGTCTTCTGGAATCTGACCCTTCACCTCTAGTAGAGTATATTGCAAAATATATTAAAGCCGACACCCCAGCCATCATAATGGGAGATTTCAACCTCCACATGGATATGATCCCACTCTCCAACAACTGCGAAGCCCTGCTTTCAGCCCTCAAGGCTCTGGGTTTCACACAAATCGTTAACAGTCCAACACACAAGGCTGGCCACACGCTGGACCTCATATTCATAAATTCAGGCCTCACTCAACCCTCCTCACCTCAATGCACCCATATTCCATGGTCAGACCACCGGATGATCACTACTGAGCTTGTTATCAAGGAAAACCCAGCTCCTACCTTCTCCAAAACCAAGATTCAATACAGAAAATCCTGCACCTTAGAGGAACTAAGATCCCATCTCTCGACAGAACTTGCCAATCTGGATTTCACAGACATAGACAAAGCTATTGCCTCCTGGCACAATATCACAAATAAGGTAGCAGAAAAAATTTGCCCTTTAAAAACAAAAGAGCTAGACCCTCTCACCTTGAAAAAAAAACCTTGGTTCACACAGGAATTGAGAAAAATCAAACTAGAACTAAGATGTAAAGAACACTTATGGAGAAAGATACCATCCACTGAGAACCTAACTGAGTATAAAACCCTCATGCACAACTACAGAAATAATATCCTCCGTACAAAAAGAGGCTATTATGCCAACAAAATCTACAATTTCCTCTATGACGCCAAAGCACTGTTCTCCTACGTCACTGAGCTCACAAAACCCAACTCCCCAATCATCCCTGATGACCAGGCGCTCTCGAGGTGCACAGAACTTGCACAATTCTTTGAAAATAAAATCCTTAAACTAATAGCTCCACTGTCATCTTTGAACACAGGAACACCTTCACTCTTCTCTCCTAGCCTAGACCAGAATCCACAATTAAATTCTTTCGAACCCACTACCTCTCTCAAAATCGAATCCATGCTCAAAAAGATGAAACCATCTACCCACCCTATTGACTCTATTCCCTCTAAATTATTGCTCACCATTCCTGAAATTATCTCCAAGCCTCTAGCAGGGATTATCAACTGTTCTCTAACTCAAGGATCTGTACCGGACACACTGAAACTATCCACCCTCAAGCCTCTTCTCAAGAAACCCAACTTGAACCCAATAGACCCGGCTAATTTTCGCCCCATTGCCAACTTGCCATTTGTAGCCAAACTCATGGAGAAAATAGTGAACAGACAATTATCAGAATACCTTGAGGAAAATAAGATTCTTGCTCCAGCACAATATGGTTTCCGTAAATCCCTCAACACGGAATCCCTTCTTATTTCGCTGACGGATAGAATCTACACAGGCCTTGAAAAAAAGACCCCTTATTTGCTGGCTCTACTCGACATATCCGCGGCCTTTGACACGGTGAAGCACTCCATCCTCATCAAACGTCTATCAGACATTGGTTTATCAGGAACAGCCTTAGATGGATTCAAGTCTTTTCTCGATAATAGAATATTCAAGGTTAGAGTAAATAATATAGATTCACACCCTGTCAAAGCCACTCTTGGAGTCCCTCAAGGATCCTCGTTATCTCCAACTTTATTTAACATCTATCTTCTACCCCTCTGCCAACTCCTTACTAACTTAAAGGTTACGTATTACATTTACGCTGACGATGTACAAATTTTGATACCAATCTCAGAATCAATAGAAAAAACATTCAATTTTTGGAACAACTGCCTACAATCCATAAACACACTCCTCACCAGCCTTAATTTAGTACTTAACACTGCAAAAACCGAACTACTGCTCATCACCCAGGATGAAAACCCACTTTCAACTCAACTGAACTCGACCCCACATGTAAGAGACCTAGGAGTAACCATAGACAATTGGCTGAATTTAAAAAAATTCGTCAATAATACTACAAAGGAATGTTTTTACAAATTACATATATTTAAAATTTGAAACCTCTTCTCCACTTCCAGGACTTCCGTACAGTCCTCCAAGCTATCCTATTTTCAAAAATTGACTACTGCAACTCCATTCTAATCGGCCTTCCAGCAATCACGACAAAGCCATTACAAATGCTACAGAACTCTGCAGCCAGGAACCTTACCAATACCGGCAGAGGTGAACACATCATTCCTATACTTAAGAGTCTTCACTGGCTCCCCATTAAGTTCAGAATTATATACAAAGTGCTAACTATAATACACAAAACCATCCACTCACAAACCACACTCGAATTAACCTGCCCTCTCCGATCTCAATCTGCCTCCAGACCCATTAGAACAATGTATTTAGGCACCCTTTATATACCCCCTGCTAAGTCCTCAATGAAGAAACGTGCCTTCTCGATTGCTGGTCCCAATCACTGTAACAATCTGCCTTCGGACCTGCGCCTAGAACCATGCCTGCGGACATTCAAGAAGAATCTGAAAACCTGGCTCTTCACCAAAGCCTTCACTTAAATTCCCATACTACCTATAAAGTACCAGACTACCTATAATGCACCATGTTCAATGTATACCCATTCATTAATTGTTCTCTGTAAAAATTCCAATGCTTAATTTCATAATATTTCTGTATTTAATGTACACCATTTTTATTAACTGTGCACTGTTGATTGTTTACTGTTCTATGTACACCATGTATATGGTAATTCTAATGCTGGTTATCTGTAAACCGAAGCGATATGTACTAGTACATGATCTTCGGTATATAAAAGTCTTTAAATAAATAAAGAAATAAATAAATAAATAAATAAATAAATAGATAGATGACTTCGAGCGCTCTTCCTCGATTCAATTCCTTAGTTACCAGTCAAAAAAGTCAATCAGATTTGTCTGACAGGATCTTCCCCTGGTGAATCCATGCTGCCTCTGGTCCAGCAATTCTTCTGACTGTAGATAGTTCACTATTCTTTCTTTCAACAGTGACTCCATTACTTTTCCCACCACCGAGGTAAGATAACACTGGTCTACATTTGAAAAACCATTTTCTGCTGACCAAATTATTTTTGCTGATTATACCCAAATGAAAAGTGCTGATTCAAAATATGAAGTCAAAAAATATGCAAAACGTCAAATTTTTTCACAAATGAGAAATGTTTGATTAAAGATTATAAAGTCGAATATCAAGGGTAATAAGAAGTTCTGAAGAAGCAATAGCACGTAATATATTTCTTTCATACAAAAAATGAGTCTATCGTCTAACCAAGAGAGCAATAGTTGTATAAATTTTAATTGTTAGGGAGAAATTTTCTCATTTTGGATGCTCTGGAATAGTTATGAGACTTTTTCTCTGACCTTTAGTCCACTGTCTCAGGTTTTCAACACATGTCCTGCACACTTTATGTCACCCAGTTTAACCCTGAAATATGCATGATAAGCTTTTTGTACAAAGTCAGATATATTTGTCCTTTGTTTGGGTGTTGTAAAACAACCACAAATGTAACAGAATATATCAGGATCATTCCATCACTATCCACGAACTATTCGAGTGTTGGATGACATATTCAACAAAAAGATTTAACAGAGTTAAATTTGCTGCGACTTCTTAGCTTCTTGAATGACTGAATGCTGCCGTTGGTTTTCACACTGCTTATATAGCCATAAAATGCCGACATCAGCAGTTTTAAACTGTTCAATAAACAGTCTTCCTATTGTTTTTACCGATTGCGTATTCAGCATGTCTTCCTGCGCATTAATTATCTTTTTGCGTATTCAGCATATCTGAATAATAATGTTACGTTATTGCTAGAAGAGTTCATGAGTAGATAGCATTTTGCGGAAAAACCGGACGTGATTGGAGGAAACGGATATGATTTTTGGATTCAGCACACTAAAATACATAAAGGGGCGGATTTTCAGAGCCCTGCTCGCCTAAATCCGCCCAAAACCGGGCGGATTTAGGCGAGCAGGGCCCTGCGCGCCGGTAAGCCTATTTTACATAGGCCTACCGGCGCGCGCAGAGCCCCGGGACTCGCGTAAGTCCCGGGGTTCTCCGAGGGGGGCATGTCGGGGGCGTGTCGGGGGGCGGGCCCGAACCGCGCGGCGTTTAGGGGGCGTGCCGGGAGCGTTTCGGGGGCGGGCCTGGAGGCGTGGTTACGGCCCGGGGCGGCCCGGGGGCGTGGCCGCGCACTCCGGACCCGCCCCCAGGTCGCGTCCCGGCGCGCAGGAGGCCCGCTGATGCGCGGGGATTTACGCCTCCCTCTGGGAGGTGTAAATCCCCCGACAAAGGTAAGGGGGGGGCTTAGACAGGGCCGGGTGGGTGGGTTAGGTAGGGGAAGGGAGGGGAAGGTGAGGAGAGGGCAAAAGGAAGTTCCCTTCGAGGCCGCTCCGATTTCGGAGCGGCCTTGGAGGGAACGGGGGTAGGCTGCGCGGCTCGGCGCGCACCGGCTATACAGAATTGATAGCCTTGCGCGCGCCGATCCAGGATTTTAGTGGATACGCGCGGCTCCGCGCGTATCTACTAAAATCCAGCGTACTTTTGCTTGCGCCTGATGTGCCAGCAAAAGTAGGCCTATTCGCATAGTTTGAAAATCTACCCCAAAGATCACATGTTATCCTGTAGTCAGCAAAATTGATGTAGACCAGTGTAATCAAACAATACCACTGTTGACATTATCATCAAGTTTTACATCAAAGGACTACCAGAACAGCATATTTTCTTCTATGAATTCACAATGTATTTCTTGGGGAAAGTTGGCAGAATAGCAGGCTAGCAAGATAAGGAGTGAGTCAGCGGTAGGATATGACCTCCACAGCAGAGGTTCCAGCAGAGTCAAGGTAGCCCGATTGGATTGGCAAGCAGAGAATAGGTAAAATCTGGCATAGACAGTAAGAGTGGCAGCAGCAGAGTACCTCTGGTCCAGCAGGTGTGGTGGTCAGCTAGACAACATATCGCTAGGTCTTAAAGGCAACCAAAATGATAAAAGGCAACCAAAATGATAAAAGGCCTTTCCGGACACCGAATGAATCCTAACTCACCACTAACCAACTTCCGGTCATTACCCTTACGCAGAAAACTATAACATTGTAAATGACATAACCTAGTAAACTCCATTAATTCTGTAAATGCATTCTGTTAAAGTTTGGTAAATGTATTATGTTAAATTCCTATCGCCTTTCTCTGCTCCTAGTTGTACATTTCCCTGTTTTATTGTAACTGCAATTGTTTTCGCTTTGCACCTGTTACTTGTTCTTTTATTGTAACCTATTATCACACCCCCCTATTTATTGTAAACCGGCATGATGTGATACCTATTACGAATGCCGGTATAGAAAAAAACTTAAATAAATAAATAAATAAATAAATAAATAAATAAAGGGATGCCGACGCTATGTGTCACCGTTATAATGTGGCCAGTCGTGGCTTAGGAAACAGCCAAGAGGAATAAGGAGGCAATGAGAAAACAAATAGAAAGCAAATCCACCTTGAGTTCTGGTAGCACTCAGACATTAAACATAACAGGTCTTTGCATAAATTAGATTCCTGTATGCTGCCCGGGACCTCTCTAACCCTTCTGGGCCCTGACTCCTTATAGTATGGTGAGGGGAGTCTCCCTTCACCCAGAATCCCTTGCAGGGCTGATCTTTAAGGAGGACTGGACCAGATAGTTATTGCCGGTTCCTTAAAGTGATTTGAGGGAGTTTCCTGTATACTCCCTCACATTCACATAAAATGTGAGATACTCTCCAGTAAATCACCAAAGGATATTAGCAACACATCAGCAACACAATGCCAAGATGCTATAAAAGTAAAGCTCAGCCAAGCATTTGTCATTTCAGCTGAAGTTCATCCAAATAGAGATTCAGTGCAGTACATCCCTAATAATGATGGCAGAGAAGCACAAAAACAAGTCAGTGATGCTGTTTTTGACAAAACCAGTGTTTCAATCATTATACCTCAGGATACTTTCACATCCACCAAGAACCATTTCATGATATTTCTATTTTGCTTCCTTTAAAGGGAACTAAATATATTCAGAGGCTACTTCACAAATCCTGGCCATTTAGTTTGCAGTTGATCCCATGACAAAGTCGTTTCCATTCAATCTGACTCATCTACATCTACCACATCATGGGATTCAGTAAGAAAAGGAGAAGTCTTGATTACATCATTGATTTGTTTGTTGCTGCTTCCTCCTAAGATATCAAGGTCCCCAATTGTTTTGCTTTGTGCTATACAAGTTGAAGGTTAATGTTTGAGGACTGTGGTTGTCTTAATGCAACACTCCAGGTTATTTTCATAAATTGACTAGCTTTACAGTGCAAAATGTTACCACATCTAAAATTGTTGCTTGGGCCAGATACATTACACTAGCCAAGATACCATATATTTGTCACATAATTTGCATAGATTATTAAAATATTGATGTATTTAATGTTTCAAATTATACATTAATGCGTCATCCTTGAATGATGACCACTACACTCCCCCATTCTCAGCCCAGGAGTTGTG
Organism: Rhinatrema bivittatum; assembly: GCF_901001135.1. Lineage (NCBI taxonomy): Eukaryota > Metazoa > Chordata > Amphibia > Gymnophiona > Rhinatrematidae > Rhinatrema > Rhinatrema bivittatum. Next base: position 43,996,273 of record NC_042624.1, on the reverse strand, counting down.
AACATGTCCAAATCTTTTTTAAATTCAGCTATACTACTAGCCTTGACTATATCCTCCAGCAACAAATTCTATGGTTTAATGATGTGTTGACTGAAAAAAACACTTACTTTCATCTGCTGCCAGTTTAATGGAGTGTCCCCTAGTTCTAGTAATATTTGAAAATATTAAATACACTTTCCCTATTATACATTATATTGTTTCTTGTGTTCTGGAAATTTTTTATTTATGTCCACAACAATCTGGAGTTTGGGAATCATCACATATTGCAGTTTAGGGATGTCAATGACTCTCTTTTATATCCCATATTAAAACTACATAGAATCGAATGGCATTAACACTTGAATCTTGAGGTTGAACTGAAGTTAAACATAGAAGCATGGTGACAGATAAAGACAATATGGCTCATCCACATCTACTGTTCCACTTTATAGTCCCTTTCTTGTCCTCCGAGATCCTCTGTGCTTGACTCATCTTTTTTGGAATTCTAATACTGTCCTCGTCTCCACCATCTCCACACTGAGGCTGCTCCATACATCTACCACCTTTTAGTAAAGAAATATTTCCTTAGATTACTCCTGAGTCTACCCTTTTTCACCTTCATCCCATGACCTCTCATTCTAGAGCCTGTTTTCCATTGAAAGAGGCCCGCCTCCTGTGTATTTATTCTATGGCTACAGCCTGTCCCACCTTTCCTTTAGGATATACATGTTTAAAACTTTAAATCTTACCCATACATTTTATGATGAAGACCATTGATCATTTTAGTAGCTGCCCTCTTGAATGACTTCATCGTTTTGAAGGTATGGTCTCCAGAATTGTACACAGTACTCCAAATGAGGCCTTGCCACTTTTACGGAGGTGATATTGCCTCCTTTTTCCTGTTGGCTATTCCTCTCCCTATGCAACCAAGCATCCCTCAGGCTTTTGCTGTTGCCTTCTCTGTTTGGCCACCTTAAATCATCAAGTATGAACACCTCCAAGACACTCACTTGTTTTGCGCACAGAACTTCACCCTATATATTATACTTCTTCAAGGGGGTTTGCAGCTGCATCTTAAAAAAGATAAAATTGCAATGGAGAAGGTACAGAGAAGGGCGACCAAAATGATAAAAGGGATGGAACAGCCTCCCCTATGAGGAAAGACTAAAGAGTTTAGGACTGTTCAGCTTGGAGAAGAGACGGCTGAGGGGAGATATGATAGAGGTCTTTAAGATCATGAGAGGTCTAGAACGGGTAAATGTAAATCGGTTATTTACTCTTTCGGATAATAGGAGGACTAGGGGGTACTCCATGAAGTTAGCATGTAGCACATTTAAAACTAATCGGAGAAAGTTCTTTTTCACTGGACATACAATTAAACTCTGGAATTTGTTACCAGAGGATGCAGTTAGTGCAATTAGTGTAGCTGGGTTTAAAAAGGATTGGATAAGTTCTTGGAGGAGAAGACCATTCTATGCTATTAATCAAGTTGACTTAGGGAATAGCCACTGCTATTTCTGGCATCAGTAGCATGGGATAGACTTAGTTTTTGGGCACTTGCCAGGTTCTTATGGCCTGGATTGGCCACTGTTGGAAACAGGATGCTGGGCTTGATGGACCAGTATGGCTTGTTCTTATGTTCCAGTCCTTTGCAACCACTCCTGACTCTAAGGCATTGAAAAGCTCAGACAGTAGAGCTGCCAGAACTTTCCTATGTATCCTTTCTGGCCCCATTGCTTTATCTACGTTTAGTTAGCGAGCTCCTCATGAACAAAGTCTTCTGAAAATTGAGGATTATCTCACTTCAAATTCTATGTGTGTTTTCTCTAGTCTTACTCCTGGCCATTTCTCAGTGAACACCTAACAGAAATATTTGTTAAAAATTTTGCTTTCTCCTCATCACCTTCTACATATCCCCCCTTCACCTTTGAATTTTACAATCCCACTTTTGCACTCTCTCCTATCACTATCATATGTAAAAAAAAAAAAAAAAAAGATTTTGTCTACCCGTTTTATTGTATTAGATATTTTTTCTTCTATTTGTGCCTTAACTCTCCTGACTGCTTTGCCAGCTTCTTTTAGCTTTTCTAGATATTGTTGCCTGCTTTCCTCTCGGTGATCTCCTTAGTTTATGAATACTAACCTTTTTTTTTTTCCATATCCTTTCTCCTACTTCTTCAGGAAACCACAGCAGCTTCTTTTTCCTCTTACCTTTATTTATTTATCTAACAAAAAATGTTTGTTGCCCTTTTAATTTTGCCCATTGCTCTTTTCCTTTTGTAGCTTAATCCACCTAATTAATCCATCCTTGAGGTACTTCCCCATTTTAAAAGTTAGTTTTCCTAAAGTCCAGGGCCATCACCTTTGAATGAACAACCAGTGCCTGCACTCTAACACTGAGCCACAGCATCTGGTGATCACTGGATCCCAAGCGATCCCCCACTATGACATCAGAAACACTTTCCTCATTTATAAGTACCACGTCCAATATTGACCCCTCAGGTGGTGGTTATGTTACCAATTGCTGGAACAGTCCTTTCTGCAAATAATCCATCATCTCCCAGCTTCTAGACAACACTACTCTTTACGCTTCCAGCGCTGCCTATCAGAAGCAGCTCTGGAGCCACCGGGAGCAGGTGAGTGATGACCCTCGCTCCTGGTAGGGATGGGAGAGTCTGGGGGTGGGGAAGAGGTGATCCTCTTTATTTTGTGACTGCAGGGGGCGGGATATGAGAGCCCAGGGGGCTTTGCCGATTGGATCCTTTTGAATCACACCGGGGAACGGTTTGGGGGGGGGGGTTTGAGACGAGGAATTGGTAATGTTTTGTGGCTGAGTGGGCCTGGGCCCAACAGGGTCATTTATATATAAGGTGAGTAGGCTGACATTCGGGCCATGAGCCCATTGATTTATTTGGGGTTTTTTTTGGGTCAAAATGACAGCACTACTAACCATATATCTTAGATATCCAGTTAAGTAGAAAGTTATCTGTCCACACAAGGTCGGATAACTTTAAAAGGTAACTGGCTACATTCAAACACAGCCAGTTAGGTTTTAAAGTTATCCGGCTACATGTAGCCGGATAACCTTAAGCAAGTACATTCAGTGAGACATTTATCCCGCTGAATATATAGGACAAGTTAGCCGGCTAACTTGTCCATTAAACGGCCTACTGAATATTGGCCTCCACTTGGATCGATGTTGGTTAGAAGTGGGGGATCCTTGTGGAATTCATGGTCAGGGAGACTGCCAGTGGGTAGGATGAGTCTCTGCTGAGGAGTCTAAGGGAAAGCCTGACTAAACAGCCAATTCTGACTTTTTTCCAGAAGGTGAAGTAACAAGTTTCTAGATGAAGCACTAGAGTATCTTGTTCCATATTTTAGGGGCCGAGCAGATGAATGCGCAAAGTCTGGTGCATTTTAGTCTAGCTGAAGCCTTTGGAGGGGAGGATAGAAGCTGGGAGGATTGCAATTCCCTCATGGGGGTATAGGAGAGAAGTTTGGAAAAATATTTTGGGGCCAGTTGATTCACATATTTGAAGAAAAAGCACAGTGTTTAAAATGTTATCCTACTCTCACCTGGGAGCCAATGTAGGTGATTCAAAATTGACATAACAGGGTCAATGGATTTGATCCCTACCAAAAGTTTAGCTGCTGTGTTCTGCAAAAGTTGAAGGCATTTGAAGTTGTATTGTGTAAAGCCATGAACAGAGAATCTCAGTTGCTGGTGAGGTTGGCAATCAGTATGACAGAAACTAGGTCATATTTCTCAAAGCAGTTATGCAGTTGACAAATATGGCATAGATCCACAAAGGAGGTCTTTATCATCACTGAAATATGGGTTTCCATTGTAAGATGGTGATCAAGTTGTACCCCTAAACTACATACAAAGTCTTTAGGGTGTAAGGGTGTTCCTGACAAGGAAGGTAATGGCTTAACCAGAGAAGTTCAGATTTGGAGGGGTTTAGTTTGAGTTTCTGTTAAGTCATGGAGCCACTGCTGAGAGGCAGTCATTGGGATTATCAGTGGCTGCAGTTTGGTCAGCCCCTGTTTGGAATCAAAGCTGGATGTCATCAGCAAATAGGTGAAAGTCAATGTTGTTAGACTGGATGAGATCACAGATTGGGCAAATGTAGGTGATGAAGAGGACAGAGGAAAGCACCAAACCCTGGGGCACTCCAGAGGTGAGATCCCTAGATGTTGATTGTTGGTCAGGTATGATTTGAGCCATTCGAGATTTAATACCAATGCCTCTCAAGCATAGTAGGAGGAGTAGGCGATTGACAGTGTCAGGAGGGAGTTGCTACCAGGGATGGCAACTTTCAAACCAGTGCATAGGCGCACATTTGGGTGCATATGTCGGCCAGCGCCCATGGCCGCAGCCATTTTATAACAAACACATGCATGTTATAAAATAGTCTAGCTGTGTGCACATGTGTGCCAAATTTTAAGTGGGGGCATGCATGTGTGTGCAAATTCCTGCTTCTACCATATAAATTGGGGGATTTTAAAAGGGGCGTGCGCTCCTGCCATTCCCAGTTTACAAGTTCAACCATCAGTTCTCCCAGTTAACAGATCCTCCTCGTTTGATAGCCTACAATCCCCCTAGTTACCCCATACCCTTTAAACCCCTCACAAATGACTTGTTCCTTCTATTTATTTATTTGCATGTTATCCAGAGCAGTAAAGTTACGCAGCAAGGGACCTCGGTGCGCGCTAAGGTGCATAAGTATTTACACGCACATCTCTGGCTCACACCCAGAGACACCCATGCCCACCCAGACCACTCCCATGCCCTGCCCCTTTTTGAAAACTTTGGAGATGTGTGCCCTGTGGGAGAGATGTGCATATCTTGGTGGCTTTTAAAATCTGCTCAGTGCACACGAGTCCAACTTATAGGCATAATTAATGCGCGCGCCGGGCTTTTAAAATTCACCTTTTAGTAACATGTAGATAGATGCTGTTGGTTAAGACTACCAGGACAGATTCTCAAAGTGCGGCCTTCATGGACTGTAAAGCTTGCAGTTCTGCTGCTTTGATATTTTTATATATTTTAATGAAGCTGGGGAAGGGTACCCTAGCCCATTCTGGAGGAGCAGGCCGTGAGACCTCACAAGGCAAGCCTAAGATTCTGGAAAAAATTCTTAGGACTCCATTTCCCAGGTTGCTTCAGACAGATGCCAGGAGACTGGAGGCAGGGAGGAGCCAGACCCAAGATGGGAGGGTGGGACAGAGCTAAAAGGTAGAAAGTTAGAACCTGTGGTGGTGGAGAAGAGAGAGGCATCAGACCATGGTTGGGAAACAGGTTCAGATGACCCTATGGAGGTGGAGTAGGAGACGTGAATGCTTTTTAAAATTAACACCAACCCTTGCTGGTGTTAATTTTGAAAAGCAGTGCTGCAGTGTTACTAAAGAAATTTTTGCCTTTCCAATTACTGCAAAGACTGCGAATGCATAAAGCAGTATCCCTTTGTTTAATTGCCTTGCTATTGTGAATTTTTAAAAAGCAGAACTGCAGCCTTACTAAAGGATTTTACCTAGCCAATTACCGCAGAGTTTGTGAATGCATAAAGCAGTATTCCTTGTTTAATTGCCTTGCTATTGTGAATTTTTAAAAAGCAGAGCTTCGCCTTGCTAGATGATTTTTGCCTTTCTATTTACTGCAGAGATTTAAATGCATAAAGCAGTGTTTTTGTTTAATTGCTTTACTATTGTGAATTTAAAGGCAGAGCTGTGGACCTGTCAGAGGTTAGGCTGTGCGGCTGAGTTCTGTGTGTGTTTGCTTTGCTAGAATAAATAAAAGAATATTTACCAGACCTGCTGTCAGATTACTTCAACTATCTAAGGGCTGGAGTTCAAACCAGATTATCACAATATCGCATTGCTCTTCCTCCCTTTATTCCCACCTTGTCCCTCCTGAATAGATTATAGCCTGATATAACTATAAGCCAGTGATGGTTCTTTGTGTACCACGTCTCTGTGACTGCCATTATATCCAAGTCAGTCTCTTGCAAGATTGCTTCTAGATCTGGGACTTTATTTCCCATGCTATGAGCATTAGTGTACATAGCTTTCCAGATGTCGCCCTTTTTTCCATTTCTATATAATGAAAATAAATTCATCCTGCATTGGTTGAAGATAATTTCTGAAATAACTGGATGACCTGGTTGACTGGGCAAAATTAGGATGTTTCCCCTTATTACTCACCATAGAAAAAAATGTCAAATTCTGTTGCTTCTTCAGTAACAGTGATACAAACTTCTTCCATTACCATATACTTTATGACGTATTACAAAACCCTGCAAAAAAGCTACTCAAATCCTATATAGCAAACCTGATATACCAAAACAGCACTAACTTCCAGAACTCAAACAGCAACAACCCACTATATATAAAGGCAACACTGCAAATATTCCATAGGGTCCTAGAAAAAGCAATACTTTTCCTATTGGGAAACCAGACTGCTACAGATCCCTACACAAAAATTACACACTAGCAGAATACCTCACCTTGATCACACACTCAGAACACAGACTTCATCAAATACAGGATAAATGACCACATATTAAAATAGAAATATGCAAACACAAACTGAATTGTCATGGCTTTGCTGTCCACGCCAGCTTCATCCCTCCCTTCTTTTTCCCTGCAAACAGAAGGGGAGGGGGAAAGAAGAAGAGGAGAGGGGCTGGATTAGGGAGCAAAGTGGCTCTGACCTCCCGTAGGGAATGAGTACAGATCAGTCTCAATTCCTCAGCTTTATGAGGGCCTTCCTATATAAGTAGCTTTAACCAATAGCTTCCTTGCCTAAAGGTTACACTGTCAGCATTACTCGCAGGAGAAACTTCAGTGTTGACTTGGCTACAAAGGAATCTGCTGCAGCCATCCTTGAGAGGAAGCCTCCAAGCCTGAAGTCACCCCAAGGACCTGCCACTAGGGCCGCCACACATCGCTACAATATATAAATGATCTGGAAAGGAATACGATGAGTGAGGTTATCAAATTTGCAGATGATACAAAATTATTTAGAGTAGTTAAATCACAAGCGGATTGTGATACATTACAGGAGGACCTTGCAAGACTGGAAGACTGGGCATTCAAATGGCAGATGAAATTTAATGTGGACAAGTGCAAGGTGTTGCATATAGGGAAAAATAACCCTTGCTGTAGTTACACGATGTTAGGTTCCATTTTAGGAGCTACTACCCAGGAAAATGATCTAGGCATCATAGTGGATAATACTTTAAAATGTTCGGCTCAGTGTGCTGCAGCAGTCAAAAAAGCAAACAGAAAGTTAGGAATAATTAGGAAGGGAATGGTTAATAAAACAGAAAATGTCATAATGCCTCTGAATCGCTCCATGGTGAGACCACACCTTGAATACTGTGTACAATTCTCAAAAATCTCAAAAAAGATATAGTTGCGATGGAGAAGGTACAGAGAAGGGCAACCAAAATGATAAAGGGGATGGAACAGCTCCCCTATGAGGAAAGGCTGAAGAGGTTAGGGCTGTTCAGCCTGGAGAAGAGACAGCTGACGGGGGATATGATAGAGGTCTTTAAGATCATGAGAGGTCTTGAACGAGTAGATGTGAATCGGTTATTTACACTTTCGGATAATAGAAGGACTAGGGGGCATTCCATGAAGTTAGCAAGTAGCACATTTAAGACTAATTGGAGAAAATTATTTTTCACTCAACGCACAATAAAGCTCTGGAATTTGTTACCAGAGGATGTGGTTAGTGCAGTTAGTGTAGCTGGGTTCAAAAAAGGTTTGGATAAGTTCTTGGAGGAGAAGTCCATTAACGGTTATTAATCAAGTTTACTTAGGGAATAATCACTTCTATTAATTGCATTAGTAGCATGGGATCTTCTTGGTGTTTGGGTAATTGCCAGGTTCTTGTGGCCTGGTTTGACCTCTGTTGGAAACAGGATGCTGGGCTTGATGAACCATTGGTCTGACCCAGCATGGCAATTTCTTATGTTCTTATGTTCTTTTGTGCTTAGAAGAATTTCACCTCCAATACTATACCTCTCCCTTGGATTTTTGCATCCTAAATGCATTACTCTGCATTTTTTAGAATTAAATCAGCTGCCAGACCCTAGACCATTCCTCGAGCTCTGCTAGATCCCTTCTCTTGTTTTGCACATCTTCCTGGCTGTCTACCCTGTTGCAGATTTTTATATCAGTAGCAAGAAGACAAAACTTTCCTGAGAAACTTTTTGCTATGCCACTCACGAAAAGATTGAAAACAACCGGTTCAAGGACAAGCGGTGATAATGCTGATCCTAAAAAGTAAGGGGCACATTTTAAAAGGTACGCGCGCGGCGTACATTTATGCACGCTACCCGGCGTGCACAAATGTACACCAGATTTTATAACATGCATGCGCAACAGCACGCATTTTATAAAATCAGGGGTCGGTGCGCGCAAGGGGGTAGATTTTGAAAAACTGCGCGATCGCGTACTTTTGTTTGCGCAGCAGGCGCAAACAAAAGTACGCTGGATTTTATAAGATACACGCGTAGCTGCTCGTATCTTCTAAAATCCTGGATCGGCGCGCGCAGCCTGCCTCCGTTCCCTCCGAGGCCGCTCCGAAATCGGAGCGGCCTCGGTGGGAACTCTCTTTCGCCCTCCCCTCACCTTCCCCTCCCTTCCTCTACCTAACCCACCCCCCCGGCCCTATCTAAACCCCCCCCCCTACCTTTATCCGAGCAGGGCTTTGAAAATCCGCCCGAAGGGGTTGCACACTAGTGCACCTTGCGCACGCCAAGCCATCGGGGAGACCAGCTGGCTTTCCCCGTTCCCCTCCCTTCCTCTACCTGTCCCGCCCCCCAGCCCAAAACCCCCCCTGTACCTTTATCTCAAAAGTTATGCCTTCCTTCATGGTCCTTGTTTTATGTAACTTTTACTTTTTACTTTGTACTTTTTACGTTCCTATTGTTATAAAAATTGTTCCTATTATTATACTTATCTCTCCCCCGTTCGATGTAAACCGACCTGATATGGTATTTTTCCATGAAGGTCGGTATAGAAAAATGTTAAATAAATAAATAATGCCTGCCAACTGCCGGCGCGTGATCCCCCGGCACAGCCGCTGTGCTGGAATCCTCGGCAATGCCTCCTGCCCTGCCCCCGGACCACCCCGCCTCGGACCATCACCCTGCCCCCACCCTGCCCCGTCCCGCCCCCTGCCAGCCCATTCAGAAAAGCTCTGGGACTTACACGCATCCCGGGGCTTTATGTGTGTCGCCGGGCCTTTTGAAAATAGACCCGGCGCGCATAACCCCCCTACGCGTGTAAATCCACCTGGATTTACGCGAGTAGGGCTTTTAAAATCTGCCCCTAAGATTGGTAGAAGTGTCGAATGGGACAACTATCGTCCAATATCCAACCTGCCGTTTCTAGCAAACGTTCTTGAGAAAGCAGTGTTATCCCAACTTGTAAATCGCCTGAAAGATCAAAATATTCTCTACCCAAATCAATTTGAATTTAGGAGGCATCACTCAACTGAAACATTACTTCTCTCATTAGCGGACTCGGTTTTACGAGGGCTTGACGCAGATGAATCTTATTGCCTTGTGCTAATTGACCTAACTGCTGCCTTCGATACTGTAGATCATAACATATTATGTCATGAGATGAGAAACATAGGGATTGACGGCATAGTTATCACATGGCTTACTTCATTTCTGTCTAACAGAACATTCCAAGTCAAACTAGGCAACAATATTTCTGACACTTTCCAATGTGATACAGGGGTCCCTCAAGGCTCAGCCCCATCAGTAACACTATTCAACATTTACATGCTTCCTCTGTGTAAATTACTGATGAATGTAGGAATAACTCTTCTTGTATGCTGACAACTTAGTTTTACATCCTACTCTTCAGTCAGGGCCGGTGCAAGGGTATTAGGCGCCCTAGGCGAAACGTCAGCTATGCCGCCCCCCCCCCCCCCCCCCCACCGCCTCCACACACAATTAACTTACATTGTGCATTAATGAAAATAACGAAGTCTGTATTTATAACAGAACACTTATTTGACATTTTTATGCCATGTAAACCATTGAGATGATTTGTCTTATCGACGGTATAGAAACTTTTATAAATAAATAAATAAAAATAAATAAAATAAACATAAACCAAAGCTATACTTGTTGCTCAAACAAAAAAAGCAGACACATCACATAATATTAAATAATTAAAATGGCAGTCAATCAAGAAAAATAAACTTAAAAAGCCATCTTTACTTACCCCCTCCAGCAGCTCTCTTACTCCTCTTCCATGCAGGCTGTAGTACACACCAGAAGCAGCAGTAGAAGCTAAGCTCTATACTCATGGTCCTCTTCCTTAAGGCCCATGTCTCTCACACACACACCATATCAGTCATGCCCCCATGACCAGTTTCTGTCTCTCACACACCAATCATCTCCCAAACAGTCTTTGACAAACACACCAGTCACCTTCCTGAACAGTTTCTCTCATGCCATACACACACACACACAGGCTTCCCACTCCGTGTTCCACTTACATATATGGGCTTCTCACTCTCATAATCACTTTCTCTTTCTCACACACACTCACCAGTCTCTCACTCCCATGCTTGTTCTCTCCACATGCACAGGCTTCTCATTCCCATAATCACTTTCTTTCTCTCACACACATACACAAACACACACACCAGTCACCTGATCTCTCTCATGCATACACACACACAGGCTTCCCACTCCCATGTTCTCGTTCAGATATACAGGCTTCTCACTCCCATGCTGTATCTCACACACTCCCAGCTTTCTCACTCCCATGCTCACTCTTCACATGCACAGGCTTCTCATTCCCATAATCACTTTCTTTCTCTCTCTCACATACACACAAACACACACCAGTCACCTGTTCTGTCTTACATATACATGCTTCTCTCTCCCATGCTGTGTCTCACACACACCCAGGTTCTCACTCCCTTCACATGCACAGACTTCTCATTCCCATAATCACTTTCTCTCTGTTACACACACACACACACACACACACACACATACACCAGTCTCTCTCTCATTTCCATGCTCACTCTCCAGGTGCACAGGCTTCTCATTCCCTGAATCACATTCTCTCTCTCTCACATTCACATACACACCAGTCACACCGTCACCTTACCAACCAGCCTCTCTCTCATACATGCATGCACACACACACAGGCTTCCCACTCCCATGCTCTCTCTCACATAATCAGGCTTCTCACTCCAATGCTTTCTTTCACATACACCCCCACAACACCAGGCTTCTTACTCCCATGCTTTCTCACATACCCAGAGTTCTTACTTCCATGCTTTTTCTCTCTTTCACTCACACACACACACACACACACATCAGTCACATCCCTAACTGTCTCACACTCTCACACATCAGTCATCTCCTTGAGCAGTCACTTTCATTGTCTCTCACATATACACATACATCAGCTCTCTGACCAGTTTCTCTCAATCACTGATAGCCCGGCGGCAACGGCAGCAGGGAAGAAAGAGCAGCGGGAGAGACCGGGAGCACGCGAACCGCTGGGGGAGGTCAGATGGGTCTTTTGGGGCGGGCTGCCGGCAGCGGCTCTTTTATTTTTATCGGGGGGGGCGGCGGCTTAATGCAGCTCTTTTCATTTTACCGGGGCAGCGGCTGAGCGCGGCTCTCTTAATTTTACCGGGGCAGTGCCGCCCCCGGGAAGCTGGCGCCCTAGGCGACCGCCTAGTTCGCCTAGTGCTTCCGCCGGCCCTGTCTTCAGTTCATTTGAAAACACAGCCTTGATACTCTCTAATTATATGAAAGCAATACAACACGAACTATTGCAACTTAAACTGACATTAAACCCTAAAAGACTGAAATCATTTGGCTAAGCAGAAACTCATGAACAGTTAAACTACCTTCTCTTGTCCTGGGTAATTTTCAAATTAATCCCTAAAATCAAGTACGAGATCTAGGAGTACAGCTCGATGAGAATCTTACAATGAAAATGCACATCAGTAAATTAATTAAGACAGATTACACAAAGTTGCGTATACTACATCAGCTGAAATAATTATTAACTTTCGCAGACTTCCGTATTGTATTGCAAACTCTAATCTTCTCAACCTTGACTACTGTAACAACCTCGCCGCGATCACTTCATATCTCATTGAGTGTTTTTTGGCGCCATTGATAAACCAGCATTGGAAAGTTTGCCCTGTCTTGAGAGTGTTTTGTACTCCATATAAGGGTATGGAGATATGAAGTGATCACGGCGAGGTTGTAACATTTGAATAAAAGGAAATCCCCTGATGAAGGCTATTTTTTTCCGGCGACTCACCTCCTGAAGCAGCAGCGGCCCGACTACCAGCTGGAGACAGCACAGACGGTCGATCAGGCCTGCGCAATCGGCGCCGGCGTCCCATCGGGGTAAGGCCTGTTTAATCTTCTCACCCGGGCAGGACCGACGCCGACCGCGAGGCAAGGCAGGCTCCGCTCCCTACCCACTCACCCGGGCAGGACCGACGCCGACTGCGAGGCAAGGCAGGCTCCGCTCCCTACCCAAGCAAACCACGCGGCGAAAGCCCGCCCCCGAAAGCCAGCCTATCACCAGACGGCTGCAAGGCAGCCAATCGGCTGAGGCCCAGCGGCCCTTTAAATTTAAACACCAGCCCGCGAAGCTCCCTTTTTCTGGCGACTCACCTCCTGAAGCAGCAGCGGTCCGACTACCAGCTGGAGACAGCACAGACGGTCGATCAGGGCTGCGCAATCGGCGCCGGCGTCCCATCGGGGTAAGGCCTGTTTAATCTTCTCACCCGGGCAGGACCGACGCCGACCGCGAGGCAAGGCAGGCTCCGCTCCCTACCCAAGCAAACCACGCGGCGAAAGCCCGCCCCCGAAAGCCAGCCTATCACCAGACGGCTGCAAGGCAGCCAATCGGCTGAGGCCCAGCGGCCCTTTAAATTTAAAACACCACCCAGGCGCCGCGCGCCGAAGGAGCACGTCAAAGGGGCAGGCCCCTTTGTGCGCCCCTTCGTGCAGCCCTGAGTGGAGCCTACTGCAGACAGTCCGGGTCAACATCTTCCCACACCCACAGCGGCCCCATTTCCGGCTCCCAACAGCCGGGTAATTTCAGTAAGTCCTGAGCAGCTTACAAACCCAACCAGTTCTCCATTAAAGCTTATCCTTCTCCATCAAAGAACTATTTCCCTGACCTCTCATCAGAGTGCACCCTCAAGGTTCAATATCACCCTACCCCTACTTCCCACAGCTCACCACCAATTCTTACCGTCAACACACCCTCCACAAAAACCAAGCATGGCTTCATCAGCCATCCCCATCATCCATAATATCAAGAGAACTCCAGTAAAAAAACAAGCTATACCACACTCTATACAAAAAAGATTCATCCCTATCATCATCTCGCCCCTGAACCAACTACTGGGCCTCTCACTTTTCACCTAATCGCTGCTGAACGCACAGTCTCTGACAAAAAAAACTCACCTTCTTCATGACTATCTTCTGGAAACAAACACTGACCTTTGTGCAATCACTGAAACCTGGCTAAAACCAGAAGACATTGCCACAATCAACCAACTCCCTGTTCACTCGTATGACATATTCTCCATCCCCAGGCTGAAAAAAAGAGGAGGTGGTCTCCTTCTTGCAGCAAAAAAAAAAACTAGGAATGTCTCTACAAACTACAATATCCTTACATTCTCTAGAATTCGCTGTATTTAAATCCTCCCACCTGCAAATAGGTCTCATATACACCCCCCCAGGATGCCTTGAAGCAGACCCATCACCCTTGATTGAAAGTATAGTAAAACACATCAATACCGACACACCAGCTATACTCCTGGAGGACTTTAATCTCCACATGGACTTATCTCCTCGTTCACCCAGTTGTGAAACTTTCCTCGACACACTGAACTTCATAAAGCAGGTCATACGCTGGACCTCATTTTCATTAACCATGGACTTACTCCTGCCTCCCATTCAACATGCCTGCCAGTTCCTTGGTCAGACCATAAGCTTATCACCACTGCACTAAAGATACACCAACCTACCCCCCCAAAAAAGCAGAATAACACAATCCAATTCAGGAAAATGTGCAGCCAGGAAACACTCAGCAATAGCCTATCCGTAGAACTTAACCACTTGGACCTCACAGACGCGGACTCAGCCATATCTTCCTGGACAAATATCACCAAAAAAGTGGCCGATACTACATGCCCAACTATCACTAAAGCCTCTCAAGCAAACAAAGACAACAAAAAACCGTGGTACACTCCAAAACTAAAATCCACTAAACAGGAACTCAGAAAAAAAGAACAACTTTGGCGCAAAAACCCATCATCTTCCAACCTCACAGCATTTAAGTCCATGATGCACCAATACAGAATCTCTATCCTCCAAGCAAAAAGAGACTTTTACTCACAAAAAATCCACCACTTCATCATTGACCCCAGGGCGCTTTTTTCCTTAGTTTCATCCCTCACTAAACCCCCATCGACGTCTATACCAGATGATAAAGCTGCAAGCAAAGCAGAGGAACTTGCGACCTACTTCAAAAACAAGATCCCGAACCTATTAATTCAGGCCAAGAAAAACAAGGATACTATGCCAGCAACACCTCTAGCTGCCTTTCCACTACAAAAGGCAAGCCTTGGGGCATTTGAGCCAACCTCATCCTTAGAGATCGAAAACATCCTTAAAAAACTCAAACCTTCTTCCCATCCTCAGGACACCATCCCAACCAACCTCCTCATCACCTGCTCTAAAACCATCTCCAAACCTATTGCACAAATCATCAATTGCTCCTTATCTCAAGGGCTAGTTCCTGACCCTCTCAAAATGGCAATCATAAAACCACTCCTAAAAAAACCAAATCTTTCTCCAGATAACCCGGCCAATTTTCGCCCAATAGCTAATCTGCCCCTCATCACAAAAATCATGGAACGAGTTGCAAATAAACAACTAACAGAATACCTGAACAACAACAACATTCTTTCCCCTTCGCAATTCGGCTTCCGCCAATCTCGAAGCACAGAAACTCTCCTAATCTCATTAACGGACTCCATCCTACTGAACCTTGAAAAAAGACAACCTTGTCTACTCATCCTCCTCGACCTAACAGCGGCATTTGACACGGTCAATCATAATACATTGGTAGATCGCCTGTCAGACATTGGCATTAGAGACGTCGCCCTCGCCTGGTTCAAATCTTTCCTTCAGAACAGACATTACAAGGTTAAGATCAACAAGGAGGAATCTCAACCAGTCACCTGCAACCTGGGAGTCCCACAAGGCTCTTCACTCTCTCCAACCTTATTCAACATATACCTACTCCCACTCTGCCAGCTCCTCCTCAGCCTAAATCTTATCCACTACTTATACGCTGACGATGTTCAGATTCTGATTCCAATTACGGAGTCACTTCATAAAACTCTGGACTTCTGGAACTCATGCCAACAAGCCATCAACAACCTGCTCACAAGTCTTAATCTGATTCTTAATCAAAACAAGACAGAGTACCTTCTCATTTCCCAAGATGGAAACTACACACATCCTATTACCAACCTGACCTCCCAATTAATCCTATCCCCACAAGTCAGAAATCTAGGAGTTATACTAGATAACCAAATGAATTACAGATCTCTCATCAACAACATCATAAAGGATGGATTTTTCAAACTACAAGTCTTAAAAAGATTGAGCCCACTCCTCCATTTTCAAGATTTCTGATCAGTTTTACAAGCAATCATTCTCACTAAAATAGATTACTGCAATTCACTTCTACTGGGCCTCCCTGCTAACGCCACAAAACCTCTACAGATGTTGCAAAACGCCACAGCAAGGATCCTAACCAAGACAAACAAAAGAGATCACATATCACCCATCTTAAAAAGCCTACACTGGCTTCCTATCAAATTCAGAATACTTTTCAAAGCGCTCTCATCAATCCACAAGGCATTACATAACATCGCCCCACTCGAGCTCAAGATCCCTCTCCAACCCAACACCTTTGCCAGACCAGTGAGACAAGCTTACAGAAACAACCTTCAGATCCCACCGATGAAGACAGCATTAAGTAAAAGAGCTTTCTCCACGGCCGGTCCCAAACTCTGGAACTCTCTCCCATCAGACCTCAGACTAGTGCAATGCCCCATTATATTTAAAAAAAGACTCAAGACTTGGTTATTCAACCAAGCATTCTCATAACTTCAGCTAGTTGAATTCCATCCAATGATCCCTTCATTGGTAACCCCCTAGAGAACGCTCATGTTATTTATTTATCTTTATGCAGTCTAAAATTAAAAACCTAGCCTTATGCCTAACATCTGTTCTCCAGCCTACATTAGGCTCCGTAACTTTTACATTATGTTGTTAACCCCATTTATCTGTATCCAAGTTCTAACTACCTGTTTATTGTAAGACATCAACTTGTCATTGTTATTGTTTAGAATGTAAACTGACTTGATTAGTAATTCTGTTACTGGAAAATCGGTATATAAAAGTGCTAAATAAATAAATAAATATTTTTAGCTGAAACATGGTCCGTGTTGGGAACAACTTATGATTTATGATACAGTAACGAAAAGATGATACCGATACGCCAGTGATTGATATCGATACGCCAGTGATTAAGCTAAGTATCTGGTATAAGAAGAAAAATATCTTTATACTTGAGTAATTTTAGAGTTTTCATAGATAAATAAAATAATATAAAAGATTAAAAATAAAAACAAAAAATATATATATGTATAAGAGAGTGGGTACGTGATTATAACTAATGGTGCCATAAGAGCTGATACCGTTTGTGGCCCTATGTGGGCGGGAGACGGTGGATTGACACTAGTAGGCACTTTATTTATGATACCTTTCTCCTTATTTACATATATTGAGTAATTGTTTTAATATTTTTGGGAATACAATTTCCCTCTCCATATTATATTATTTATTACTTAAGGACTGTCATGTAAATTGTGTTATTTTGACCAATATAAAGTTTGCAGAATTTTAACTTTTTGTGATCAGAATTTATATTTTTTATTACTCAGACAAGTCTGGACTTGTGTAGCATGCAATGTTTACATATATGAACATGTTTGTGTGCATATATACTGGTATTTTATAACATGTGAATATTGTATGTGCAAAGTTTATAAAATATTATAGCATCGTTGCACTCACCCATATACACGTGTATATGGGCATGTGCGTTTAGCTTTGAAAGTTATCCATTAAATATACCATACAGTGGATAGCATTGTTCTAGTAGAAATTGGGCAAAAATATCAGCTTCAAATATAATTGTCCAATTATGCAGTAATTTTAGTTTTAAATTGAATTGTACTTAAAAACATTACCTTCTATCTCATTAGTAATTTGAAGGTTATGGAATCAGTATTCAGATGTGATGCTGAACTGCAAATATAAAGAGAGCTTTGGTAGTAACATTTAACTATCTGCTTTTAATTAACTACTTTTGTGTGCTTGACAAATTGATTTTCTAAATTTAGCATACTTTTCTTTCCCAAATGTAATTTATTATCTTAAAAACCTACCTCTCGTATATCATAGGTGAGAACATCATGTACTATATACAGGAAAGAGGTTAGCTGGAGACAAGCTCCAATTTTCTGTTTCCAGTGATAGCAGAAAATTGATGTGATTGGATTCCAAAAAAAAACACTTTTTAAAAGTAATGTAGATCAAAAGAATATTTTCTTCCCAACTCAGTGTTACTTTTAGCATAATTTGTACACAGGGAGGATAACCTTCAAACACATGCGTACAATGGCATTTACGCGTGTATATGGCCATGCATAGTTTTACCACTGTATTTTATGGTAGCACATTTGCACGTATTATAAAATTTGCGTATTTTTACCCTGCAACATACAGGTTTATCTATGCTTACATGCAAATGTATTCAATGCATTTAAATCATTAATATTAATGCATTGAACATGCATACTTTCCCTACCTATTTTTAAAAAATACATGTGTATTTTACACATGAATGTAAAGTTGGACTTACACAACCAAGTCCCAATATACACACGAAAGTCAGCCAGTTTTAAAACATTCTCACATAAATGAAATCAACCAGTCCTTCTCCAGGTCATCAAGACCTTCCCAGTTCTTCATCCTGGACTTCCCTTGCCCCCAGTTTACTCAGACCTCCCACCAGTCAGTATTACACAATAATTGCATTTAATATCACTTCCACCAGATAATTAGTAAGTGTAAAAATATGCAAGTAGGTTGGCAAATGTACTAATGACGCAGCCCTGCCGAGCAGAGGGGGAAAATCGGTGCTGGGCCTGCGCGATCGGCGCCGGAGACCCGCCGGGGTAAGGCCCAACTTATTTCACCTACCCACGGCCGCCTCCGACCCCGACCACGAGGCAGCCCCTGCCGTCTTCCCTGAGCCGCAGACGCCGACGACATCCTCCGGCCCTTCCTCCGCCTCCGAGGGGAACGCTGAGCACGCACAGCCAATCAGGGGACCGCCCTGATTGCCCTTTAAATCTGAAACTCCCGCCGACCGAGCCCTCTTCATCCGGACGCAGCCCTGCCGAGCAGAGGGGGAAAATCGGTGCTGGGCCTGCGCGATCGGCGCCGGAGACCCGCCGGGGTAAGGCCCAACTTATTTCACCTACCCACGGCCGCCTCCGACCCCGACCACGAGGCAGCCCCTGCCGTCTTCCCTGAGCCGCAGACGCCGACGACATCCTCCGGCCCTTCCTCCGCCTCCGAGGGGAACGCTGAGCACGCACAGCCAATCAGGGGACCGCCCTGATTAGACATTAAATTTAAATTGTGAGACACCCAAGCGCCGCGCGCCTAGCGTCGCGCGCCGAAGGAGCACGACAAAGGAGCCTGCTCCTTTGTGCGCTCCTTCGTGCACTCCCGTTGTGCACTCCCTTTATGTTCTACAACCTCATTAAGTGACTCAATCCTCCTTGACCTCCCCTGAAACCCCCCACCACCCTAAACTCCCGACCCACCCTACTCCATCCACCCTTCACCCTATCTATTGAAATCTTCTATGCATCGCTATACTAACAAAACTCTCCACACAACATTATACAGTCACGCAGCAACCAAACAGGCTCTCTCGCACAACAAAAACACACGCTATGGATCTAACACAATGCATTCCCAAACTTCCTCACCACTACAACCAATACCAATACCACCCTCCCAAATTCACTCCATCCACTAGACGTCTCACCAAAATCCAAACTAACCCTAAAATATACTTTAATACCCTCACACTCATCACTCTACTACTCATCAATGCACAGTCTATCACCAAAAAAATCCCAATCATTCATGACCTGCTCTCAGACTACCACCCAGACATATTCTGCATAACTGAATCATGGCTCAAACACACTGACACAGTCCTACTCAATCAACTGCCCAGAAACACATACAACATATTCTCCATACCTAGGAGCAAAAGAAAGGGAGGTGGACTACTATTCCTAGCCCACAAAAAACTTAAATTCTCCTCTTTCCCCCTAAACCTACCCCCTCCTTTCGAGACTAACCTATTTAAATCAAAACATCTACAAATACTCCTCCTCTATGCTCCTCCCGGCTGCCTACAACACAACCTCTCCCCCCTGATCGAAGCCATCACATCACACATCAACCTACAAGAACCAGCCATCATACTAGGAGACTTCAATCTCCATATTGACACCCAACCAACAACTCCCACCTGCGAACTCCTCCTATCTTCCATGACAGCTCTCGGATTCTCCCAAATCATTACCACCCCCACTCAGAAATCTGGGCACACCCTTGATTTAATTTTCATTAACAATAAAATATCTACAACTGAATCACCCACTACTACTCCAACTCCATGGACCGACCACTACCTCATTCAAGCCAAGCTCCAACATCAATCGAACACAGCAAAAACAGACTCCTGCTTCATTGAATACACCAAACCTTGCTCCAGTGAAGACCTAGCAGAGCTACTCCCGGAAGCACTAAAAACAATCAACCTACATGATGCCAACTCAGCTACAGACTCCTGGATCTCCATCAACGCTGACATAGCCAACACATTATGCCCCACAATAAAAAAGGAAATCAGATCATCTACTAAACAAAATGCTCCTTGGTACACCCCCGAACTGAAAACATCCAAACGAATGCTCAGACAAACCGAAAAACAATGGAGACGAACACCTACACCAAACCTGAAAGACAAATATAGAACACTTCTACACAAATATACAGCTGACCTCAACACAGCAAAGCGCAATTTCTACACATCCAGAATTCATGAATACCAATTCAACCCGAGGACCCTCTTCTCATACGTCAAAGAACTCACCAACCCAATCCAGAATGACACAATGCCAAACTCCAACAACATCTCCAGTGACAAACTAGCTCAATTCTTCAAGGACAAAGTCGACAACATCATTGCCAAGATTCCCCATTCCCACAACGACTCAACAAATATCCCTCCTCCCATCCACATTTGGACCCAATTCACTCCTGTTGCATCTACAGAAATTGAACCCTTCATCAAAAAAACCAAACCAGCATCCCACCCCGTAGACTCCATCCCCATCAAAACCCTAAAACTCATCAGAGAGATTATTGCCAAACCTATAACCCAAATCATCAACCTATCCCTCGAACAAGGAATCTTCCCAGACAAACTCAAAAACGCTATCATCAAACCTATCATAAAAAAACCGCAACTCGACAAATCTGATCCTGCAAACTACAGACCAGTCTCCAACCTCCCATTCCTAGCAAAAATCATCGAGAAAACTGTCAACAATCAACTCACAGACCACCTCGACGCCCACAATCTTCTCCATCCAACACAGCACGGCTTCAGAAAACTCTACAGCACAGAAACTCTCCTCCTCTCCCTCACCGACACCATCCTCAGAGGCCGAGACAGTGGCAAGACATTTCTACTGATCCTCCTCGATATATCAGCCGCATTTGACACCATCAACCACAGAACTCTCCTCACCAGACTTAAAGAGATCGGTCTGCAAGACACTACACTCAACTGGTTCAAATCATACCTCTCTAACAGATCCTTCATTGTCAAGACAAACTCTTCTGAATCCTCCCAAGTGCCCCTCACCCATGGCGTCCCTCAAGGTTCTTCACTATCCTCGACCCTCTTCAACATCTACCTCCTCCCACTATGCAAATACCTCTCTGATGCCAACCTCACCTACTTCGTTTATGCAGACGACATTCAAATTCTCCTCCCCATCACCAAATCCATTGAACTCACCATGGAAAGATGGAACAAACTCAGTTCAAATTTATCTCAACTGCTATCACAACTATCTCTCTGCCTCAACCAAGCCAAAACAGAAATCATTCACATCCAGGACGACCGTCCCGCTTCCCCCCTCGAGAGCACCCCCTCAAACAACACAGGAAGCGCAAACAACACTGGGATGCCAAACTTATCAAGAACCTCACTCACACCATCCACAAAAAACCTAGGAGTAACCATCGACAGCCAACTCAACTTTAAACGACACATCTCCAATATAATCAAAGATGGATTTTTCAAACTTCAAACACTTAAAAAACTCAAACCTCTCCTCCAACTGCATGATTTCCGAACAGTACTACAATCAATTATTTTCTCAAAACTCGACTACTGCAACTCCCTCCTCCTTGGACTTCCTGAAATCCACATCAAGCCCCTCCAAGTTCTACAAAACGCCGCCGCCAGAATTATCACCAATCACAGAAAATCCTCCCACATCACACCCACTCTCAAAGACCTCCACTGGCTGCCCATCACACAAAGAATCCAGTATAAAACCCTCACCCTTCTTCACAAAAAAATAAACAACAACAGAATGGTCTGGCTAAACAACAACATCCAACCATATTTCACACAAAGAAATCTCAGATCCACCAACTCAGGTCTCCTCTCCATCCCAACTCTTAAAAATGCTCACCTCAATACAACACGCAAACGAGCCATTACAATAGCTGGCCCTACCCTCTGGAACTCCCTCCCCCCACAGCTCAGAAACGAACCCTCACCGCAAGTCTTTAAAAAACAGCTCAAAACATGGCTGTTCTTGAAAGCATTCCCTCCTGAACCCCAACATCCTATAATAAACGCTCTTGAAAGCCTTACCGCATAACTTCTACTCTGCATGAACGCATAACCCCTCCCCCCTCCTCTATCCTCCCTTTTCCCTGTCCCCCACCCTTCTCGTAACCTCCCTCTTCCCTGTCCCCCACCCTACTCATAACCAAGTCATATTGTACATATTGTATATAGGCTATTTGCCATTTCTATATACCCACTAATATTTAATTCTAATTTTATTCATATGTTACAATGTTCCTTATATTTATTGTTTAATCAACTGTTCTCTTGTTACAATGTAAAATAGGGCAGCTCCGGCTCTATTCAACCTGTTTTCTGGAAACCGATGTGATATCTCGATCGAATGTCGGTATACAAAAGAAATAAATAAATAAAATAAATAATGTTTCTTATAAAATAAGTTACGCGTGTAATTGTTGGCCTCGCTCTGGAACACCCCTAGATCACCCCTTTTTTATAAGCATACATGTGCACGCAAAAGTGAAAATACGTGTGTATTTGTGACTTTTAGAAAATATGAAACATGCGAGTACAGGCTACTCACGCCTAAGCCTGTATGAAATGTAGTCAGATGGAATACCTATCTCTTCAAAGAGTTCCACTCATCACAGTTTCCCTTCATTACTGTACCACTTGAAGGAAAGCACCTTCAAGTCGATGACGCCAGGAGATTAGGAAATAGAAGCTATAGAATATATCTCCTCCATAAAGGGGTGACTGTATGTGAACCTGTGAGATAACTAATCTAGAATACATTTTCACTTTTCCAGTACTATTGACTGACTACTAATGTAGACTAAGCAGGGAAGCAGGCAACTTTTGCATGTCTTTTTTAATTCAATGTAAATGGAACCTAAATTCGAAGTTTAGAACATCAGGTGAATACATCTTTCTGTGCAGGGACAGTCAAAGCTGAATTCAATTTATATAAAAAAGGCCACATTCAAGAATTGCAATTCACTTTGCATTCTTTTGAGCCTAATTTTCAAAGCCATTTACGTGCATAATACATGTTTTTATGTGCATAAATGGCTGTTTATAAAATAGCCCAGGGTTCAATTTGCATAAAAATATATGCATACTCCAATTTATTTAAACTGGGGAGATGTGTTGCAGAGGGGCAGAGTTGGGACTTATGCACAAACATTTTATATTTAAAAAAAAAAATGCATGTAAGTTAACCAGTTGTGATATGCTGCCGACTGCGGGGTGCTGCACAGCAGTCAGTAGTCCATACCTCAAAGACATGAGACTAGCATGGTTTCTGGCACCATGATCCTCTGATGCAGCTCTGTCTAAGAGGCCTCACCAACTCAGCATTTTTACGGGCCCAGTGCACAGGATTTCTTGTGAGTGCACCCTGATGACATCATCACTGCTTTCCTATAACAGAAGCTCCGTCCTCTGAGCTGAGGCCTGAGCATCAGGTTTTGGTTCCATGTGTTCCTGTTCTTGCTGTTGCTTTTACCTGTGACCTGGCTTGACCCTTGACTCTGCCTTGTCTGCTGCCTGCCATGACTTCTTGCTTGCCTCTTGACTGTGATTGAAATTTCGCTGCTCTGACCTTTGCCCGCCCCCTGACGTTGCTTGAATTCTGCCTGCCTCGACCCTGCCTATCTGACTATATCTCTGCCTCCTGATTCTGTGCTGATGCCTTGGTCCTGGCCATCAGCCGCTATGTGTCCACCTCTAGTCTGTGACATGTGCACAAGTTGCACCCTCGATACAGCAGCTGAAGCTTTCTGTTGGTTAAGTTTGTGTGTGTTCCAAGCTACTTACCCATGAATTTTCAAAGCAAACTCATGCACA
Source organism: Rhinatrema bivittatum (assembly GCF_901001135.1). Taxonomy (NCBI): domain Eukaryota; kingdom Metazoa; phylum Chordata; class Amphibia; order Gymnophiona; family Rhinatrematidae; genus Rhinatrema; species Rhinatrema bivittatum. Next base: position 43,972,350 of record NC_042624.1, on the reverse strand, counting down.
GAAGTTTGCTTTGAAAATGTGGGGTAAAATCAGCATTCAAAAGGTTCACACAGAACATGCACAGTTTTATAAAATTACCCTCCCTGTATATAATATATCTATTCATACTGATCCATCAATGATCAAAAGCCAAAGATTATTCAGATTTCCAAGCATATGACATACTTCAGAATAACGTACAGTAATATAGTAACATTGTAAAAGATGGCAGATAAAGACAAAAATGACCCATCTAGTCTGCTCAGCAACATGTTTAGGGGTAATTAACTGTTGCTCCATGCAGGTAACTGCCTTGCCTTCTTTTTACAATTTTAACCACCACTCTGTGCAGACTACCCTCACAGAACTCCATCTTCTTTCTACTAGGGATCTTCTGTTTTTATGCCACCCCCTGGAGCTTCATATCTTAGCCCCAGTTTTACATCTCCCTTGCCATTGGAAAAGGTTTGTTTCTTGTGCATTTTAATACCTTTCAGTTATTTAAAAGTCTGCATCAAATCCCCCTGTCTCTCCTCTTGGGTCTACATATTTAGGTCCTCAAGTTTCATGTCATATATCTTTTTTTTTTTAATTTTTTTATTGAGTTTTAATCATTCATATGATTTAAAACAAAGAAAGTTCAAAAGCATAATAAAAAACCAAAGTGGATACACATCTTAAATAAGAACAAAGTTCACATCAAAGAGACAGTAGCTTCCCTAATACAAGTGATAATCTTACCATTTAAGTGGACCTATCTAAAATAAAAGTTTCCGAATGTGCTGGATAAAAAAACCCAAAACGTGTTCCCCTGTACTCAGCTAAGCATTTACAGGGGAATTTCAGAAAAAAGTGTGACTCCTATGGCTAAGGCTCGAGGCCTCAGATTCAGAAAAGGTTTTTCTCCTGCGCTGAGCCTCTCTAGAGACATCTGGAAATACTTGTATAATATGACTAAAAAACTGAAATCGCTTATACGTGAAATATTGTTGAAGAAAAAGCTCCTGATCTTGAAATGGCACAAAAGTTACTACAAAAGTAGAATTAGTAGAAATATTATCAGAAGTTATCTGTAAGAAAAGAGATACATCTTCACTGTCAAAAGAAGCCATCAGTTTTGCCATCTGTTACAGCTACAACATTTCTCTTGTCTGGAATGTAATAAGAATTAGAGAGGGAAAAAGCTTTATCTGAAGAGAACTGTAAAATATCACCACATATTTCTTAAACAATTCTAAACCAGACAGGAGGTGAGCTTTAGTAAAATTGAATAGACATAAATTCTTAGATCTTAAATCTATTTTCCATTTGTTTACACTTATAATGAAGGGTCAAGTTATCTTTTATACCTGATAACTATAGAAGACCACAATGATGCTGTAATATTAGATTGAGCATCCAGATTGCTATCAGTCTGTGCCATTCAAGTATCTACCTCCTTTAATTTCAAAGATGTAACCTGATGAAAAAAGGTAAAGCTGTGAAATGGAATTAGAAACTGATGTCTCTATTCATGCAGCTATCCTTCAGACGTATTTCAAAGTTATTTCAGATGGTTCCAATGTCGTCATACTCCCAGACTTAAAACTAGGAGGTAACACGAGATGGAATCGCAGAGACAGTCCCAGTAGAGACTGTATGAGAATCAATAACTTCCAAATCAGAGCCTACCTCAGACTCAGTCACCAAAGGTTCCACACTGCCACTCTACCCAGCTGGCAAAGTAGAAGGTATGACCACACTTGCAGATCCCCCATTAATTCCCAAGGGATTAGCAGAGGGAGACTTTACCTCTGGACTTAAAGTTACATTGTCCAATTCTGTGCTCAAGTTCCCTTGCAGCAATGAATTGGACTTAATTACATGCTGATAGCAAATGCTGCTTACCTGTAACAGGTGTTCTCACAGGACAGCAGGATGTTAGTCCTCACATATGGGTGACATCACAGGATGGAGCCCAATCATGGAAAACTTCTGTCAAAGTTTCCAGAACTCTGACTGGCCCCTACTGGGCATGCCCAGCATGGCACTAACCCTGCAGCCAGCAGGGGTCCTCCTTCAGTCTTATTTGAAAGCTACAGGCAGTGCCGAAAAAATAAAACAACAAAATGTTACGAACCCAACACCGCGGGGCGGCGGGCGGGTTTCGTGAGGACTAACATCCTGCTGTCCTGTGAGAACATGTGTTACAGGTAAGCAATATTTGCTTTCTCACAGGACAAGCAGGATGGTAGTCCTCACATATGGGTGAGTACCGAGCTGAGGATGTCCGAACATGCATCAAATATACCCAACGGTGTGCAACAGGCACAACAACTGGGGTGGAATTTGGTAGAGGGCATCCTGAACCCCACCGGGCAGGTGGAAGGGTGTTGGTACGTCACGTTGGAAATAGGTTACGCAGGACAGACTGGCCGAAGATGGAATCCTGTCTTTCGGCTTTGTCCAAGCAATAGTGGGCTGCGAAAGTGTGGAGAGAACTCCAGGTGGCAGCCCTGCAAATATCAGGAAGCGGCACCGATCGTAGGTGTGCTACTGAAGTCGCCATGGCCCTCACAGAGTGTGCTTTAACACGGTCTTGAAAAGGAATGCCTGCTTGCTGGTAGCAAAAAGATATGCAGTCCGCCAACCAGGAGGAGAGAGTCTGCTTACCCATAGGTTGCCCTAATTTGTTAGGATGGAAAGAGACGAATAACTGAGTGCTCTTCCTGAGGGCAAGTGTACGGTCTAGGTAGAACACTAGAGCCCATTTACAGTCAAGGGTATGCAGAGCCTGTTCCCCTGGGTTGGAGTGGGGCCTGGGAAAGAAGATAGGTAGTATGATGGATTGATTAATGTGAAACTCCGAAACTACCTTAGGCAAAAACTTGGGGTGAGTGCGGAGTACCGCCCGGTCCTGCAGGAGTTTAGTGTAAGGCGGATAGGTAACTAGGGCCTGTAACTCACTAACCCTGCGAGCTGAAGTGATACCCAAAAGGAAAATCACTTTCCATGTGAGATATTTTAGGTCACAGGAGTGAAGAGGTTCGAATAGTGGTTTCATGAGCCAACAGAGAACCAGATTAAGGTCCCAAGAAGGGGCCGGAGGACGTAAAGGTGGCTTGATATGGAGCAAGCCTTTAAGAAAACGTATTACGAGGGGTTGTACCGATATAGGGACATCCCCGACACCTTTATGGAAGGCGGCTACCGCACTGAAATGCATTCTGATAGAAGAGGTCTTTAGACCTGATTCCAATAAATGGCAGAGATAGTCCAAAAAGCTTGGGATTGGACAGGAAAAGGGATCAAGGGATTGTGAAGAACACCATGATGTATACCTTTTCCATTTATAGGAATAAGACTTTCTTGTGGAAGGATTCCGTGAAGCAATCAGGACACGAGAAACCAAATCTGAAAGGTTAAGTGGTTGAAGGATTAACCTTTCAACATCCATGCTGTCAGGGACAAGACCTGAAGATTGGGATGGCGTAGACATCCGTCGTTCTGAGTGATCAGAAGCGGGTGCGTTCCCAAGGGAATGTGCCTGCGGATGGAGAGATCCTGGAGTATGGGAAACCACACCTGGCGTGGCCAGTGAGATGCTATCAGGATCATGGTTCCCTTGTCCTGACGGAGCTTCCCGAGAGTCTTCGAGAGAAGAGGAAGTGGAGGGAATGCATAATTTATTTATTTAAGGACTTTTATATACCGCGGTTCGTTAGCAAACATCACCTCGGTTTACAGAGAACATTAAATTAGAGAGGGAGAATGCATCTCTGGGCTGAGAGCGCTCGCTCCAAATGAGGGAGCAGTAATTGTCCACTTTGTGGTTCTGAGGGGACGCAAAGAGATCTATTTCGGGATGACCCCATTGCTGGAAGAGAGAGGTCGCTACCGAGGGATTGAGAGACCACTCGAGCGGTTGGAAGACATGACTCAGTTTGTCTGCCAAGACATTGTGCACTCCCGGCAAATAGGTGATTCTGAGGAACATTGAGTGGGAGAGCGCTTCCGCCCAAATCTGCGCAGCTTTCTGACACAGAAGGAAGGAGCCTGTGCCTCCCTGCTTGTTGATGTACCACATGACCACCTGGTTGTCCATCTGAATCAGGATGACGTGATTTGATAGGCAATCCTGAATAGCTCTGAGAGCATATCGCATTGCTCGAAACTCCAGGAAATTTATCTGGTGTTTGGCTTCCTCTGGAGACCAAAATCCTTTATGACTATAGATCATTCACATGAGCTCCCCACCCGAGGTTGGAAGCGTTGGTGGTGAGAATGAGTTGAGGATCTGGTAGGTGAAAAGGCAGTCCCTGGAGGAGATTGTTCCGATCTTTCCACCAGGCGAGAGACAGATGGAGTTCTTCAGTGATGTGGACAATGGTTGACAGAGGCTGAGTCGCTTGAATCCATTGTGACCTCAGAGTCCAATGCATGACTCTCATGGCCAGGTGGGCCATTGGCGTGAGATGGACTGAGAACGCCATGTGTCTGAGAAGGACAAGGAATTGCCGAGCTGTTGCTGTATACTGAGACTGCAACTGGTGAGCGAGGGACATGACGGTTTGCACTCGTTGTTGAAGTAGAAAGGCTTTTGCCTGTAAGGTGTCCAAGTCTGCCCCAATGAACGACAAGGTTTGAGATGGGACTAAAAAGGATTTTTTGTAATTGATGAGAAATCCTAGAGAAATTAGAGTGTGTAGGGTCAAATCCAGGGACGATCGAGCGGCTTGCTGGGTTGGGGCCCTGATTAACCAGTCGTCTAGATAGGGGTAGATGTGAACACCTTCGTTCCTGAGAGAGGCTGCGACAACTACGAGTCATTTGGTAAAGACTCGTAGTGCCGATGCTAGGCCGAATGGAAGCACTCGGTATTGATAGTGCTTTGGGCCTACTAAAAACCTGAGGTACTTGCGATGAGCTGGAGATATCACAATGTGGGTGTACGCGTCCTGGAGGTCCAGAGAACCGAGCCAGTCTCCTCTTTGTAGAAGAGGTAGAAGCGAGCCCAAGGTTACCATCTTGAACTTTTCTCACTGGAGATACTTGTTGAGGGCACGTAGGTCCAGGATTGGACGAAGCCCCCCAGATTTTTTAGGGATCAAAAAGTACCAGGAATAGAACCCTAGGCCTTGTTGCGAAAAAGGGACGGGTTCTATTGCTCTTAACTGGAGAAGAAGGGGAAACCTCCTGCTCCAGAAGGACAGAGTGGTCGGTTACTCCCCACACTTGTAGAGGTGGTGAGTCCGGTGGAAGAGCAAGAAAGTTTAGGTGGTAACCCTGAGCAATGATTGCTAGCACCCATTGGTCGGTTGTGATTGCCACATGCCGTGAAAGTGGCACAATCAACCTCCCACTGGTATGCCTGGCAGAGGAATCAGGCTGCTGCTCTCCAAGGGAAAGTCAAAAACCTGAAGCAGGCCCCAGCTGGGGAGCTGCTTGCGGCTTTTGCTTCCGGGGCTGGAGAGGCTGAGATTTCTGATAAGACCTCGTAACTCAGGACCTTGTTGGTGGAGGATAGTACTTCCTTGGGTGGAAGAATGACTTCTTAGAGTCCTTCTTGAAGGGAAATCAGAAGGTATCGATGAGAGCTGTTTGAGGGTCTCATGATGGTCCTTTAATTCAGCCACTATTTGCTGAATCTGTTCACCGAACAGATTATCTCCTATACAGGGCAGATCAGAGAGCCTGTCTTGTACTTCTGGGCGAAGGTCAGAAGACTTGAACCAGGCCCAGCGTCTTGCCGAAATAGCAGTTGCAGACACTCTAGTGGAGGTGTCGAAGATATCGTAAGCTGTTCTTATCTCATGTTTTCCTGCCTCAAACCCCTTGTTGACAAGGATTTGAAGATGTTCTTGGAATTGGTCAGGCAGGGTTTCAGAGAAGACCTGTATTTGCTTGAAAATGACCCTGTTGTATTGGGTCATGTACAGCTGGTAAGAAGCAATTCTGGAGATGAGCATGGCTCCTTGGAACACTCGTCGACCAATATTGTCTAGGAACTTGTTCCTTGACAGGAGGGGTAGAGGAGTGAGGCTTGGTCCTTTTTGCTTTCTTTTGAGCTGATTCTACCACAACTGAGTGATGGTCAAGCTGAGATTTTTGAAAGCCAGGGGCTGACTGTACTAGATAAGTAGTGTCAGCCTTTTTGTGTACTGGAGCAATGGAGCCAGGGTTTTCCCAGTTCTTTTTGAGGAGGTCAAGAAGAATTTGATGAATGGGAATAGAAGTAATTACTTTAGGGGCATCCAGGAACTGGAGAAGCTCCATCATCTGGTGCCTATCATCTTGCTCCATCTGAAGCTGAAAAGGAACTAATTCCAACATTTCCTTCACAAAATTAATGAAAGAAAGGTCCTCTGGAGGAGAACGCTTTCTACTTTCAGTAGGAGAGGGAGGTGAAGGTAACTCATCGGTGTCTGTGGAAGTATCATCACCCCAGGTGTCATAAGGATCAGCAGGCTGACCTGTAGGATGAGAAGGGAGTTGGATACCCGTAGGGCCCGGCTGAGGCTCCGAGAAAATCGAAGGAATCACCGGGGGCACCGTGGGGGGTATCGGTGCCAGCATCAATGGCGCCGATGTGCATATCGCCCCTGATGAATGAATCGGTGGCGAGGGACGACATGGCATCGATGGCTGAGGCAATACTCCCGAAGGAGGAATGTGGAACGGTGTTTCTCCTCCCGATGAAGCAGTCATCGGGGAGCGCACCGGAGCCATCGGAGACCCAGGAATCACCGGTGGAAGGGCAGTCATGAGCGCTTCCATCCGGGATAGCAGCGGTGCCAGCGCTGCTAGAATCGGGTCGGTGACCAGTTAACTCTCGGTGCCGGTGTCGGTGCTGAAGGGACCTGGAGTCGTTGCATCGCCTTATCGATGGCCGCCTGGACCAGCTGGTCCAGTTTTTCCCGGAGACCTCGGGCAATCAGCCCCGGCTCCGTGACGAAAGAGGGAGGCTGAGGCACAGTCGGAGGAACCACCTTTACAGGCGGAATCGCAACTCCAAATCCCGATCGGGTGAGGGTTGCCTCGATGTCCCGGTCGCAGGAGTGGTCGGTGCTGTTCCTGGACGGGGCTTCTTCGATGGTGGCTCGGACGGTGGTGAGGTTGATGATTTTGCTCCCTCAACGGTCCGAGACTTACGATGTTGGTGGCGATGTTTCTCCCTAAGATCCTCTCCATCTTGAGGGGGAGAAACGGGAGTCGATGGCCGTGATGACGTCGATGGCGGGCGGTCACCGGACGGTTGTCAATGCTGGTGCGACTTCGGTGCCGGTTCCGATGACATCTATGTGATGGACGGCGTCTGTGTGTGAGCACAGAAGAGGAGTCCCATCTTCTCCATTCTGACTTTACAACCTTTTGGTATCATAAGGGCACATTTCCCAGTTCTTTTTGAGGAGGTCAAGAAGAACTTGATGAATGGGAATAGAAGTAATTACTTTAGGGGCATCCAGGAACTGGAGAAGCTCCATCATCTGGTGCCTATCATCTTGCTCCATCTGAAGCTGAAAAGGAACCAATTCCGACATTTCCTTCACAAAATTAATGAATGTGCTCCATGAAGTTAGCATGGGACACATTTAAAAGTAATCGGAGAAAGTTCTTTTTTACTCAACGCACAATTAAACTCTGGAATTTGTTGCCAGAGGATGTGGTTAGTGCAGTTAGTATAGCTGTGTTTAAAAAGGGATTGGATAAGTTCTTGGAGTAGAAGTCCATTACCTGCTATTAAGTTCACTTAGAGAATAGCCACTGCCATTAGCAATGGTTACATGGAATAGACTTAGTGTTTGGGTACTTGCCAGGTTCTTATGGCCTGGATTGGCCACTGTTGGAAACAGGATGCTGGGCTTGATGGACCCTTGGTCTGACCCAGTATGGCATTTTCTTATGTTCTTATTTGGTGCAAATCAGGACATCATGCTCACGGTCTAAACACATTACACAGACTCCATGAGGGTCTGTGATGGACATGGTGCGAGTACAGTCCGGGCACCGACAAAACCCCGACGCCATGGCCATAGAAAAATCGAGCCGCGGTACGGTCGACGGCCAGTAGGCCGCGAGGGCCAAACTCGACGGTAATTGAAAAAACAGTGAAAAACTTACCGGAGTACCGCAGCCTGAGAAGTTAGAGGGACCCCTGTGGGGCAATTTAAGTTTAACTCCGTGAGAAAAATTCCTGTCAGGAATCTCTTCAGAGCTCCTAAACTGCGAGGCTACTGCTGCGTGGAAAAAAGAAGACTGTAGGGGGACCCCTGCTGGCTGCAGGGTTAGTGCCATGCTGGGCATGCCCAGTAGGGGCCAGTCAAAGTTCTGGAAACTTTGACAGAAGTTTTCCGTGATTGGGTTCCATCCTGTGATGTCACCCATATGTGAGGACTACCATCCTGCTTGTCCTGTGAGAACAATAGGACCTTTAGTGGGAACTGAGCTCTGAAAAGACGTTTTCCCCTTTCCTTTTTGTTACACACAAGAAAAATTGGGTATAAGGGGCGAGCATCTTAGGTGTACCGGCAGAGGCGTGCCATTACTCGCATTAACAAGGCCTCAGGGGTCAGGTAACTCTGACTCACAGGTGGCCAGACGGTGCCTGCGGCACTCCCGAGCAGGAACAGATGATCGGCTAGCTATTGTCCCATCTAATATATCTTTTGATGCAGACCTGGAACCATTCTGGTTGCTTTTCTCTGGACCACTCCTATCCTATCACCATCTTTATTTGAGATATGGCACCTAGAACTAATCACAGTGTTCCAGGCTTGTTCCTGCTGTTTATGTCTCTCTATGCAGCCTAGCATAAAGAGACATAAATCTCTCTTCCGATCCATGCACAGCAGTCTCTCATCTCCCATCACAAACTGCTCTTTTAGATTTCTACACCCCAGATGCATAACTCTGTACTTTTTGCCATTTAACCTTCATTGTCAAGTATTTAACCACTCCTGAAGCTTTCTTAGACTTTTCTTATTCTGCCTACTCTTCCAGGGGTGTCCATTCTGTCTTTTTGTGGATGATACTAAGATCCGCAACAAACTCTTCCTCCTAACCCCTCCACAATTTTGCTCACAAAGATAATGAACAGAACTAGCCCCAGAATCAATTCTTGAAGCAATCCTCTGATCACGTTCTCTCCTTTGACTGAATTCCATTTACCACCACCCTCCTTTTCATTTTATTGCTCTTGCAGGTTAGTGGATATTTCATATACATTCATTCCTATTATTGTTGACAATTATCCTTTATTTTTAGTCTAATCTTCTCATAAGAAAATAAGCTTGCCATTTTGGGTCAGACCAAGGGTCCATCAAGCGCAGTATCCTGATTCCAACAGTGGCTAAACCAGGTCACAAGTACTTGGCAGGATCCCAAGTTGCTTATCCCAAGAATAAGCAGTGGATTTCTGCAACTCCACCTTAATAATGGTTTATGGACTTTTCTTCCAGGAACTTGTCGAAACCATTTTTAAACACAGCTACACTAATAGCTTTTACCATATCCTTTGGCAACAAAATCCAGAGCTTAATTATGCATTGAGTAAAAAAATATTTTCTTATTAGTTTTAAAAGTATTACTTAGTAACTTCATTGTGTGTCCCCTAGTCTTCATACCGTTTGAAACAGAAAACAATAGGTTAACATTTACTCATACCATTCCACTTATTATTTTATAAACCTCCATCATATCTCCCCTTAGCCATCTCTTCTCCGAGCTAAAGAGTCCTAACCTTTTAGCCTTTTCTTATAGGGGAATCATTCCATCCTCTTTATCATTTTGGTCGCCCTTCTCTGTACCTTTTTCTAATTCTACTATATCATTTTTTAGATATGTTGACCAGAACCACACACAGTACTCAAGATCAGGTCACACCATGTAGTGATACAGAGGCATTATGATATTCTCTATTTCATTCTCCATTCCTTTCCTAATAATCCCTAGCATTCTATTTAATTTCTTATCTGCTGCTGCACACTGAGTATAAGATTTCAACATATCATCAACAATGACACCTAGATCCTTTTCCTGAATGGAGACTCCTAATGTGGAACTTTGCATTGAAAGCTATAATTTGGGTTACTCTTCCCTAAATTCATCACTTTGCAGTTGTCCACATTAAATTCCATTTGCCATTTGTATACCCAGTCTTCCAGTTTTGCAAAGTCCTCTTGCAATTTCTCATAATCCTCTTGTGATTTAAAAACTTTGAATGATTTTGTGTCATCAACAAATTTGATCACTTTACTTGTTTCCCATGTTCAAGTCATTTATAAATATATTAAAAAGCATTGGTCCCACAACAGATCCCTGGGGCACTACACTATTCACCTTTCTCCATTGGTATAATTTACCATTTAGCCCTACTCTCTGTTTTCTATCTTTTAACCAGTTGGCAATCCACTGCCCCCATCCCATGAGATTTTAATTTCCTAAGAAGTCTCTCAAGATGGACTTTGTCAAATGCTTTCTAGGAATCCAGATATACTATATCAACTGTCTCACCTTTATTCACATGCTTATTAACACCCTCAGAAGATGTAGCAAAATGGTGAGGCTAAATTCATGTTGGTGTTGTCCCATTAAGTTATGCCTATCAGCAATTTTGTTCTTGACACGGACAACATACTCACTGGTCTGTAGTTTCCTGGATCACCCCTTGATCCTTTTTTAAAAATTGGCATTACATTGGCAAACTTCCAGTCTTCAGGTACAATAAATGATGTTAATGATAGTTTACAAACTTCCATTAGCAGATTTGCAATTTCATTTCTCAGTTCTTTCAGCACTCTGGGATGTATACCTTTTAGTCCAGGTGATTTGCTACTCTTTAGTTTGTCAATTTGCCCTAGTACATCTTTGAGGTTCCCTAAGATTTGTTTCATTTCCTCTGAATCAACACCTTTGAATATCATTTCTGATATAGGTATCTCTCTTATATCTTCTTCAGTGAATACCGAAGCAAAGAATTAATTTAGTCTCTCTGCTATGGTTTTGTCATCCCTAAGTGCCCCTTTTACACCTTAATCATCTAATGGTCCAATAGACTCCCTCACCAGCCTTTTACCTCGAATGCTCCTGAACAAGATTTTATTATGAGCTTTTGCTTCCAAGGCAAGCTTCTTTTCAAATTCTCTCATTGCCTTCCTTATCAATGCTTTGCATCTAACTTGCCAGTGCTTATGCTATTTCCTGTTTTCTTCATTCAGATCCCTTTCCCATTTCTTGAAAGATGTTGTTTTAGCTATTATAGCCTCTCTTACCTCACCTTTTAATTATGCCAGTAGTCATGTAGACTTCCTTCCACCTTTTCTAATGTGTGGAATATATTTGGTCTGGGCTATCAAGATGGTATTTTTAAACAACGTCCATGCCTGATTTAAACTCTTAACCTTTGCAGTTACTCCTTTTATTTTTTTCCTAACCATTTTCCTCATTTTATCATAGTCATCTTTTTGAAAGTTAAATGCTATTGTATTAGATTTCTTTAGTGACCTCCCTCCAGTTATTAAATCAAATTTGATCGTGTTGTGATCACTGTTTCCAAGTGGCTCCAACGCTGTTACCTCTCGCACCAAATCCTGTGTTCCACTAAGGACTTGGTCTAAAATAGTTTCCCCTCTTGTTGGTTCTTGTGCCAGCTGCTCCATGAAGCATTCATTTATTTCATCTAGGACCTTTACCTCTCTAGAATGTCCTGATGTGACATTCACCCAATCAATACTGGGGTAATTGAAATCACCCATTATTACTGTGCTGCTGATTTTGTTGGCTCTCTAGTTTCTTTTAGCATTTCATTGTCTGTTAGTTCATTCTAGCCAGGTGGACGATAATACACCCCACTACTATTTTATTCCCCTTTTCACCTGGAATCTCTATCCATAAAGATTCAACATTACATTTTTTTTCATGCAGAATTTTATCCTATTTGTCTCAATGCCCTCTTTCACTTACAGTGCCACCCCTGTACCAATCTGATCCATCCTATGATTTTGATATAAATTGGTACCCTGGTATCTGTTGCACTGCGATGGGAGGGAGCACTAGGGGGGCGCTCCCCAGTGCAGGACAAGATGTGTGTGCCCTTGCGGAGAGACGGGTCCTTCTCTGGGAAACTGGAGACCCTGGCCCTCCAGCGGACCTGCACGCTTCCGTGAGGCCACCAATGCAATGGTGGTCTCTGAGTGGTCCTCTGACCACTCCAAGCCCTTTCGGACCTGCTGCTGGGTAACAGCAAGAAGCAGCAGGCCAGATAGAGGCAGGCGGATGGAGACATCTGGCACAGGAGAAGAGACGAAGACTCAGGCGTTGAGGAAGACGAAGATTCAGGCAAGGCAAGGCATGGCACGATAAGGCATGGCAAGGCAAGGCAAGATAAAATCAGGTAGTTAAAAGTCCAGGACTCTCAAGAGAGTGCAGGGCCATCGCCACTCACGGACACTCGGTGGAGAGGAGGAAGAACGACAGCCCCTAAGGAAGTCCAGGAACAGGAAGGAGGACGGGCGAGCAGGCCTCAGGCGCCCTACACAGCCTGGTCGGGCTGGTCGTGGACCACTTTGTCCCCTACGCGCCCTACACAGTCAGCCAGCTAGCCGCGGACTACGAGGAGAGCGGGGCCTGCCAAGGGAAGGCTTACGGACATCAGGAACAAGGTAGAGGTCTGACGAGGATCGAGAAGACTCCTTGGCACCGACAGATGGAAAGACCCACCAGCGCCCTACACACCCCAGCGGGGTGGTCGCAGACCACTGGGCCTCTACGCGTCCTACTCAACCCAGCCAGGCTGGTCACGGACCACTAGGGATGGGTCAGAGCGGAGCTGAGGACTTCTGGACAATAGAGAACATCTGGAATGGGAACGAAGACCTCAGGGCTGGAACGGAACATCAGGACACTGAAGACATCAGGATGGAGACAAAAGACCTGGAACAATGATGACGAGGGAGCTCCGACGAAGATACAGGAATGCCAGCAGGAGTCCTGGAGAGAACAAGATCCAGGAGGACTAGCTCCTTGCTAAGGCAAGGTGGAAGTGGCAACTGAGCCCTTTTGTAGGGCTAAGGAGGCAATGCCCAGGGAGGAGTCAGACAAGGACCACACCTGCACTGTCCCTTTAAAAGGCAGAAGGAGGCGCAGCCCTGCGCCTAAGGAAGCAGGAAGGAGGAAGTCTGCAGGACCCTGGTCAGCCCTGCAGACTCTGATGCTGAAGCAGGGAAAACGGGCCGCAGGCAGGCCCCAACGTGGGAGGCGGCTCCTCTGCCACCCAAGGAGGAACGAGGGAGGCTCCCTGCCACGCAGGACAGCAGGGACTGTGGCCTCTTGGGCCGCGAAGAGGATGGCTGGCTTACGGTGGCTCCTGCCGCGTTAGGAACCCCAGCACGGCTCCTGCCGCGCCGGCAAGATGGTGGCCCCAGGCCACGGAGACCTCGGTGTCTGCGGCTCCTACTGCGGGAGCCCACGTGGGCGGCCTCTGGGCTGCGAAGGGACAGTGTCGGGGAGGCAGGCCAGCTGGCTGAAGAAGGTAAGAGGCAGCTCGTGGCTCCAGCCACGAGCCGAGTTGCAACAGTACCACAGTGTCCCATTGGTTATCCTCCTTCCACCAGGTCTTGGAGTTGCCAATTATATCTACCTCTTCATCCAGTGCTATACATTCTAATTATCCCATCCTATTTTTTAAACTTCTAGCATTTATATACAGACATTTCAAAGTATGTTTTTTGTTTGCATTAACAACCTGCTCATCAGCTGACAATGCTAATTTGGAATCTTTCTGCTCTTTACTTAAAGACACTTGGTCCACTTTGGCATTTATTGCAACCTCTCTACTGGGTTGCCCTAATTTCCCTGCTTTCATAGTATCCTTCAAAGATACATCATTCCAAACCATGTGATTCTGAGTGACTGTTGGCATTACCCCATCATCTAGTTTAAAATCTTCTTTATTTTGTTTTTAAAAGTTAGTGCCAGCAGCTTGGTTCCACTCTGGTTACGGTGGAGCCCATCCTTTCAGAAAAGACACCCCCCCCCCCCCTTCCCCAAAATGATGCCCAGTTCCTAACAAACCTAAAACCCTCTTCCCTGCACCATCGTCTCATCCACGCACTGAGACTCCGGAGCTCTGCCTGCCTCTGGTGACCTGCGCAGGGAACAGGGAGCATTTCAGAGAATACTACCCTGGAGGTTCTGGATTTCAACTTTCTACCTAAAATCCTAAATTTGGCTTCCAAAACCTCCCTCCCACACTTTCCTATGTCAATATGTAAAACCCCTTTTTTTTATCTACTTTATCCTTCACAGCACATACCTATAGAGCAGGGGTCCTCACATTTGGTCCTCGAAGGCTGCAACACAGTTAGGTTTACAAGATTTTCACAATGAATATGAATGACATTTATTTGCATACAATAGAGGCAGTGTAAGCAAATGGATTTTAGGCATATTCATTTGGGAAATCCTGAAAACCTGACTGGGTTTGGCCCTTGAGTACTCAGTTTGGAGACCCTTGCTATACAGTAATCATATATGATTGTGATAAACCAGCTGTTTGAGTATATATTTTTTATTTTTATGGTTCAAGATGAACAGTGTCAAAGGAGAAAGAGGACCTCATTACATTGTGAACAAGTAAACTGATTTTCTAAACACAATTTATCAGTAATATGGAAATATGAATCAGCCATTGCTTTAGAAGAGATATTGGAGACATAACTGAGGACTGAATTTGTTCATTAGCAAATAGCTGATTTACAAAAGAAAAGCAAAATTTATTTATTTTTATTTAAAATCTTTTCTATACCGTCGTTTAGTAAAGTACCATCACAACGGTTTACAATGAGGCACGTAAATATATATTTGGTTGAACTCTAACAATGTGCCAGAACATTTATCGGTAACATGTATTCATAATATAAGGTATATGTTGTGTGATCTGGATCTTGTCCTTTTCAATGATTAATAGGAAAAAACCATACAATCATTATACTTTGTACTACAGTTCTCTTAAATTATTCTATTATAATGTTGAGTAAAAATGATAATGTATAGGTATGGTGTGGTGTGGTATTTGGTGACTTTAGCTTGTTCATTTAAAATGTAAAAAACCACCACCAAAACATCCCCTGCCTACAAATAATTCATGACTCATTGGTAGCTCATATTTTACTACTAATGATTATTCATTTAGCAACTTTGAAAAGATCCACTTCCAAGGACCTTTAGAAATTAAATGCTTGATTAAGAAGAACAAAAGGGGCTTATTAGTAATCTAAGTAATCACTCATGTGAAACCCATAATTCTCATTTTCTGTATCTGTGGATGACTGAAGATGTGGCGGAGTCCAATCCACGGCCAGAGGAAGAAGGCTAGCGAATATCCCAGTCCGGTCCAGAGGTCGAGGCAGGTGAGAAGCAGCAAGGTGGAATACAGTCCAAGAGGTCAGGGGCTGGTGGCGAAATGGCAGGAAGAGGTCCGGTCAGAGGTCAAGAAGCTGGGAGATCCATCCGAGAGGGAAAAGGAGAGAGGCCGGAACAGGAGGGCTGAGGAAGGACTGGTGACTGGAACCAGCAGGCTGGGTCAGGCAAGCTAGATAAGCAACAGGCAGGCTGGAACAGGCAGGCAGGATCAGCAACGCAGTAACAGGAACCCAGAGCAAGGAGACCTGTTGCCAAGTCGTCAGGTGGAAGTCTGCCACGGATTTAAACAGGGCCAGAGCCCTGACGTCATCAGAGTCTTCCTGCCTAGGGCCCATGCCTAGGGGAAAGACCAGGGGAGGATGGAGTCCATGGTGTCCCACATGCTGGCCGGGCCGGGAAGGTCCCGACGGTGTGGGAGAGACGCCGGCCGCATCGAGAGGAGACGGGCGCCGCAACCCAACAGCCAAGGGCTGGAACGGAGCATCAGAGAGGGGGGAGGCCGAGCGGGACGGCCCGCGGCTGGTGAGTGTAACACTTATATAGAGGCTGATGTTCTAACCCATGGATTTTTTTCATGGAAATGGGTTGTTTTTGTATATTATTTTTCTGGCAAAAACAGCCTACAATTTTTCTTGCAAAAAAGTTCATACAAAATTGCAGACTTTATTACAAAAAATCTTAGCCGCACTTTTCCAAGGTGTAGTAAAGTTTTGCAAAAAATGTAGCCATTGTAAACAATGATGTGCAAAATATATTTATGTGAACTTAAGAAGAACATAAGAACATGCCATACTGGGTCAGACCAAGGGTCCATCAAGCCCAGCATCCTGTTTCCAACAGTGGCCAATCCAAGTTACAAGAACATGGTAAGTATCAAAAAATTAAATACTTCTCAAGCTACTATTCCTTATTGATGAACAACAGTTTATGACTTTTTCCTCTAGAAACGTATCCAAACCTTTTTTAAACCCAGTTACACTAACTGCTGTAACCACATTGTCTGGCAATGAATTCCAGAGCTTAACTATGCACTGAGTGAAAAATAATTTTCTTCAGTTTGTTTTAAATGTGCTACTTGCTAACTTCATGAAGTGCCCCCAATTCCTTCTGTTATCTGAGAGAGTAAATAACTGATTTACATTAACCTGTTCAAGTCCTCTCATGGTTTTGTAGACCTCTATCATATCCCCCCTCAGTCATCTCGTCTTCAAACTGAACAGCCTTTTAACCTTTCCTCATAGGGCAACCATTCCATGCCCCTTATCATTTTGATCGCCCTTCTCTGCACTTTCTGCAGTAGAACTATATCTTTTTGAGATGCGGCAACCAGAATAGCACACAGTATTCAAGGTGCAGTCTCACCATGGAACGATACAGAGGCATTATGACATCCACCGTTTTATTTGCCATTCCCTTCCTAATAATTCCTAACCTTCTGTTTGCTTTTTTGATCACCACAGCACACTGAGCTGACAATTTCAATGTATTATCCACTATGATGCCTAGATCTCTTTCCTGGGTGGTAACTCCTAACATCATGTAGCTACAGCATGGGTTGTTTTTCCCTATATGCATCACTTTACACTTGTCCATGTTAAATTTCATCTGCCATCTGGATACCCAGCCTTCTATTCTTATAAGTTCCTCTTGCAATTTATCACAATCTGCTTGAGATGTAACTACTCTATATAACTTTGTGTCATCTGCAAATTTGATCACCTCACTTGTCATAGCCCTTTCCAGATCATTTATAAATATTTTGAAAAGCACCGGTCCAAGTACAGATCCCTGAGGCACTCCACTGTTTACATTTTTCCACTGTGAAAACAGACAAATAACATAATGTTAGATTTGTGGACCCTTGTATTGGAGTGAGGTGGACAACCTCTACAGGGAAGGCCCAATAGGTCCTCACTGCCAACTGGCAGAAGACGATGCAATGACTGAGCTGGAGTTTCATCTATATCAGCCCCTATGCCTGCAGATTAAGCCTATGGGTTCCGGGGGCCTGCAGGACTTAGGTGAGAGTCTCTGGTCAAGGCTAGGAGAGATTCCATAGTCAGGCAGTGGTCGAGGCAGGCGGCAGACAAGGATGGTCATGTCACAGGCTATGGTCAATACTGGGGGTCAGTCCAATAGGGGAAAGGCAAAGATGAAGACGCAGGCAAGGCAAAGATGAAGATATGATCCGAACCAGCAACTTACACTACCAGGAGGTAGTCGACTCGTTGCTGAGGCACCTTAGTGTTGCACAGCTGGGATTTAAATACCCAGCCGTGTGATGTCATCAGGGAGCACTGGAGGGCTGGTTTCCCGCCGTGAGGTCTTTAAGTGCTGGAGCATGCCCTGCGTGTGCACCTAGGGCCCAAGCAGCAGAAGAGGATGGTGGCGTTTACAACTGTGTGGAGCGGCAGCATCGTTGGCTGCATGGAGTGGCAATGCCGGGCCGGTCGGGCGGAATCAAGTGAGGGCGCCAGCTCGCGGGGTTGTCCCGTGAGCCTGCAAATGTAACACATAGCTAATAAGCTGCTTTGCATAATTATGCAGATTTGGCTGTTTTTCAAAGATTTAGCACTGCAGTTCACAAAAGCTAAATTTCACTTGGAAAAACCAGCAAATTCCCCATGTTATTTTTCCCAAATGTCATTTTTCATGTTTTTGGCCCTTTTTTCATATTAAAATTTAAATGCTTTTTTATATCTTAGAGCATCAAGATGGCCTGGATTGTTTCTCACTGCACAAGGCAGATTAAAGAACAAAGAAAATGAAATGATATGCTACAGTGTAAGATCATCATATTGTATGGCTATAATATGATCCAAAACAATTATTATTCTGTCAGCTCATGCATACTTATAACTTTATGAGAATCAAGAAGATCCTATCAATATAATATATTTCTATTTCCTGTTTGATTAGGCTAATAAACTCTGAGATTACTGGAATGAAAACAGAGCCAAATGTGTGAAGGTTTGCTCACTACTTGTTAGAAAGTGTAGCACATCTCTGCAGAAGAGCAGAAGGAGGCCAGAATTTAGGACGAAGTCAAAAAGCCTTGCAAGCATTGCATTGGGGAGAGGGAGACGGAGTGAAAGAGAAGAAACGATGTCGCATAACAATATAACACAGTACATATATGCTGTGAATGGTAATAAAATCCCACTTTTGAATTCTTACTAGACAGTAAGGGTGCATGGACAAGATGCTGCTAGAATAAAATGTTCCCTCAATGAGCAATGTCTGGACTAGGAAACTGATAAAACCATCATGTTTATTGTTGTTCATCAAAATAATGTTTGCAAAATGAATCCCCCATATGTCACTGTATGTTGGTTTTCACAAAAAAAAAGACAAACTATACCTCAGTGAGGTGTGGTTATCTTTTTTTTGTGGCCATCGCATGAGCAACGTTTTGTGCAAAAGCTTGCTACCCAGCTCGTTAACATGTGAAACCATAGTCCAACTTTGGAGAGCACAGGTGCCCCTTAACACTTAACCTTTACTGATTAACCTCTACCATTAGTCTTTAAGGGTAGGTGTTTCTGCAGCACAAAATAGCATTAGGTTGTCTATGTCTTTAAGTGAGAATATTAAGAAAGAGAACCTCTAGAGGGGGAACAGCCCTGTATGTATAATTTGAGTTTCTGAGGGGTGAGGACTGTAGATAACAAATGACCCGCAGACTGCATCTCTTACCTCCAGTCCCGGTGCCTGAGAATACCGCTGTCAATGCCGCCAAGGCTTGTTGCAGCGAACGGGGTGAGATGCTGCCGCTTCAGCACTCTCTTCGCATAGGCCTCCCTAGATGCACGCGTGTACCTCTCAAAGATTGAAAAGGACCACAGCAGGAAAAGCCCCGTGGCCCCTGAAGGTGACTATAAAGGGCCCTCGCCTTGGCAACAGGTCCACCTGTGTCTTCAAAGTGTGAGTTGCCAGCGCCCTGTTCCTGTGTCTCCAGTTCCAGTGCCTGTCTTCATTCTTCAGTTCCAGCGTCTGTCTTCGTTCTTCAGTTCCAGTGCCTGTTTTCATTTTTCAGTGCCAGGGTCCAGTGTCTTCAGTCTCTACCTCCAGCCCCTGTGGACCTACTGCTGTGGTTTGGGACCAGGCAGACTTCCAGAGAATGGCTGCCACATCTGTACTGGCATGCTAGAGGCAGAGAGAAGGCCCATTGTTTGGTCAGAGGTGATATATCTTCACAATGGAAGAGCCCAATGGTTTGTTCTAGCTGCACTATAACTGGTGCACAGCTAGACAACCTATTGGGCCCCCACACAGAGAAGACATAGCTACTGACCCTTTAGCCAAGCATTTCAACACCTATTGTATCGGACAGTGTATGGAGCTGAACGCTAGTTAGCTACTGGCCATCTCACATACAGGCCGATGTTCCCCATACTTAGTTATGCTATCTGAAGAAGGCAACAGGAGCCAATAGTAAGGCTCTACAGAAAGGAGCTTCTTGTTTAGTTCTTGCTGTCTTCCTTGGGAGCTTACACTCTGTCAGTTGTATGGCCTAGCCCATATGGTCTTGCTTAGCAGATAAATGATGATTTGGAATTTGCATTTGCAAGGCCACGCTGGCATGCACGGTCATGTGCAGCCCACACCTTTGACCTTCTCAACCCTTAGAAAACAAAGACACAATGAAAGACACAACCAGAAAGAGCTTTTTTCAAACCTGTGACCAGTTTATTCCAGAACAAATTTATTCAACAGATTAAAGCAAGTCAATGTCTTCGGTAATCACATTCTGCAAGGACAAGATATCAAATAGCACATTACATTGTCACAGAAATGAACTGCAACTTTGAGTGTAGATCTGTACATACATTCATAGAAATGGCATCATGACATATACAGGCTTAACATCTTATGCCTTTTGCACAATCATGCTTACTGCAAAGACCATAGAACGTGGAAGTGGCACCCCAATAGCTCCAGTTCAGCTGTCATGTTACAGCTGATAGCAGCATAGCTATGTGATGGCAAGATAAAGGCCCCAGACAGTCCATGTAGAACTCAGGGGGGACAGCCTAAGGACCACGACAGCAGAGTTCAGCAAGAAGGCAGCAGGACTAGAACCAAAGAGCACAGCATGGAGGCAGAGGACAAGGACAAGACACAGCAGTATGGAGATGGCAGCAGGCTGAGATGAGATACCAGCATGGAGGCAGCAGCAGGCTGAGATGACATGAGATGAGACACTAGCATGGAGGTGGTAGCAGGCTGAGATGACATGAGATGAGACACCTGCATCTGGAGCAGGAGATGAGACATAATGAGAAGAGACAGCAGCTGGACTGTGATTGGAGACGGCCTCAAGGAGGCTGGAGTACAGGCAGAGCATCAAGGAGGGCATTAGAAGTTGCCTGGAGGACAACAGTGGCACACAGTAGCCCATACCCATCATCAAGCATGCACAGGAACTCTGCTGTCAGGATGGGCCTAGCAGGCTTCTTCCATCTAGCTGGCACAGGAACTCTGACCAGAGGCCTGGCCAGGCTTGTGCAACAAGTCTTGTTCTTCAGGATTCCAAGCCAGCTATTTGTGTGGTTCATGGGCCTTTGCCACGCTGTGGCTTATCACTTGGGTGTGGCATGTCCTTGGGGGGCCTACCCCTGGGTTGTCTCTCGGGCTGGGGAATGCTATGCTGGGCAAAGCACAGGGGCAGGGTCTGGCATCCTTTGTAAAATATCCGTCATTACAGCGGTTAGGTTATTTACGGATGTTGCCACTGTTGTCATAGCCTGTGCCTGCGTTGCCGTCTGGGCATTCAGGGCTGGGTTTGTGCATTGACAGCCCTCCTCAGGCTCACTAGCTCTGCCTGTATCTGGAGTAGCTGGACACAATGGCTTCTTTCCAGCCGGTCCAGCTGCTGGAGCATGGAGTTCTGTGGTGCTGGTGACGGAACTTGTACTGTGGACGGAACTGATGGCGGTGCTGTGGCCAGAGCTGGTGCAGTGCTTGTCATGTGGTGACATGCACTTTCTGCCTCCAGAAGGGGCATTAGGGGGCTGGTGGGCTGGTCCAGCTCACTGCCTGCTGCCTACTGCTGCCCATGTGGTGTGCTATAGTGAGGCCACTGCAGACTCAATCCCTTCTCCATTAAGGCCGAAAGATTTAAAGTGACATTGAGTGGGCTGGTTGAGCCCAGGCCTTCCATAAGTGGGCTGTGCTGCTGCTCCTCCTCCTCCTCACTAAACTGTGTCAGGGCGGCGATAAGCAAGGGGCCAGTTAAAAATGCAGCTGCGCCGCTGCTCGCTGGAGCTTCACTGCTGGAACCAGCAGAGTCCTGGATGTGATCTACGGCAACAAAGAAAAAAACATAAGTACCAAAGCTAAGAGGTACACACATGGAACATTTGGCGTGACATGCGCACTTTGCATCTCAAACAATATGAGTACATTATGCCAAATAATGTGCACAACTATAGCAGCCTGGCCATTTACAGGTGAGGCAAACTTACCGGCTCTGGCTCGCGTGGTGTCTAACCGCTCAGCCATGCTCTCAAACACGTCCGGTTCTAGCTGCAGGATGAGGTGCTCCTCCTTGGGCGTGAGCACAATTGGACACAGGGCTCCTTCGTCGGTCTACCAGTAGTACTTGTTTCTGCTGCACACCTTCATCTTTAATTGGGCCTTAATGTCCCGGTACCTGTGGGCCACCTGCTTGGCACTGCACTGGACACCGCTCCACCGTGAAATTGCCTGGGCAATGGTACGCCAGATCTGGCCCTTGGATGCTGTTATGGTTTTGAGGTGTTGGAGTGAATTCTTGGGTACTGTGGTGATGACCACTCCCACGGGGAGGAGCCCCGTGGGAGTGGGACTCTAGAAACACAAACACAGAGATTTGTCTTTCATTAAACAGCAGAATGATACCACCAGAGGTGGCAGTAGTGAGGTGATCCAGAGGTAGCAGTCCAGAGGCCTTCAGCAGAGGAGACCCGTCTCGCAATATTAGTATAGGGAGTGCAGGATGCAGGTTCCCAGTGCTGATCTGTAGATGAGACAGACTGACAATGTTAGATTACTCACTAACAGGCCGATACAGTACAGTGCGCTCCGACAGAGCGCACTGTTAGCCTGCTCTTGGACGCGCATTTTCCCTTACCCCTTATTCAGTAAGGGGAGGAAAACTCGCGTCCAACCCGCAACACCTAATAGCGCCCTCAACATGCAAATGCATGTTGATGGCCCTATTAGGTATGCGCGCGGGATACAGAAAGTAAAATGTGCAGCCAAGCCGCACGTTTTACTTTCAGAAATTAGCGCCGACCTTAATTTCTTCCGGCGCCAGGAAAGTGCACAGAAAAGCAGTAAAAACTGCTTTTCTGTGCACCCTCCGACTTAATATCATAGCGATATTAAGTCGGAGGTCCCGAAAAGTAAAAAAAAAAAAATAAATAAAATTTTAACTCGGCCCGCGGTTGTCGGGCCGAAAACCGGACGCTCAATTTTGCCTGCGTCCGGTTTCTGAGCCTGTGGCTGTCAGCGGGCTTGAGAACCGACGCCGGCAAAATTGAGCGTCGGCTGTCAAACCCGCTGACAGCCGCCGCTCCTGTCAAAAAGGAGGCGCTAGGGACGCCTCCTTTTTGTATGTCTTCAGAGAGAAAAGAGCGAGAGAGGGCATCTGCTCTGACGTTCTTATCTCCAGGACAGTATTTCAGCACAAAGTCAAATCTGTTGAAGAACAGGGACCATCTCGCCTGTCTGTGGTTAAAGCGCTGGGTGTGACTGAGGTACTCCAGATTCTTGTGATCTGTGTAAACAGTGATCTGATGTTGTGTACCTTCAAGCCATGGGTGCCACTCTTCGAATGCCATCTTTATCGCCAGTAGTTCTTTATCCCCAATGCCGTAATTCTTCTCTGCAGGCGAGAAACATCGGGAGAAGAAATAACATGGATGCAAGATTTTAGAGTCACTGGTCTGGCTTAGAATGGCTCCTACGCCTACATCCGAGGCATATCGACTTCCACAATGAAGGGCCGTGCAGGGTCTGGATGGCGAAGGCATGGCTTATTTGAGAAGGCGTCTTTTAGCTTCTGAAATGCTGTCACAGCCTCCGTAGACCAATTGGCGACGTTGGCACCTTTCTTCGTCATTGCAGTTAATGGAACTGTCAATGAAGAGTAAGTCTTGATGAAGGTTCTGTAGTAGTTGGTGAATCCCAGAAATTGTCTAAGAGCCTTCAGACCAGTGGGTTGTGTCCATTTTTGAATATTCTCAAGCTTCTGAGGATCCATCTGGAAACCTTTGTTCGAAACAATGTACCCTAGGAAGGGCACAGATTCCTTGTGGAATTCGTATTTAGACAGCTTGGCATATAAGCGATACTCACGAAGTCTCTGCAGCACTCTTTTGACATCTTCCAGATGGGTATTCAGGTCCTGGGAAAATATCAAGATGTCGTCTAAATACACAACGACACAGTGGTAGAGAAGATCACGCAGAATGTCGTTCATCATGTTTTGGAAGACAGCCGGGGCGTTGCACAGGCTGAAGGGCATCACCAGGTATTCAAAGTGCCCATCCCTGGTATTAAAAGCCGTCTTCCATTCATCGCCAGAGCAGATGCGAACTAAATTATAGGTTCCTTTGAGATCAAGCTTGGAGAATATCTTGGCTCCCTGTAGTCTATCAAATAGCTCCGAGATGAGTGGTAAGGGATAGCGATCCTATACAGTGATCTCGTTTAGACCTCTGTAGTCAATACATGGACATAATGTTCTGTCCTTCTTCCCCACGAAGAAGAAGCCTGCGCAGGCAGGAAACTTGGAGGGTCTTATGAAGCCTTTTTGAAGATTCTCCTGGATGTACTCTGACATTGCTTTATTTTCAACAACAGAGAGAGGGTAAACTCTTCCTTTGGGTGGTTCTGTGTCAGTCTTCAAATTGATGGTGCAGTTGTATGATCTGTGTGGAGGCAGTACATCAGCAGCTTCTTTGGAAAATACATCTTGAAAAGATGCATATTGAGGCGGGAACCCAGGCAGTAACGGGGTAGTTGGCATGCAGGGTATAGGAGAAACTTCCATCAGGCACTTGCCATGGCAATCTGGACCCCAACGTGAAAGCTCCAAAGTGGCCCAGTTGAATTGTGGCATCTGTTTCTGCAGCCATGGTTGCCCAAGTACTAAGGGGTGCATGGCCTTCTCTAGCACAAAGAAGGAAATAGTCTCTGAATGAAGAGCATCGGTATGTAAGGTCACTGGTTCCGTGAGCAGGGTTACTTCACCCGGTAAGGGCTCCCCATGGATAGAAGACAAAAGTAGAGGAGACGTCATGGTAATGGTGGGGATCCACAAATGTTCCACTAGACGTTTCAAAATGAAATTTCCCCCTGCCGCATAATCCACTAAGGCAAGGGTCTGATATTCAAGAGGTCTGCAGATTAAAGATACAGGAAGAGAGAGTGGAGGAGAGGGTGCAGTTAGACCTAAGAAGAGTCCTCCCACAGGACTTAGGTCTGCCAGTTTCCCGGACATATAAGGCATGTTTGTACAGCATGACCAGCTTGTCCACAATACATGCATAGTCTCAACCTCTTCTGCGTTCTCTCTTTAGAAATTAAATGACTGCGTCCTAATTGCATTGGGTCTTCTTCGCCAGCAACAGGACCTGAGGGTATAGGCCTGGATATAGACTTAACTCGAGTCTCTCCCTGAAGTGGTCTTCTGGGACTCTTGGCCTCTTGGACCTTGTCACGAAGTCGATGATCAATCCTTGTTGCCAACTTCATTAGTTCAACTAAGGTCTCAGGCATCTCTTGAGCCGCCAGCTCATCTTTTAGCCGGGAGTTCAGGCCTTCAAAGAAGAGGGTCTTCAGGCATCTAGGGTCCCAATGTAATTCTGATACCAACGTCTTGAATTCTATGGCGAAGTCTGGTAAAGGTTTATTACCTTGTTTGAGATGAACCAACGTAGATCCTGCTGTCGTGTACCGGGCAGGGTCATCGAATACTGATCTGAACAGTTCAAGGAACCAGGCAAGAATATTCAGGATAGGGTCATTGCACTCCCACAGCAGAGAGGCCCAAGCCAACGCTCTTCCGTCCAAATAAGACAGGATGTAAGTGGTCTTGGCATAAGCTGTAGGAAAGTGATTAGGTTGCAGAGAAAAGTGCATGCAACATTGATTGATAAATCCTCTACATTTCCAAACTTTACCTGAGAAGCGTGTTAGAGCAGATAGAGGTACAGTAGTCTTGACCGTCACTTCTGGCGGTGTATCTTCTTTACCTGCGGTGGTCGGTGTATTCATCTGTGCGTGCAACTGGTTAAAGGCAGTAGTCAAGTTATCCAGCGATTTCTGTTGTTCGGAGATTCGCTGGGCCAGGCCTGGAATGGCCTGCAATGCGGTGAGCTGAGCCAAATCCATGGAGTTAGCAATCTGTTATGGTTTTGAGGTGTTGGAGTGGATTCTTGAGTACTATGGTGATGACCACTCCCACGGGGAGGAGCCCCGTGAGGATCCACAGTACTAGGCTAGACTCTAGACATGCAAACACAGAGATTTGTCTTTTACTATACAGCAGAATGATACCACCAGAGGTGGCAGTAGTGAGGTGACCCAGAGGTAGCAGTCCAGGGGCCCTCGGCAGAGGAGATCCGTCTCGCAATGATAGTATAGGAAGTGCAGAATGCAGGTTCCCAGTGCTGATCTGTAGATGAGACAGACTGACAATGTTAGATTACTCACTAAGTTGGTAGCTGTATAGATGGAGATCCCAGCAGGCAGAAGTAGTTGAATACAGGCACCGAGGCAGGGAGAGCAGGCCTTCGAGGAGCAAGTACTTAATCCCTGATAGGCACCTGAAAGAAAGCAAAGGGCCCCCAAGGAACGGGTACCCAGGTTAGAGAATTACCCCGAAGGGCAGAGAGAGCTTCCAGCGGCAGCAGGGAAGTGGCAGAGTAGCTTAAACTGGACGAGTGCAATCCTTGCTAACTCGGTTTGTTAGCAAACGAAAGGGCAGGCTAAATAACTGGATGGTGTGACGTCACTCAAGGTTAGAGAATTACCCCAAAGGGCAGAGAGAGCTTCCAGCGGCAGCAGGGAAGCAGCAGAGTCCAATCCTTGCTAAATCACAGGCCGATACAGTACAGTGCGCTCCGACGGAGCACACTGTTAACCTGTCAATTAGACGCGCATTTTCCCTTACCCCTTATTCAGTAAGGGGCGGAAAACGCGCGTCCAACCAGCCGAACCTAATAGCGCCCTCAACATGCAAATGCATGTTGATGGCCCTATTAGGTATTCGCGCGCAACTCAGTAAGTAAATGTGCAGCCAAGCCGCACATTTTACTTTCAGAAATTAGCGCCTTCCCAAAGATAGGCGCTAATTTCTTCAGAGGTCCCGAAGAGTAAAAAAAATAAATAAATAAAAAAAAATTTGAAGTCGGCCGGCGGCTGTCAGGTTGAAAACCGAACGCTCAATTTTGCCGGCGTCCGGTTTCCAAGCCCGTAGCTGTCAGCGGGCTCAAGAACCGACGCCGGCAAAATTGAGCGTCGGCTGTCAAACCTGCTGACAGCCACCGCTCTGGGCCAAAAGGAGGCGCTAGTGTCGCGCTAGTGTCCCTAGCGCCTCCTTTTGCCCGTTTCTACCGCCAGACCTAATTTAAATACTGCATCGCAAGCACAGGCGTGTGGCCTGTGCGCGTGCCGGGAGAGCGGGCGTTCGCCCGTTCTCCCGCGGACTTTACTGAATTGGCCTGTCAGTTTGTTAGCAAACGAAGGGCAGGCTAAATACCCGGATGGTGTGACGTCACTCGAGGGAGACGCCCTCGAGGTTCATGCCATGACATGGATAAAGATATGGGTGGCGCGCGCGCACCCTAGGAGGCCCTCAGGAGAAACATGGAGGATTGCCTTGCCATTCCCATTCTGGGGACGCTGGAGAGAGCGGCATGCAGACATGGCGGTAGCCATCTTCCCAAGGCTAGCGGGGAGAGCAGAGAGAAAGGTGAGGCACAGAGGTCAAAGCCGTCTGAGACTGACGGACGCAACAGATGCTTTGGAGGTCCTGCTCGCACAGATCCCAAAAAGCATTGAGTAATGCTCCAGCAACCCAGCAATAATCAGTTCATTGTCCTGGATGCTGAACTTGAGAGCCCTCAGGTGAGTGTGTCCTGCTGCCTGACTGCCAGAAAGAAGTGCCACTTCCTCTTCCAGAGAAGTGTCCTCCTCCCTTTCCTCATGCTCACTCCCATTCTGGTCTCCCCTCCCTTCCTCCCTTCCTCCCCCCTCGCCCTACCAACTCCCTTCCTTTCTGTCCTCTCTCTTTATCCCTAACCTGCTGTCCTCCTCCCTCTGTCCTCACTTGCCTATCCCCTTCCCCGTCCTGCCTCCTCCTATCCCTTCCCTCCTTCCTATCTCTACTCCTGTCCCTACTCCTACTTCTCCTTCCCCTAGCACTCCTGCCCTCATTCTCTTTCCTCCTCCCCTTCTCTCTCCCAATGTCTCTCACATTCATCCTCTCCAACTCTCCTCACCACAACTGCCACTCCTCACCATTACCACTACTCCTTCTCACACCTCCTCACTCCTCCTCACCACAGCTACCACTCTTCCTCACTCCTCCTCACCAAAACCACCACTCCTCCACACTTTTCCTCACTCCTCCACAGAAAAAGACAAACTGAGAAACGGGACAAACTACAAAAATCTTTCACACACACGAAAAGACAAAAGAGACCAAGGAGAAGAGAAAACACAAAACAAGACAACTCACTCAGTAATCACTAGAAAGAACCTCCAACTATCCACCAACAACACCTACCTACCTCCTCTCTCCAAACTCCCGACATACCCTCAAAGAGACAGCTGCAGGAAGCCGGGATATATTAACAAAAAAAAAATAGCGCATAATGCATAAAATAACACGAGCTTTGGATTTTGACACACGACACTGCTAATGACACAGCACGCTGACGCATCACATTTTATGGTACAGTAATGCCCTTTGCAGTACGGTATCATAAATTACCTACACGATGTAGAGGGAAGGCTATTCCCCTAACCATGCCCATTTTTTTTTTATCATGGGAGCTATTTCTGCTACATTTATATCAAAATGATAATTCTAGACCTTAGATTATGATAAATAACTATAGAGCATGCATGTTACTTGCCTTGAGCTACCAGTAAAAAGGTGTGAGCTAAATATTAGTAAAAAAAATAAATAAACAAACACCATCATAAACTTCCTTTTTTTTATACCAGCGAACTTATCACAGGAACATTTCATAGATTTTTTTGGTATTTAGATGGCTTTTGTAATTCAACTAAAAATGCATGCTTCTAGAAAGTAGAACATACTTGTTGAAAGAAATGGGAATATATGTGCATAAGTGAGTAAATGCTTAATACCCTGATTTCATTTATTCAAAGAAATGATGATGCCCTTGTAACTGGAAATCTTTAAAAAATAATTTAACAAAATACTCCCTGCTTTCTTTGTCTGAATGTTGCTGTTGGCAGAGAGTGTGGTGTAAACACTGGAAATTCCAAGTGTTCCATACAGATTGACTAAAATGGATAATAATATCCCAGATGTGAAAATGTATTTCTTTAAAATATTTCAGGCCAAAAGAGCAACAGAATTTAAGAGCAAGGACTCAGTTTCCCCCTTTCATATCCATTTAGGAATCTCTACCAACAGAGGCATAGAAATTACTACTACTACTTCTATTACTAAATTCTGCTACTTACTCAGTCCTGTTACACCATTTCCCTACAAACATTCTGGGCCCTGCATTCAAAACAGTTTCAGTCAATTTGCATTGCTCTCTAAAAGGTGAATTTTCAAACCTTTACACATGTAAAAATTAGCATATACTAAACACCTGGCTAGGGCTAATGGGAGCTCACAGTTTATAGCCACTGTCAAAACAACAGGTGGGAAAATTGTTAACAATAACAAGGAAATATCTGATGGAGTATTATAAAAATGTGTATTGTTTAGAGGGCAGTGATATGAGTAAAAGAAGGGAGTTTTGCAGAAATTCCAGCTTCTACGGATTATGGAGACTCAACTTGTTTGGTTGAATAGTCCCATTAGTGACGAAGAAATTAAGGTGGAAATTGGACAAACTAAACCGCTAAAAGCCCCAGGACCAGACAGATTTAGTGGTGAATTCTATAAAATTTTGATAGACCAGGTAGCCAAGCCACTTAACAATATGTTCCAGGCATTATTCGATAGAGGAGTATATTCTGAGGGGGAAAACCTGGCTCAGATTATTGTTATTCACAAAAAAAGGCAAAGACGAATCTTCAACAGCTTCTTATTGCCCTATATCCCTCTTGAACTTTGATCCAAATTATTAGCCAAAATCTGGACTGACAGATTGGCAGTCCTTATGCCCAAGATGATCAGGAGTGGATAAGTGGGCTTTGTGCAGGGTAGATATGCTCTGACGAATGTGCGACTGGTAATGACAACAATGACTCGCTGTAGACACTTAGGCAAGCCTTTTTGGTGTTCAGTTTCAGTGCCAAAAAGGCGTTCAACAGAGTGGACTGGGCCTACTCGTTTGACGTATGGATATTATGGGACTGGTTGCTCCTTTTCAAAAAGCCATGCATTTACTCTATTCCAATCCGAAGGCCTATGTATTAGCTAACTTCACTCACTCAGATTCTTTTTGCATTGGAAGAGGAACGAGACAGGGCTGTCCCTTCTCTCCACTCTTGGTTTTGTTGTTTTTAGTGCCCTTGTTGAGAACTCTCCAGGAGGCAAATGATATTCAAGGGTTATATATGGAGAAATAAATGATTTCAAATATGCTGCCTTTGCTGATGACATTTTGATGTTTCGTACCAAGCCTGTACTCTTCCTAGAAGTATTATTGCAAATCTTTTTGCAATTTGGGCAGTTCTCTGGCTTCAGATTGAACACTGATAAATCAGAGGCCCTTGCATTTCCAACTTCATTAAAAGATCTGTGAGGAGATGGGTTTCATTTGAAATGGGAGGATGGAGTCTTTAGATACTTGGGATTAAGAACATAAGAACATAAGAAAATGCCATACTGGGTCAGACCAAGGGTCCATCAAGCCCAGCATCCTGTTTCCAACAGTGGCCAATCCAGGCCATAAGAACCTGGCAAGTACCCAAAAACTAAGTCTATTCCATGTAACCATTGCTAATGGCAGTGGCTATTCTCTAAGTGAACTTAATAGCAGGTAATGGACTTCTCCTCCAAGAACTTATCCAATCCTTTTTTAAACACAGCTATACTAACTGCACGAACCACATTCTCTGGCAACAAATTCCAGAGTTTAATTGTGCGTTGAGTAAAAAAGAACTTTCTCCGATTAGTTTTAAATGTGCCCCATGCTAACTTCATGGAGTGTCCCCTAGTCCTTCTACTATCCGAAAGAGTAAATAACCGATTGGAGTTGTCCACTCATCCAAGTGAACTATATGATCTCAACCTTGTCCGGCTAATGGAATATACCAAGAGGAAGTTCCATAATTGGAGAGGCTTGCCTCTCTCGTAGGTTCGGAGAATCAATCTTTATTAAATAGTGATTTGTTTCTGAAATGGATGTATGTTCTCCAAAATTTACTGGTAGGCTCTTAAAGCAGGACTTGAAGAGGTTGGATTCCATGATTACAAAAGTCATCTGTCAGGAAAAGAAACCTTGCATTCCCCTAGACCAGCGCTTCTCAACCGGTGTGTCGCCAAACACCGCAGGTGTGTCACGTCTCCCGGTGTCCCACTGCCCCGTTGTACTTTCCTTCTCCCTTTTTCCAGCCCCCGCGGTCCAATTGAAAGCCTCCTTTCTTCCTTCCCCCACTGCCCAATGGGAAGCCTCCTTCATTTTGCCTTCCCCCGCGCAGGCCAATCGGAAGCCTCCTCCCTGCCACCTGCCAGTGGGAGTAGGAAGAAGGGAGGAAGCCTTTGATTGGCCGGTGAGGCAGGCATGGCACTGCCCGGGAGTGGAGTGGGAGGAATAGCAGTGTAGAACCCCGATGAAGCAAGGCCGCTACGGGAGCCCATCCCCCCTAGCGGTGAAGAGAAAACCCGACCCCGACGGTGCAAGGCCGCTACGGGAGCCCAGCCCCGTAGTGGTGAAGAGGAAAACCCGACCCCGACGGTGCAAGGCCGCTACAGGAGCCCAGCCCCGTAGTGGTGAAGAGGAAAACCCGACCCCGACGGTGCAAGGCCGCTACGGGAGCCCATCCCCCCTAGCGGTGAAGAGGAAAACCCGACCCCGACGGTGCAAGGCCGCTACGGGAGCCCATCCCCCCTAGCGGTGAAGAGGAAAACCCGACCCCGACGGTGCAAGGCCGCTACGGGAGCCCATCCCCCCTAGCGGTGAAGAGGAAAACCCAACCCCTAGCGACGAAGAGGAAACCCGACCTCTGACTGAGGCGCCGAAAAAAGAAGGCCCGCTGGATTAAAGCCACGGCGGAACCGGAGCCCATCCCTGCAGTGAAGGAAGAAGTTGTTTTTGGTGAGAGCTGGTGTGTCTGTGTGTGAATGGGGGCCTGGGTGAGAGCTTGTGTGTGAATGGGGGCCTGGGTGAGAGCTTGTGTCTGAAGGTGTGAATGGATGCCTGGGTGAGAGCTTGTGTGTGAATGGGGGCCTGGGTGAGAGCTTGTGTGTGAATGGGGGCCTGGGTGAGAGCTTGTGTCTGAGGGTGTGAATGAATGCCTGGGTGAAAGCTTGTGTCTGTGGGTGTGAATGGATGCATGGGTGAAAGCTTGTGTCTGAGGGTGTGAATGGATGTCTGGGTGAGAGCTTGTGTCTGTGGGTGTGAATGGATGCCTGGGTGAGAGCTTGTGTCTGTGGGTGTGAATGGGTGCCTGGGTGAGAGCTTGTGTCTGTGGGTGTGAATGGGTGCCTGGGTGAGAGCTTGTGTCATTGGGTGTGAATGGATGCCTGGGTGAGAGCTTGTGTGTAGGGGTGTGAATGGGTGTAAGAGCTTTTGTGTGTGATTGAGAGCTTGTATATAAGAGAACATGAGTGTGATTGAGAGAGCGAGACTGGTCAGGGAGGTGATGTGTTTCTGTGTGAGAGAGAGAAACTGGTCAGGAAGATGACTGGTGTGAAAGAGACCGAGACTGGTCGTGGGGTCTAATTGGGGGTGTGTGTGTTGTGAGTGACTGGTTGTGGGTGCTAAGGAAGAAGATTGAGGACAGAGCTTCAGCAGCCCTTGCTGCTTCTGGTTAGTGCTATTGGCCTGGAAGGGAAAGGAGTAGGTGAGTTGCTGGAGAGGGTAAGTAAAGGTGGCTTTTTAAATTTATTTTTCTTGATTGACTGCCATTTTAATTATTGGGTATTATGCGATGTCTGCTGTTTTGAAATATTTTATTGATATTTGGACGTTTTAATAATTTTTATGAGTATTTAATTGAATATTATTCTGTTCAGCAGCTGTTTTGTAACATTTTTGGTATAACTTTACAATGATTTCTGTGTGGGGCTCTGTAGCAGCTTGGCTTATTCTGTTTTCCCAATAGGAAATGTTTTAGTGTTTAGGGCCTGGTTTAATAGTTGTATTTCTTAGATAGGGTTGTTACTGTTTGCGTGTGTTCCGTAATACAGGTGTAACTTTGTGCAGGTTAGTGTTACGAGTGCGCGCGGGCGCGGTCGTCTCAAGCGGGTGGTGAGCCCTTGGGCCACAGCAGGACTCAAGGAGGAGCCCAAAGCCACACCGTGGGAGGTGAGCTGAGCAGGCATGGGGAGCCAGGCGGGTACAAAAGCAGGGAGTCCGACCCTCAGCCGGATCTGCACGCCCATGGTAGCCAACACTGGGAAGTTGACTGATGAACGGTCCTCTGACTGTTCCCGGCCCTTTCGGACCTGCCGCTGGGAACGGCAATGGGCAGCAGGCCGGACAGAGGCGAGGGCAGACAGAGTCCTTTACGCTGAAGACGTCAGACGGGGGCTGAAGCAGACATCGTAGACAAGGCAGGTGCAGACATCGTAGACAAGGCTGGAAGGAAACATGGCACTGTCCATCAGGGCGCCCTACTCAGCCCACCCGTGGGACTGAGTCGCGGACCACCCCGTCCCAATCACGCCCTACACAGCCCAGGAAGGCTGGTCGCGGACCACGCTGAGGAAAGGAGGGTGCAGGGCAGACAAAGCGGAAGATCCAGGCGAACAGGAACTCCGATGCTGGGATACTGACATCCGAAGCCCCTTCGGCTGGCAGGCAGGGAAGCTCAAGAGCCCGGGGGACGAATCCCTCCTGTTGGCCACTCCAGGGCCCAACAGGACAGAAGGCTTAGGAACCAGACGAGGACATAGGGCAGAACAACCGGAACAGGAACAGGATCAGGCAGCTTCAGGAACAGACATCAAAGCAAGGTCAGGAACAGACATCAAAGCAAGGTCAGGACAAGGAGCCAACAATACATGGAGGACCTGGATCGGCAAGGTTACAGGCGACTGTAATGCTCAATCTGCAGGCAAGTTGCAAATGACAAGGAAGTCCTTATATACTGGAGGTAGAAGGCAACTCCCTGGGAGGAGCTTGCCAGGACCGCCCACCGCTGGCCCTATAAATAAGGAGGAGAGCTGCAGGCCGGCCCCTAGGAGAAGGGCGTCGCCAAACAGGAAGTCCAAACGCTGGCATGCAAGCCACAGGCACAGCTAGGCCTCTCAGGCCCTGGAGCAAGTCCCGGATGGAACACAGGCGAGGCCCTGGCTTCGGAGCGGCCTCCGGTGGAAGGTGAGAGACCACCTGTAGCGCAGCAACAGGGGGGATCGCAACAGTTAGTTTGTGTGCATTATTGCAAATCCTGAGTCTGTTAGGTGCTATATTTCTCTTTCCATTTCTCCAGGTTCGCACTGTATGCAGAGTGGCTTTTTTGGTTTTCCGTTCCAGTTTCTGTCTCCATATTTATAATTTGTGTTTTTTCTGTACTTGGTGAAGGTCAGTTCTGGGTGTGTGACCAAAGTGAGGTATTTTACTAGCATGTAGGCATTTGTATCAATCTTATTTGATGTGTTTTCTCAATAGGATATGCATTAGTGGTAAATTACTGTCTTTTCATAAGGAAGGCTATTGTGCCTGGTAGTAAAGGGAGTTTGTTTTGCTTTTACTGAGATGTCATCAGAACCAGAATATCTTTTTTTTGTATGGTGAGTTGTACGGGTTATGCCCTAGATCTGCTCTGCACTCATTGCTGAGGGTTGAGGGGATTCCTGTGGATGCAGAGTGCATGTTTACATTTAGCCCCGTGATGGTCACATGTTCAGTGTGTCACGCATGTGAGAACCATTTGTCAGGTGTGTCCCGGCCAAAAAAAGGTTGAGAACCACTGCCCTAGACTGTTTAAAACATGAATGGGGGGAAGGAAGGTTTGCACTGCCGGTCTTGGAAGAGTATAACTTTGCTAGCCTAGACACGTATTTTACGTGTCTAGGTTTATGGCAACTCTTTGTATAAATTTAGAGGGGGACAAATCATTAGTGGCACCGCTAGATTTGAAATATGTGCTACATGTTGCTTCTGTAAGACTGCCAAGGGGGGGTTGTCTGGATGTACTGTAATTAAACCTATGAGATGGGCCTGGAAATGACTGACTAAGGTTTATCAAGGTTCCCCTCATTGCTCGCAATTATTGCCCATACAGGGAAATTTGGATTTCACTCCTGGGTGTCACTCAAAGGATTTTAAAAGATGGGAGGAATATGGGATCACCCAGTTACAACAGGCACTAAATGAAAAAGGTAAAATATTTTCTTTCACTGCTCTGAAGGATGAATATGGGTTGCGGGACACTAGTTTATTTTCTTATCTGCAGCTAAAACATTACATAGCTTCCTTGCTGGAGCAAGACTTGAAATTTTTTTTCCTAGAGGATCTGGAAGAATGTTTCTGTCCTGAATCCAGCAAAACTTACATAAAACTTTACATAAACATTTGTTTAGGTTGAGCTTCACAACTATAGTTAATCACTCGTCTCAAGAGGGTGGTTTTGTAATTTCAGAGCAAATGATAAAATTTTGCTTTAACATCCTAAAGATCTCTCTGGGAATATATATCTCTGCGAACTTCAACATAAGTTTCTTCATCAAGCATACATTTCTCAAGCTCAGGCATTTAGGGCTGGTATAGCTGAGGCAGAATTGTGTGAGCGTTGTTATGCGGAAAAGGGCACCATCTGGATATATCTGAAGTCTCAATATTTCTGGAAAAAAGTAATTGGCTTCCTTACAAAAATCCTGGGATATAAAGTTCCAGCAACATCGGAAGCTATACTTTTTCAACATTTTCGCCATTGTCTTTAAAAAAAAAAAGGAAATATTTTGTTTTACAGGAAACCATGTTTGATGGGGAAGAACACTATATTGGCAACCTTGAGAGATGTCAAAGGTCCTCCTTATTGGCAGTGGCAGAACTTTTTATATGATCTGCTGCAAATGGATAGTAGAGCTTCAGAAACATCCTTTAAGCATTGACAGCTATTCTTTGACATTTGGGTGCCTTATCTTCAAATACTATCTCCTGGAGAGAGGAACTTAACAGTGAATAGCATCAACTAAACCTCCACTCACAAGTCTAGAGTTTTCTGTAATGTGCTATTATCTTTGACTTTTCAAGACTGGGGAAGCAGTTGGGGGAGGGTAACGGGATGTAAACCGTTGTACTTTTAATTGTTTCACTGTTATTTCTTATACTTGTTGACTTGTGGGGTGCATAAGAAACAATGCACTCTACTGGTCCTTTTGGTCATTGATTTATTGATAAATAAAAATAGATTTTATTTTAACAATGAGCACATACACTCATAAAGGATCTGTATTTTATAAAAGTTGAAAATACATGTCGATTTTCACTTTTGTGCACAGATATGTTTGTAAAAAAAGGGTCAGTTTAGGGTTGAGCAACACTTACATATGTAAATTGCTACTTTAAAAGACATTTACGCATGTACATTTTCCAGTTTACTTGCATATTTTTACATCTGATAATTATCTCATGTAAGTGATATTAAACATGTAGTTGTATAGCCCTGATAGGGTGGGAGATCTGGGTGAACTGGGGTTGAAGTTCAGGCTGCAGAACCAGGAAGTTCTCAATGATCTGGAGAAGAACCGGTTAAACTGGTGGACTAATTGGTAAAAATGGTAATTTCCTTGATGCATACATGTTTTAAAATACACTGACTTACATGTCTAAATTAGGACCCATACGAATAAGTCCTACTTTATTTTCACACGTAAAATATACACATGTATTGTTTATTTATTTATAACTTTTATATACCAAGGTTCAATTAACAAGATTAATTATCACTTCGGTTTACATTACAACCAGCAAAAAAATAACAGAGACAAAGTCTTGTTTTACAATGAACAGGGTGGAATAACCTGGATAAAAACAATGAACAGGGTAGAATAACCTGGAAAACATAAAATGGATGCAGAAAATATAGAGAATTGGGACTGTATAACTAGGGCAAAAGCAGGGAAATTAGATAGGGGGGGGACTATGAAGGCATCAAGTTGAATAAAGTCCTCATGATGTGGATAAGAGCCAAGGCTGAGGTGAGTAATTATGGGAAGGCTTGTTTGAACAACAAAGTCTTAAGTCTCTTCTTAAAGGTGATTGGACATTGTTCCAGCCTGAGTTCAGGAGGGAGCAGGTTCCATTGCTTGGGGCCCGAGGCAGATATAGCTCTCTTACTGAAGGAGGTCTTGATGGTGGGTGCTTGAAGAGTGCCTCTCTGGGCTAGTCTAATTGGACAGACCGAGGTGTGGAGTTGCAGAGGTATTGTAAGATCCAGAGGAGTAGTGTTGTGAATGGCTTTGTGAGTGACTGTTAATAGTTTATGAAGGATTCTAAACTTAATTGGTAGCCAATGTAGATTCTTTAAAATTGGAGTTATATGATCCCTCTTATTGGATTTTGTGAGGATCCTGGCCGTAGCGTTCTGTAGTAGCTGGAGGGGTTTAAGTGAAATATCAGGCAGGCCGTGAAGGAGTGAATTACAATAGTCAATTTTGGAGAATATGATGGCTTGTAAAACTGACCTAAAATCATGGAAATGGAGGAGGGGTCTTAGTCGTTTTAGAACTTGGAGTTTAAAATAACACTCCTTTACTGTGTTGTTGATGAAGCCTGTGAAGGTCATTTGGCTGTCTATGATTACCCCGAGGTTTCTTACCTTGGGTGAGAAAGTAGGGGACATTGGCTGTTGAGCGATGTTTAGTGGTAAGCTGCCATCTTGTGTGATTAGGATGTATTCTGTTTTTTCAGTGTTGAGTAACAAATTAAGCTTTGAAAGGAGGTTGTTAATGTGGGTGAGACAGGCATTCCAGTGGAGAAGAGTTTTTTGCAGCGAGTCCAGGGAAGAGCAGAGAATCAGCCGATGCAACATGGTACCCTCTGTTGTGGAACATTTAATACATATTGGAGAGGAGAGATGACCCATTCGAAAACGGCGCACATCGTCACAAATAGTATGATGGATAATCCAAAATTGCAGGTCGCGCAACCCGCAGTCCTTCAGTCGTTTATGTAGAGAAGTGAAGCATGAAGCAAGGAAGGGAACTGTAACATCCTTTGCACAAAACGGCGTCCAGTAGCAGGCCAGAAGATCAGGATGAGGAGTCAATCGCATATTTGAAATCAATCTACTCCAGCCCTGTATAGAATTATGTAAGTACGCACACTCATCCAGTGTTTTAGCAAAAGCAGTTTCGCGTGCATACTCCTCTGATTGCCAGCGAAAAGCCTGCAAGTAGTGGCGAGCTTGTAGGTAGGCAAAGAAAAACTTACGGGGTAACTTGTAATTCTCAACCATAGCTGTGTATTGTAACACTTGAGGGACATCTTCTTCAAAGTAATGAAAGGCATACCTAAGTCCACAGCGAGCCCAAGTCTTTAAGATGCCACTGGTGGTAATACCAGGCTGAAAATCACAGTTACCCACCAGCGGGGTAAACAAAGAGAACAAGCCCGGCAATCTATATAACCGATGGAGCCACCGCCAGGCCCTGTGGCATGGATAAAAAAAACATTTGGGAATATTGAGAGATTGTACCTTGGCCGCAGGAGCTTGGACCACATAGAAAGGAGACCAGGGCCAAGTCATACGATTTAACATCCCTTCTTCACAGTAAGTATATTCATCAAGAATCCATTCCCCAATAAAACACATCTGACAGGCAACATTGTAAGCATGGAAATCGGGCAGGCCCAACCCACCCCGAGCCTTTGGGTGCACTATTGTTTGATAAGCAATCCGTGCACGCTTACCCGCCCATATAAATTGGATCAACCCCCTCTGCAATTTATTAAGATCATAAACCTTAAGTCAAAGGGAAAGCATGTGTAACTTGTATAGCAATTTAGGAACAATCATCATTTTAACTAGAGCACAACGCCCTGAAAAATTGAGGGGAAGAGACTGCCAGGCCTGCAACTGCCGCCCCAAGGATGCCAAGGTTTCACATATGTTACACTCATAGAGCTTATCCAATTCTCTGGGGATCCATACTCCTAAATATTTTAGTTTCCCAGGTGCCCATTTGAAGGGGAAGGAGCCAGGCCACGTCTGTGGAAGCCATGAATGTAGGGCCAATGCTTCTGACTTGGAAAAATTAATGCGAAGGCCCGCTATATCCCGAAACTGTGTAAAAATAGAGAGTATTACGGGCACACTCTGTTGGGGTCGTCCGACAAAGAGCAGAATGTCATCCGCAAACACAGCAAGTTTAATGGGATGTCCACTCAAACTGATTCCCCAAAATCCTTTGTCCCGTCGTAACTTCTCAGCTAGTGGCTCTATTGCCAGTACAAATAGTAGGGGGGAAAGTGGGCACCCTTGCCGAACCCCACATTGCAGAGGGAAGGAGACCGATAAACCTCCATTAATAAGAATTTTGGCACTAGGATTGTTGTACAGAACTTGTAGCCATGTAACAAAGTCCCCAGTTATCCCATATTGCTGAAGCACCCAAAACACATAGTCCCAGGATAAGGAATCAAAAGCCTTTTCGGCATCCAAACTTAGAATAAGAGCTTCCTCCTGGGGATAGTATTTTAGGGCAGCAATGAGCTGTCTCACATTTTGCACCCCTTGGCGACGAGAAACAAAGCCAGTCTGATCTGAGTGCACCAAGGTGGGCAAGATAATGCTGAGCCGAGCTGCCAAAACTGCTGCAAGAATTTTGATGCCACATTTATTAGAGAAATGGGCCGGTAAGATCCCACCTCTTGTAAATCCCTCCCTTGTTTTGGCAATAAAATGATAGTGGAACAATTTTCATCCGGTGGGAAGTTCTTACTCTGAATGAGAGAGTTATAATATGAGGTTAAACTAGTCAATAATGGGAACTTTAGGATTTTGTAAAACTCGTTACTTAGCCCATCAGGACCAGCTGCCTTGCCCTTTTTCAGTTTCTGTATGATAGCAAAAATTTCAGAGTCCACAATGGGGGCATTTAATGTATGAAAGGTGTCTCCAGGCAGGTTTAGCCAATTTAGATATTGAAAAAAGCTTCTGACTGCAATCAAGGGAAAGGTTTAGATGCATATAGCAACTTGTAATACTTTACAAAACTCGCTTCAATATTATGTGGATCAGTATGATAGGTACCATCACTACCCTTAACCCCTGCAATAAAAGACTTTGGTTTTGCGAGGTCTGGTTAAGTTTGCGAGAAGCCTACCCGGAACATTCCCATGTTTAAATAATTGATATTTAAAATATCTTAAGGATTTCGACGCACTCTGGTGCAGAGCATTGTTTAAGGCATTCCGTATCCGGTCAGCCTCTTGCTTGTTGGCTGGAGTTGAGTCGCAAGCAGATTTAACCTGCGCTCGTTTTAACTCTGTGGTAAGACGCAGAATTTCTGCATTTCTCTGCTTGTTACGTGTGGCAACGTAAGCAATAATTTTCCCCCTCATTACTGCTTTTCCAGTGCGCCAAAGCGTGTGCGGGTCAATGCTGGGCGTATTATTGTATTGAATATACTCGTCCCATCCCTCTTTAAGGTACTCCTGAAAGCGCACATCAGAATCTAAATCTGTAGGCATTCTCCAAGAAAAAGCTGCAGGAAGGGACCTACCCAAATTTAAAGTAACAGAGACGGGGGCATGATCAGAAATTGAAATAGGCCCGTTAGTGGCGTCTGAGACGCTAGAAAAAAAACGCTCGGGCACCAAAACATAATCCAACCTTGAATAAGAGCTATGAGGATGAGAAAAAAATGTGAAATCCTGTTCCCCTGGGTGTAGAGTCCTCCAAACATCTATTAAATTGAGTTCATTACAGAGAAAATTTACGCCTTGATGCATGTCATTAGTGCTCGCAGCTCTAGGGGGCTTACAATCAATTTGCTTATCCATGACCGAATTGAAGTCGCCTCTCAAAATGAGGGCACAATCAGGTAATTTCGTTAAAATACCCACCA
Organism: Rhinatrema bivittatum; assembly: GCF_901001135.1. NCBI lineage: Eukaryota > Metazoa > Chordata > Amphibia > Gymnophiona > Rhinatrematidae > Rhinatrema > Rhinatrema bivittatum. The sequence goes on along the minus strand of NC_042624.1, from coordinate 43,931,582 downwards.
AATGGGTGAAATAATCATGGGAATAGACGTTTGGAGCATAGGCATTACAAAAAGCTATTTTTTGATGGCAGAGTGTCCCCACCACAATGACATAACGACCTTCCACATCCTGTAACACCTCATCCAGCTGAAATAGTACCTGTTTGTGCAGAAGTATCACCACTCCCCTCTGTCACGAAGAATACGAGGATGAGAGGCAGCTCCCAACCCACTCCTTCCTCAATTTGTTATGTTCCAGCTCCGTCAAGTGAGTCTCCTGTAAAAAGACCACCTGTGATTTGGAACGCTGAAACATGGATAGCAATTTTTTCCTTTTGATTGGAGAATGTATGCCATCCACATTCAGAGATGTTATCTTAACCGATACCATGTCAGCTGTTTAAAGGGAACATAATTATAGCAGATAGCACAGAAGTGACAATGACAGTGACGGGACCGAGCGCCCCCCAGCCTGGGCGCCCCGCCTCCCACGTCCGAAACAATAGAAAAACTTTCCAGACAGATTTAAGAAACCGAAAGGGCTCCTGGGCGTATCTTTGAACCCTGCCCTCCCCCCCAACCTGTTTCACACACACACACACACACGGTCTGCATCCATACCCACACATACTCCATGCATACGGGTCTCATCCAACCCCATAACTTTTTGCTCCACAAGAGGCACAAAATACCCATCTACCCCATAGGGCCATGGGCTTCCCTCTGTCCCCTCCCCCCCCCCCCCCCAAGCCTTCGCCGCCACCATCCCCTTTCCTTATACTTAAGGCACTACAGCTGGTGACAATGAAATAAACACTTTGAACCGCCCCTCAAAGAACAGTGAACTGTAATTAAAAAAAAACCAAACAAACTGTGAGGAGACGAGAATTGTACCCTTAATTAGGAGCCCAAACTCAGTCCTAGGGTAACTACAGTGAATTGAAAAACAAAGTCTTTTGCAAATGCAGAGCCAGCAGGCTCACACCGCTAGGAATCTGAAGACCTGACTTGCTGGCGAATTTCAGTCGAGCAAAGCTGCGACATTCAAGTAGCATTGACTCGTTCCAGCGAGGATATAAAAGAATTGGCTTCCTCCTTTTTAGAGAAAAACAAAGTAGTACCATTGTGCTGCACTCGGAGTTTGGCAGGAAAACGTAGTGCAAACTGGATCCCCCTTTTGTGTAACTCTGTGCATGCAGGAGGCAGGGCTTTACGCTGTGCTGAGACTGCTGCGGAGAAATCATGGAACAGCACGATCCGGTGGCCCTGGTATTCCACACCCCTGTGCTGCCGAAAGGCTCTCATAAGTTGAATTTTGTGGGACCAGTTTAAAATTCTGGCCATCACAGGCCGAGGCTTGCTCGTCGCTTCCCTGGTCGGCCCCATTCTGTGTACCCTTTCGCAGCGCAAGCGACCAGAAATCAAAGTCAGACCCACCTGAGCCGGCAGCCAGACTTCAATAAGATCATACAGTTCTTGGTCTGACACGGATTCTGGAAGGCCAATTATTTTGATATTGTTACGCCGGTTCCTAATCTCTTGATCCTCTAAACCAGACCTGGGCAAGGGGCGGCCCGCGGGCTGAATCTGGCCCGCCTACGGTCTGTGACCGGCCCGCCCACTGCTGAGAGCAGACGGAGAATGAGGCACTGCTGCCTTCCCTTGCAGAGGGAAGGCAGCAGTTCATTCTCCGCTCCCTCGCTCCCCGATTGGCCGGTGCAAGGCTTGCCCAGCACCGGCCAATCGGACAGCGTGCCTTCGCTCGAGTCACTCCCTCCCCCCCACCGGACGCTGTAAAAAAAACAGTTCATTCTCCACTCCCTCGCTCCCCGATTGGCCGGCCAATCGGGGAGCGGAGAATGAACTGCTGCCTTCCCTCTGCAAGGGAAGGCAGCATGCCTCATTCTCCGTCTGCTCTCAGCAGTGGGCGGGCCAGTCACAGACCGTAGGCAAGCCCAGCACTGGCCAATCGGGCAGCGTGCCTTCGCGCGAGTTTCTTTCCTACATATGTCACAGTTCCGCCTTTCGTGGTCTTTTATCTCAGGGGTCCCCAACCACCGGTCCGCGGACTGGGACCGGGCCGTGGGAGTTTTTTGCCGGTCCGCGGCGCGCGCTCCCGGTCTCTCCCGCTGCCGTTGCCGCTGGGCTGTCAGCACGTTCAAGCCCAGTGGGAACGGCATCGGTGTTAGAAGAAGCTGTGGTACCCGCGGCTGGCCTTTTCTTCTTCCCGCGCCTGCACCCCCCCCCTCCCGTGACCCGGAACAGGAAGTGATACACGGAGCGGTGCACGGAAAGGAGAAAGAGCCGTGCCGCGTCGGCTGCAGCGTCGGTCCCCGAGCAATTGAAGCAGCCAGTAATCGAGAGAGGAGACAGCAGCAGGAGCCTCCCGCGGCCGATGGGATTCTTCTTTCTTGGCCTGCGGGGGCTGCTGCAGCTCCCATTTGTGCTCGGGGGGGAAGAGGAAGTGAGTAAGAGAGAGAGAAGCAGCCAGCCAGCCTGTGTGTGATTGACTGGTCAGAGAGCTGATGTGTGTGTGTATGTGAGAGACAATGAAAGTGATTGCTCAGGGAGATGACTGATGTGTATGTGAGAGTGTGAGACATTAGTCAGGGAGGTGACTGATGTGTGTGTTTGTGTGTGTGTGTGTGAGAGAAAAAGCATGGAAGTGAGAAGTCTGGGTATGTGGGAAAGCATGAGCGTAAGAAGCCTGGTGGTGTGGGAGTGAGAAACCTGGGTGAGTGTGCATGCATGAGAGAGAGAGACTGCTTGGTAAGGTGACGGTGTGTGTGAGAGAAAAAGACTGGTGAGTGTGAATGTGAGAGAATGTGATTCAGGGAATGAGAAGCCTGTGCACGTGGAGAGTGAGCATGGAAATGAGAGAGACTGGTGTGTGTGTAACAGAGAGAAAGTGATTATGGGAATGAGAAGCCTGTGCATGTGAAGAGTGAGCATGGGAGTGAGAAACCTGGGTGTGTGTGTGAGACACATCATGGGAGGGAGAAGCCTGTATATCTGAAAGAGAACATGGGAGTGAGAGACTGGTGAGTGTGTGTGTGTGTGTGTGTGAGAGAGAGAGAAAGAAAGTGATTATGGGAATGAGAAGCCTGTGCATGTGGAGAGAACAAGCATGGGAGTGAGAGACTGGTGAGTGAGTGTGTGGGTGTGTGTGTGTGTGAGAGAGAGAGAGACACAGAGAAAGTGATTATGAGAGTGAGAAGCCCATATATGTAAGTAGAACACGGGAGTGGGAAGCCTGTGTGTGTGTGTGTGTGTGTGTGTGTGTATGGCATGAGAGAAACTGTTCAGGAAGGTGACTGGTGTGTGTGTGCCAAAGACTGTTTGGGAGATGATTGGTGTGTGAGAGACAGAAACTCGTCATGGGGGCATGACTGGTATGGTGTGTGTGTGAGAGACATGGGCACTAAGGAAGAGGACCATAAGTATAGATCTTAGCTTCTACTGCTGCTTCTGGTGTGTGCCACGGCCTGCAGGGAAGGAGAGTAGGAGAGCTGCTGGAGGGGGTAAGTAAAGGTGGCTTTAAGTTTATTTTTCTTGACTGCCATTTTAATTGTGTGATGTCTGCTTTTTTGAAATATTTTATTGGTGTTTGGAGAATGTTTAATAGTTTTTATGAGTTTTTAATTGTTGGATGTTATTCTGTTCATAGCTGTTTTGAAACATTTATTCTGCTTATTAGTATAGTTTTACAATTATTTCTGTGTGGGGATCTATAGTGCTTGCTAGTTCTGTTTTGCTAATAAGAGGTGTATTGGTTTTTAGGACCTGATTTAATATTTGTAGTGTTGCCTTTTCATAGATAGGGTTGCTCCTGTTTGAGTGTATTCCATAATACAGGTGTAACTGTGTGCGGATTAGTTTATGTGCATTACTACAGATCCTGGGAGTATGTTAGGTCGGTTCTGTGTCTGTAACCGAGATGAGATATTTTGCTAGCATGTAAGCGTTTGTATCGGTCTTATTTGTTGTGTTTTCTCAGAAGACATGCATTGGTGGTAAACTGCTGTCTTTTCATAAGTAGGGCTATTGAGAACTGAGTTAATTATATTAGTCCGGCCCTCTAAAACCATCCCAATTTCTCATGCGGCCCCATGGGAAAATTAATTGCCCACCCCTGCTCTAAATGGTCCAGCAGTGAGGAATTTTGCGTGGTTAGGTCTTGTACTTGCCTTTCCACAATATGCAGCTGGTCTTCCTGATCAGATACTCTATGCTCCGCCTCATCCAGCCTTTTAGTCTGCCCCTCTACTGCATTCTTTATTTCCTCCATGGAAGATTGAATTTTTAACAGCCTGGCATCCAGCACTTCAGCAACCCTAGCAGATATTTTTAGGAGGGCCGTCTCAGAGACCTCTGCCACCGGAGTTGTGTTGTCTCCTGCGATGGCGGCAGCCATCTTGGCCACATTATGCCTTTTCTTCTGGGGAGTCCGCGCCGATCTTTGGCGCATATCAGGTTGCAGAGCGCTCGTTTTGGTCCCCAGTCGCGGCGAATCGACAGCCCCACACATCCTCTATCATCACCAAGCGCCAGATAGGCAAAAGAAAAACAGACTGAGGGAGGATGGCGGCCGATTTGAACAGAGGTGCTCCAGAGCAAACTCACCAGGGTAGCCAGGTAGGCCGCACCAATCTTGGGCTCACTGCAGGTCTCTGGATGCTCGTTTTTTCACCAAACTGCAGCGAAATAGCAGCCCTCGACTACATCCAGCCGAGAAAAAAATGTTTTTTATAATTTTAAGGGAAGGATGGCGGCCGATTCGGGGGGGGGGGGCCGGAGCCAGCTCACAGTGCTGTCGACCCCAGTGACGTCATCCAGGACGTCTCTAAAATTCATTCTATGTAACCCCTTTTTTAGGGAGTGGTAACTCCTTGCAGGGCACATAACTAATGTATATATTTGGGGCTGCTCTGGGTAGCATTTCACATCCCACTCTGACTCTCAATCCCTGGGGGGAATTCGTTTTGTGGGGGGGAGCTCTCACTTATGGCCCAGACAATGAAATAAGGTCACCAGTGTATATCCTTGATTTATCTGTTGGTGCTTCCCATGATGTGCGATGCAGCAATGAGTACATAGGACCAGGACTGGATGTAAAATAATAATTTACTGATTCATGAAGTTAAATAAAGTCCATTGTCCAAACATGAGTGTGCATCTGACTGTTACATGATTTTCTTACAGGTAGGTAGGTGTTCTTATTACAGACATCTGGGTAGAGCCCATGGTAATTTAAAATGTGCATCCTATCCCAGTGGCTGTTTCCTTTGGAGTCCTAGTGATAGGGTCCCCTATGCATTGCAAAAATCCTCTCTTTGGTCATCTTCTCTTATGCGGACACCCAGCCTGTTCTGCTACCTTGATGAGTGGAAATCTGGATGGGATCTCCTGATTCATGTTCTTCTTTCCTTTGATTCAGTTGTTACTTTGTCTTTGATTGTTTTTTTTTTCTAGGGGACTTCTCCTAGGGAAAAGACAGTGGGATCAGGGTTTCAAACAGCTCTGAAAACCCAGTGGAGAAAGGAGATCCATAAACCTCCCCACTTAACTCAAAGTCCAAAAATACTTTAAAGTTTAAATTGGATATCTTCTCTGCCTTCACTGTCTCTCGCGGCAGGATCCATCACTGGTGCTTGCCTACCTAGGGTTTAGAGGAGGCTCACATGTCTTTGATCCCCTGATGAGAGCCCTTTTGCCCCTAAAGGGTATTGAACTTACCAATCTATCTCTCTGTAACTTATAACTGAGGAGGATCCCTCTCTTTTCTGAAAGAAAACTCTTTTTGGCTAGGCTGGGAGGTCCTACCAGAGTGTGGAAAAAATACATCTTTACTTTCTGGCTGCTCCCTGAAACTGAACCCATAGTATCTTAAAATGGCCGGGCTAAATAGTGCCGAGACATCCAATCAGAACCTCTGTGTGGGAGGGACTGAGGGGTATGGTTGATCCTAGGAAAAAGGTGTTCAGGACAGGGCCAGAGGCATCTAGTGGCCAGATTGAGTGGATCTGCCACACTAAGGGTAATCATAGATAGATGTACACAGATTTCATGCACCCATTATATTGTCTGTGTGATCATTCAGCTGAACACCTCAGGCCCAGTGTCATTAATAATGCAAAAATACAAGATCTTAGTTTGTTTCTATAATTAAGAGCAAATGGAGACCTGCAAAAAAAAAAAGGTGAAGCCTTTGGATTGGATTTGGATTTGAGATGTAATTACTCACCTTTCCAAATCTGAATTCAAGGCAAGTTACAATGGTAATGGCAATTTTATTTTAATATACTGATTTTCTAAGGAAAATCAAACTAATGTACAATACAAATATTAAGATTAATACAATAATTTCAAAACAACAGACATAATAAAACAGAAACATAGAAACATAGCAATGACGGCAGAAAAGGACCGATGGCCTGCCCAGCAAGCTTCCCATGGTCGTATCTGCCACTCCATACAGGTTACCTCCATGTATCAGTCAGTGCTGCTTGACGTGCTTTGCTTATGGACTTGGCCGTAGAAGCAGTCCTGTGTTTTTTTTCTTAATGTCTGAGCATCAGTAGCCCAGACTTTAAAAATGTCATGGCTCGTGTTGGTTGTCCCTGAATCCAAATTTCTCTTTCCTTTCATCCCCCCCCCCCCCTTTGAAGCAGAGAGCAATGTTGGAGATGCATCAAACTATCAAGGTTTATTTGGTTAAGGGTAGTAACCGCCACACCAGCAAGTTACCTCCATGTACACTTTCTTCGTTTCCTCTAGGACTTGGCCATAGAAGCAGTCCTGTGCTTTTCCCCTTATGTCAGTGTAACAGTATCTCAGACCATGGAAGTCGGGGCTCTCGGTTGTAGTCTGAAACATATTCCTCTTATCCCCCTGTTGTTTAAGTGGGGAGCAATGTTGCAGTTGCATCAAAGCATATTAGTAAAGGGTAGTAATCGCCATGCCTTCTGCTAAGGGTAGTAACTGCCAACCAGTAAGTTATCCCCCTGCACACTTATTTCATTTCCATCCTCTAGCCTTTAGAGATCCACAGTATTTATCCCATGCCCCTTTGAATTCCTTAACTGTTTTCTTCTTCACCACCAATTCCAGTTCTATTGTTTTCTTTACAATGGAAAAGGTTCAAAGTCCATACATCATTGAAACCGTTTAGGTATCTGAACTTCTCTATAATATCTCCCCTGCACCTCCTCTCCTCCAGGAGAGGAGGTGCAGGGGAGATATGCTCAGCCTCTCCTCATAGGTCTTCCGATACAGACCCCACGCCATTTTCATTGCCCTTCTCTGGACCCCTCCCATCCTGTCTCTATCCTTTTTGAGATATGGGCTCCAGAACTGAAAACAATACTCCAGGTGAGGCCTCACCAAGGAAATGTACAAGGGCATCATCACCTCCTTTTTCTCACTGGTTATTCCTCTCTCTATGCAGCCCAGCATTCTTCTGGCTTTAGCTATCGCCTTGTCAAATTGAGCATATGAGAGAGCATAACTGAGCATGTATGTATGATTGAGCATGTGAGAGTGAACAAGTGTGTGTGTGTGTCTGTGTGTGTGTGTGTATGGTTGACCATGTATGCAATAACCCTCTCCCTGCTAATCCATGACCATCTCAGGACATCTGGAAATCAAAATTTGCCAGGTATGGACAGCAGGAGATTTATTTTATCTTTAGTTTTAATTATTGGGTGTTTGATGTATCAGCTGTTTTGAAATATTTTATTAGCATTTGGAAAAATTTCATATGAAATTTTAATTATTACATGTTCTATTCATGTTTTTTTATATTATAATTTTTATTAGTATGGTTTTACTGTTATGATTTATATTTCTGGATTTTGTTGTTTGTTTATTTAATGAGTTTTATATACCGTCATTCGGTAAAGCCATCACAACGGTTTACAAAAGCTCAAAATGCAGGATTTTTAACAATTGAGCAAAAAGGGATAACAGGAAGTATATTAAACAAAGGAGAGATATTCAATTTCAAAGATATTTAACTGGCATTTGCACTACAGGTTGCACTAAGGGGTGCAGAAAGGGGAGGGCCCCTTTGTCACGCACTTCGGCGCGCGGCGCCTGGTGGCAGGGCGCCTTTCAACGGTTGGAGCTGCCCCTGGTGACGTCGGGGAGGGGGGCGGGGCTTCCGATCGGGTCTCTCCCTCACATTGCAGTTCTGTTTTTTTTCCTTTTTCAGGTGATATTTTTTTCTTCTCTTCTGTTCCCATGGCGATGGAGAAGTGCTACAAGGCGCCCAAAGGTGGTGGGTGGGCTGCCAGTTCGAGGGCGCTGGTGGCAGGGCGCCTTTCAACGGTCGGAGCTGCCCCTGGTGACGTCGGGGGGGCGGGGCTTCCGATCGGGTCTCTCCCTCACATTGCAGTTCTGTTTTTTTTCCTTTTTCAGTTTCAGGTGATATTTTTTTCTTCTCTTCTGTTCCCATGGCGATGGAGAAGTGCCACAAGGCGCCCAAAGGTGGTGGGTGGGCTGCCAGTTCGAGGGCGCTGGTGGCAGGGTGCCTTTCAACGGTTGGAGCTGCCCCTGGTGATGTTTTATGAGGAATGGTGTTATTTCTGTTTTTCCATAGCTTTATTGCATACAGAGTCTGGCTTGTTGCAGTTTCCAGTTCAGTTTTTGTCTGCATGTTTCTAGTTATACTATATGGTCTCTTTATTCAATATTTGGTGAGGGTCTGACTATGTTCTGCATGTGTGAACAAGGGGAGGTGTTCTGCTAGCGTATAGTTTCTGTGTAGGGATCTATAGCAGACTGGCTTGTCTGTTTTCCTAACAGAAGGTGTATTTGTGTTTTAGGACCTGGTGTAATAATTACATTGTTGTCTTTTCATAGGTACTGTTTGAGTGGTCTGAGGGCCAAGCCTACATCTAACACATGTTATCATAGGCCTAATACCATATGGATTCCAAACGTCTTTTTTTTTTTTTTTTTACTTATTTTGCAGGGTTTTAGGTTGGCAACACAGCAGTGCATGTAATTATAATATACATGTTGTTGTAAGCTCATGGTGTTGTATGTTTTGTTAAGGGTAAGGTGCCAAATGGCCTGGCTATGGCTCTGAATGTTCATCCTTACCTCATTTATTAATGCAGACAATGCAGTTTCAATATTTTGCTTACCCCTGAAATAAGACTGCCTCAGATGCAGAGCATTAACCTTAATTTTTTTAAAAATGATAGAGTTGTGCGGCAACCACTTTTTCAATAACTTTCATGACAAAAGGTAAATTGAATACTTGGCGATAATGTTGAGGTAATGATGGATCTAAATGGCCGCCTTCAGAACTGACCAAATTTGGGCTCCCTCTAATGAAGCCAGAACGGTCATTTTTAAGGCCTGAATTAACTAAATCCATTGAAAACACCATACGCTGCAGTTCCTGATTTTTTTTAATTAACTTACTGGGTCATTGATCAAAATGTGTTAGAGCCCTAATGCCCGCAATAATGCCTTAATGCAGGTGTTATTTATTGCATCACATGCTGACCATGCAAATTTCCAAAATTTATTCAAGTGGGTGGATTAAATGAAAATGAGAAGTGCTAATGCTATGTATGATAGCACAACACATGTGTTTAGCATGCTATAATATGCCTTTTTTCCTAATGTTATGCCTGCAATAACTATGCATGGTGCCTGAAATGGGATTTTTTTGCAAATCCTGTTTTGGAGAGGGAGAGAGAAAGAGAGTGTTTCTGGGGTGGCACACATATTAGTCATTTATTTATATCACTATAGGAGGGTCATCTAGTAACTCAACGTGAGATTTTGGTGGTGGTCTAGGGTTTGGGGGGCAGTTTTACATTCACAGTCAGATGTAAGAACAGCACAGTACACCTCAGTGAAGATTTGATGTGATTTGGAATTAGGAACGGTACACAAAGTTAAAATTTGTATAATGTACTCTCACCCTAGCTTGATAGCACTCAGTTTACTAAATATGGTAAAGTATGGTAAAAAATTGTATAATCAGCAAAAACAAATAATATTACATAAAATCACAGCAATATTGCATGAATCAGTGAAAAGCAAATATCATTACAATAATAAAGATAAAGAGATAAAATACCTCCCTCATAAGTCCCCCAATATTGTGAGTCAATGTTTCTGTGAAAAGATCGAGGGACATAGGCCCAGAGACCTCACAAAGTAGCAGGCACTGCTCCTCTGTGGATCATCTAAAGAATATTGTCAACTGCAATTTCTTATATTCTCATTTTCTGGTTCTAAACCAGAGTCTGCCAGTTTTAGGTTTCTGACTTGCACTCACAACTGACCAGATTTATGGCCTGCTGTAGCTCATTAGGCTATGGTTTATTAGAGATCCTGGTACTGTCTAAGCACTGGCCTTCACTTTACCTGTCAGAACAGATGTGTTCCTTGCTCTTATCTCATCTTGTTAGTACCAGTCAGAATAGAAAGAAAACTAAAAACAGTATATTACATTTTCATGCCTTAATGATCCTTATAATTAATCTATGTACAATATATATATATATATAGAGAGAGAGAGAGAGAGAGATATTAGATGTAGATATATATAGATACATATAGATAGATCGATCGATCCACATTTATTGTTTTATTGGTGATTGCTTTGATCTATTATTAACACCACCTTCACATACAATGCAGCTGACTTATAAGAAAGGGCAAACAAGAAAAAAAGAAGACCTGATGATGTGGAGGCATCGACCCTGCCCCTCCCTGTGTCGAGGAGGGGCAGGAGAGACTGGAGAGACTGGAGAGAGGAAAGCCCTGCCTGATATTTGGCCAACTGCTATGAAGCCAGAGACAGCCTCAAAGTTGAGAGACGCCTCCTCAGTCCAGTCAGTACCAGGACCAAGAGTGCAAGCTCTTTTCCTCAAAATGGTCCCTGAGATCTCCTGCCAAAGGCTGCTCTAGAGGTAAGCAGAAGGGAATCTGCCAAAGTTGGGTGGGGCTAGCCAGCTAGTTACTTTTATTAATAATCTATGCAGGCTAAGGTTTCAAGAATATTTCAATCCACTAGTGATGCAGAGCTTTATTTAATATAAACTGATGCTAAGTAGCAAGAACTTAAGAGACATGTACTGTTTGTTTTCTTCTAAATGCTGACCCTGCAAAGACTGACAAAAATCTGATTCTGAGGCTAAAACATGTGATCTTTTCTGAACTATTCAGATTGGGCCAGATTTTAAATGCCTTACGCGCGCAGGGCCCTCGCGCGCCGGCACGCCTATTTTGCATAGGCCGCCGGCGCACGCACAGCCCCGGGACGCGCCTAAGTCCCGGGCTTCGTAAAAGGGGCGGGGAGGGGGCATGTCTGGGGGTCAGGGGGCGGTTTGATGTGTCGAGGTACGCCAGGGGCATGGCGCTGGCTCGAGGGCATGGTCGAGGCCTCCGGACCAGCCCCCAGGTCGGGTGATGGCACGCCTGCAGCCTGCTGGCGCGCGCAGATTTACGTCTGCTTTCAGCAGGCGTAAATCTGCCAACAAAAGGTAGGGGGTGTTTAGATAGGGCCGAGGGGGTGGGTTAGGTAGGGGAAGGGAGGGGAAGGTGCGGGGGGTGGAAAGAAAGTTCCCTCCGAGGCCACTCCGATTTCGGATGATGTATGATAGCACAACACAGTCAGATGTAAGAACAGCACAATACACCTCAGTACACCTCGGAGCGGCCTCGGAGGGAACAGGCAGCACGCACCGGGCTCGGCGCACGCAGGTTGCACAAATGTGCACCCCCTTGCGCGCGCCGACCCTGGATTTTATAAGATACGTGCGGCTACGCGCGTATCTTATAAAATCCAGCATACTTTTGTATGCGCCTGGTGCGCGAACAAAAGTACGCGCTCACGCAAAATTATAAAATCTACCCCCCTGGGTAGGAATAGGAGGTAGTAGAGAGAACAGTCTGTAACACTGCTAGTCCCGATAGGTGTGGGGGAGTGGGAAACAAGGTGCACAGACAGAACCACTAATATTGTGTACAGTTTGCCAACAAGGACCCCCTTCCCCTCATGCCACTTAGATATATCTCTTTCTCTATTAGTACCCCATCACCAGTCTCTCTCTCAATCAATCCCATCTTATCCCCACTATTCTGTCAATTCCTTTCCATGTTCCTACCAGTCTCTCTCTTCATCTTAGTTTCCCAACCTTTTCCCCATCAGTTTCTCTCAATCCCATCCTGCCCCTACCAGTCCCTCTAATTACTCTCCCTCAATCACATTTTAAGAACATAAAAACATAAGAAATTGCCATGCTGGGCCAGATCAAGCCCAGCATCCTCTTTCCAACAGAGGCCAAACCAGGTCACAAGAACCTAGCACGTACCCAAACACTAAGAAGATCCCATGCTACTGATGCAATTAATAGCAGTGGCTATTCCCTAAGTAAACTTGATTAATTGCTGTTAATGGACTTCTCCTCCAAGAACTTATCCAAACCTTTTTTGAACCCAGCTACACTAACTGCACTAACCACATCCTCTGGCAACAAATTCCAGAGCTTTATTGTGCGTTGAGTGAAAAAGAATTTTCTCAGATTAGTCTTAAATGTGCTACTTGCTAACTTCATGGAATGCCCCCTAGTCCTTTTATTATTCGAAAGTGTAAATAACCGATTCACATCTACTCGTTCAAGACCTCTCATGATCTTAAAGACCTCTATCATATCCCCCCTCAGCCGTCTCTTCTCCAAGCTGAACAGCCCTACCCCCCTTCAGCCTTTCCTCATAGGGAAGCTGTTCCACTTTATCATTTTGGTTGCCCTTCTCTATACCTTCTCCATCGCAACTATATCTTTTTTTGAAATGTGGCGACCAGAATTGTACACAGCATTCAAGGTGCGGTCTTCACCATGGAGCAATATAGAGGCATTATGACATTTTCCGTTTTATTAACCATTCCCTTCCTAATAATTTCTAACATTCTGTTTGCTTTTTTGACTGCTGCAGCACACTGAGCCGACGATTTTAAAGTATTATCCACTATGATGCCTAGATATTTTTCCTGGATGGTACCTCCTAATATGGAACCTAACATCGTGTAACTACAGCAAGGGTTATTTTTCCCTATATGCAACACCTTGCACTTGTCCACATTAAATTTCATCTGCCATTTGGATGCCCAATCTTCCAGTCTTGCAAGGTCCTCCTGTAATGTATCACAATTTGCTTGTGATTCATTTACTCTGAATAATTTTGTATCATCCGCAAATTTGATAACCTCACTCGTCGTATTCCTTTCCAGATCATTTATAAATATATTAAAAAGCACCGGCCCAAGTACAGATCCCTGAGGACCTCCACTGTTTACTCTTTTCCACTGAGAAAATTGACCATTTAATCCTACTCTCTGTTTTCTGTCTTTTAACCAGTTGTAATCCATGAAAGGACTTCGCCTCCTATCCCATGACTTTTCATTTTTCTTAGAAGCCTCTCATGAGGGACTTTGTCAAACGCCTTCTGAAAATCCAAATACACTACATCTACCGGTTCACCTTTATCCACATGTTTATTAACCCCATCAAAAAAATGAAGCAGATTTGTTAGGCAAGACTTCCTTTGGGTAAATCCATGTTGACTGTGTTCCATTAAACCATGGCTATCTATATGCTTTACAATTTTGATCTTGAGAATAGTTTCCACTATTTTTCCCAGCACTGAAGTCAGGCTCACTGGTCTATAGTTACCCAGATCGCCCCTGGAGCCTTTTTTAAATATTGGGGTTACTTTAACTCCTTGGTCATCTAATGGTTCAACCGACTCCCTCACAGGTTTCTTGCTTCGGATATATTTTAAAAAGTTTTTATTATGAGTTTTTGCCTCTATGGTCAACTTCATTTCAAATTCTCTCTTCGCCTGTCTTATCAATGTTTTACACTTAACTTGACAATGCTTATGTTTTATCCTATTTTCTTCAGATGGATTTTTCTTCCAATTTTTGAATGATGTTTTTTTGGCTAAAATAGCCTCTTTCACCTCACATTTTAACCATGATGGTAATCGTTTTGCCTTCCTCCCACCTTTCTTAATGTGTGGAATACATATGGACTGCGCCTCTAGGATTGTATTTTTAAACAATGTCCATGCCTGTTGAACACTTTTAATCTTTTCATCTATATGTGCCACACTATATAAGATTATTTTTCTGTTTACAATAATCCTGATCCATTGCATTTATAATTTCAGTTTGAGCATGGGAAGGTTAAGTAAAGGTTAAGCAGTGACTAGTAATTGGGGGGAATTAAACAGGGTTGTGTAAGTTCTTTTGCCCTATAACATTGGTAGCTCTTTACATCTTTTGATTGCTGGTACTGCAGATAGATTTTTCCTAAGAAGACATACTTGTTAATTTCTGCAGTTACATAACATTAAGGAAACAATACAAAAACACTTAGGAAACAAAGAGAACTGGATGTTAAGAATTTGCATACATTCCAGTGGTGACTATGATGGCATAAGAATGCACACAGTCAGAAATAGTCTAGAGCTACAGAAAAATTAGCCCAGCAGAGAGACAATGGACACTGCAGAGGGAGGGAAAGAAGGAAAAAGGGGAAACATTTCTATAAGAGAGGGACTGCTGGGAATTGTAGTTTCAGGAAGTTGTGATTCAAGTGAGGAGAATGGTAATTCTGCTTTAAGGAAAAGGCTATTGGGTAATGTAGTCTCAGAGGTGGCAAGATTTGAGGATCCAGGAGAGGCTAAACGGAATGTGTTTCTGGATAGGCAGAAATCTTTCCTGGAGAGATGATAAGAGGCAGACATCAGAGGGCTAAATGCTGCAAGGGGAGGTAGTGGCCCAGTCGGATGGGGCCAAGATATACAAGGATTACCACTTAGATTGGGATATCCATGTAAGCAGGCTGGGGTGAGTCTGCTGCTGGACTTAACAACCTGAGATGGAGTACAGTAAGAAAAGAATGGATTTGGTTATTGCATAGAGGGTAAGCAGATCTGCATACAGGCACCTTCTGTACATGCTTGGAATGCCATGGTGCCACAGGATGTGGAACTGTGCTGTGAAGCAATAGACCTCAGAAAGAAATAGAGAAGCTGTTTGTAAATTCACTCCTCCAGGTTGTTTGTCATTCTGACAGAGTTTTAGAACAAGGCACAAACTGTATTTTTGCTCCAGTGACATAATCTGGTGTTTCTCTTGTAACCAATGTTCCCTGTAAGCTGTGCATGTGCACACAGGTCACGAGACAAGAAAAACACAGTACACACTAGAAAAGGAAAATAGTGTTGCAAAGAGCACTGCACATAAATGTATACACTACGTTGCACATGAGAGGTTTTTTTATGCACACAGCCTACAAAATATTAGAGGGAACGCTGATTAACCTGCAAGTGATATAAGATTATTTCACTTTCTTTAGAAAAGAAATCCTAGAAGACCTATTTTCTTATACATGCAAACCAGTGAAGCCAAACCAAACAGGGCTATAAAAGCAGCTGCCATGTTAGCAGGTTCATTGTTCAGGCATTGCATGCAAAATATCAGTTTAAAATAAATTATAAAGGATCATTCTGAAAGGGATCCTGAGCAACAGTACTATAACCTTAAGCTCAAAGGTTATCCTTCCCAAAAAGAGCTCAGATATCCACGTGCTAAACTCATGAGTCATGCTTTCAAATGAGATCCCGGAAACCACTGCACTAAACTAAAAAGATCCTAGACACCCCTGAACCAACCTCACCAGTCATCCTTCCCAAAGAGATCCTGGACACCAAGGCATTAACCTTATGCATCATCTTTTCCCAAAGAAACACTAACCTAAAGAGCTGGAATTCCCCAAATGATCTCACAAACCATGCAAGTCATTGATACCAAAGAGATCCCAGATACCAGTGCCTGTTTTTCTCCAAAGAAATCTTGGCCCCAGTGCGCTAACCTCACAAATTCTGTAACATAATCCTTTATTTTGCAAGTAATCCCCAGGGAATTTTCTGCAAAAGAAAGCCTCTTCTGTACAGTGCTACGAACAAATGCCAACTATAGTTGCATATAACTTCTAAGCATAACATTTTTTAAATAAATTTACACTTTGCAAAACATTTTTTTCTCACCATATTTTGCCTGTGCTAATTTTAGCATAAACTTTACATAAAGAAGGAACTGTTAAAAAAAAAAGTGTTTGAAAAATGCATCTTGATATCTTGAATATCACTATTAAAACATAACACCTACAGAAAAAAAAGTAGTAATTACTAACATCAAACAAGAAGAAGACTGTAGTCCCTCAAGCGATAATTGTGACTTTATGTTATGACCTAAGCCTGTCAGTCAAGCGCATGCACTTATACAAATTTAAAGCAGTAGTATCAGCAAAATTCTTTTAAAAAATACTTTTTTTCAGTCCAATTTTTAATTTAATTACTGAGGAGTTATGTATGTTTCAAGCTTCTTGACAGCTGTCCCACCATTAAGAAAAGGGAGGCCCTGCTTTGATGATATTAAAGCCAGCATCACACCAATCCAGACGGAGCAGGAGCGGACTCAGCAAGGCGGATCTTTTAGAAATGAGAGCGTGATCATAACAAAAGGTGCACATCTGCTTGTTGCCAACAGGGTATCACAATGCTAGAGGCAGTGGTGTTTTTAGTGCCAGGTCATGAACACGGAACCTTTTTGAACTTGCTTTACTCTTTTTCCTCGTTGAGAGAAAGTGGAAGATGGATGCTGCCGCTGGACCCAAACTTAAAAAATTACCACTGGTAAGAACCAAAATATATTATCATTATCATTCAAAACAAAGCAGACCTAGGAATAAAACTAATATAAGAAACAATATAGCCAAAGACAGGCCAGTTGATCATTTTAATATTTTAAGCAATCTGAAAAGTTCTGCTGCTTTGATGTACACTGCTAGTTGGGTGCACAGAATAAAACGGGCTTGGTTAGAGAAGCAGCTGCCAGATCGCCTGCTGGCAGAACAGTTGAAATGCACTGTGTGGGAAAAGCCATTTAGCATCTGTTTCTTTTAGCAAACAAGTCTCCCCTAAGTGCTTACTGGAATCTGAGATATTTCTGTTTTGTTACAGTCAACAGATTATGTGCTTATGAGTGATATTTCAGCCATGCTGCTTTGCTAGCTCATCACAAAGCCCATAAAGTTTGCCAGCAGTATCACAAAGAGAAGGTACCACATGGCTCGGTACCTCTCTTATCATTAACATGTACCATAACCTCAGATAGGGCATGACACAGCCCATGCAACTCATTCTTACACAAGTGCCTGTCTTTAACAACAAAAGCTATTAGCTTTGATGCCTGGCCAAAGAGGTCTTTCGAAACAGAGAATACATTTCAACTATTTATGTTCCCATTACCTTGGCATCCCTAGCAAAATCAACTGCCTGTGTTTCTTATCAAGTTAATAATTGCTCATAGTTACAGTGACATGTCCTGGCTTCTAAAAAAAAAAGTTACTGGGCTTATGCTTTGGTACAAGAAGTGCCACAGAAATGTGATAAAGGGGAATCTTGTTTCCAACTTTACAGAAATGGGACTTTTTTGCATTATAGAGAAAATGCTAAAAGCAGCATTTCTTCCCACTCACACTGAAGCTGAAGTTTGGACTGAGTAGGTGGTTCAAGGGATGAAATAGAGGGCATGAGGTTTGTCAGGTCTATTTTTAAAAAAAAAAGCAACAAAAAAACCAAGGAAGTGAAAACCATGCATTTTCCAAGAATTTTCTAGAAGTTTTTAACATCATCCTGTTGAAAATGACTGGAACCTAATAAGCTACCCATCTGGGTCAATGTTATGTTGTAAGTCTATATTGCCTTAAATGGCCTTGAAAAACATTCTCTAGGTGATGCTCAGAGGTGCCTGTGTTACCTGTTCAGAGCAGTCCTTACTACCCCTGATAATAAGTAGATGTGTAGAGATTTAGGGAAGCATTTTATAAACTGTGTGGCATGTGCAGCACAGTTTATAAAATACTGCATATTTCTGCCCTGAAAGTACACACCTATGTGGTCGTAAATACATTTATTTCTAATGCCAGAAAATGCTTACTTTCTTTATTTTATAAACTTTTGTGTATATATTTTAGGTGCATAAAAATATATTACGACCTCTAATAAACCTGATTTAAAAGCAAAGGCAGGTATTTTATAAAGCATCCACGTATACCATTCTGAGGAAACTTGTGCGCTCACTTGGACTCACCAATTTGCTAATTCCACCAATTCACCCGGTCTTTCTCCAGTTCACCTAGACCCTCTTGCACGTCACCCTGAACCCCCGCGGGTTCACCCTGACCTCCCACCCAAAAAAGAGCAGACAAAAGACAAGTCAGATTTCAATTGTGCCAGTCCATTGGCAGGTGTACAAGTGTTTGGGCAAATTTGGTAATGTCTGCGTGTCTTACAAAATAAGGACTTGCAGCATACTTCTGAATCCTGCCCTGGAGCTCCCATCGACCACTCCTCATTTTCTCCCAGTAAAATGTTACGCATCTTACTGCAATTACTTGCATACTCTCAAAGTTCATAAAATAACATATACGTGCATACCTGCTTCTTATGTGTGTACGTGATCATTTCACGCATGAAAGCCCTTTGAAAAGTCACTCCTTAAAGACAGAATCCAAGGAAAGCGGCACATGTTGTGTAGCGCTAGAGAAATGTTTAATAGTAGTAGTAGTAGAATATGCTCAGTATGAAAAATCATTTACCAGTACATTTAAAAGTTTCCAAGCCACAGTGCTATAAAGTGAAAACCTCAGATAAAAAAAATCTTCTAGGACCTCAGAATTCCTAGCAGATTGCTTCTAACATGTCTGTCAAAATGAAGACTGCTCTATGGGAAGCTGTCTGAAATTGCTAAGAGGCTAGCCAATTTAGAAGCTAAATTATGTCTGTTCTAACAGTTCAAAATGAGACATTTGTAGCTGATTTAGGTCAGCAAAAGGTGAAAACAATTGGAATCTTGGAGGGAGATCAGAAAAACTCATTCGATTTTCTATTTTTGTCCTTCCCACTGTATAAAAGTTCAGAAAACATCTGGATAACTTAGAGAATTGGCATATTGCAAAGCAGCATTTGACATTTTAAAGAGATTGGAGCTGGCCAGAAGTACTTGTCCTTTCACCACTATGTATGTTTGCAACATATGGAGAAACCCCACAGTAAGAATGCAATGTATGTTTTCTTTTCCATGCTGGAGAGCATCTCTATCTTTTAATATGTAGGTCATAAGCCAGGACAGGGTCTGCACCAAAGGATTTTGATGCACATCCCGAGCGCCCTCAGCACTTTGGAAATCCATTGCAATCCTGTGCTCCAGAATTCTGCAGGTATACACATATAACGCCCCTCCCCTTTTATTCTTCAGAGGCTGTGGGTGACGTCCCTGCTCAGTGCAGTGTCTGGAAATCAGATTCTTCTAATCATGTCCAACCCAGTAATTGAATATCCATTCATGTTCATTCTCCAGTTTATTCTGTCCTTTATTTCCTGGCTACTCTAGCCTCCAAGTTCATTCCCCCTGTTATTTGTATCTGCGCCTCGGCCTTCTCGTTATATGGTTTTTTGTTAAGTTAACCCCCAAGTTTGATGTAAACCGGCCTGATATGAAGCTTGTCATGAAGTTTGGTATAGAAAAATGTTAAATAAATAAATAAATAAATAAATAATTAATTAATTAATTAATTAATTAATCAGGGACAAAGTAACCTATAAGGTCCAGGGGATCACCCTCAGTCACTCCAAAATAATAATAATAAAAACCAAACAGACCGCACAAAGAGGTGTGTTCCAAAACAAAATCTAGGTATTTGATACTGTTGGAGAGTTGAAAGAAGACTCTTCATTCCTGAGAGGTATCTGAGGAAGTCCTACGTCTTTTCTCACTGATCTATTCAAGATGCGGGAGGAGGTGTATCTGGTGCTGTGCACTGTGTCAGAGCTGCTGCTGCCTAGAATACTCTGGTTTTGTGTTTTTCACTTTTTTGTACTAATGGACTGTTTTTGTTTCTTTTTCTTATTCTGTAAACTTTACTTGTGCACTAAATCTCCCTGACAAGCCTCTCCCTTCTGGGGAATTTAAGACAGAGAAAAACCTCTGGAGTCCTTTTACTTTCACTTCCCTTTGGAATTCTTCTCCAACCAGACCTGAAGGCAAAAGAGCAAGAGACAAGTCCACATGGCCAGGGGGGAAACGGCCTCCTGCTGTATCACCTCAGCTCATCCGTTGATGACTCCCACAAAGGAACTTACAGAGTTTCCCTTTCGTAACCTTTTATTTATTATCCAGCCTTTAGAGATCAGACTCCACCGTCGCTCAGAATCCCCCCCCGTAGAAGGGCCTGCCCAGTCCTACATAAACAATTATTTACAAAGAATACATCTCTTGCAGCAGAGCCAAATACCCCCCCTGTTCCAACTCCAGGGATGAGGCCAGGATTGGGGCTAGCAAGCAATGCATAGGGATTTCATACGCTTTATGGACAAGTGCAACGTCCATGGGCACAGAAGTATCCACGGCGATGGCAGGCGCACAGATTCAGTAGACACTTTCCCTTTCAAAATGTGTTTGCGGGCCCACAGGTAAAAATACCTATGGACCTGCACGCAAGACAAGGATTTAACAAACTCCTCCTCTAATGTAAAAGCTATCAGTCGTCGCTTGTTCCCTATGATTAGGAAGAAAAAGGGTTTGCAAAATGCAGTCTTCTTTGAAAGGTTGCAATAATCCTCCCCTCCTCTCTTGCAACTGCTGATCTCCAGCTCTGCACTCCTGTATATTTTGCAGCAATGTTGCAACAGAAACCAGGCAGCAGGTCTCTGGTATCCCTGGCTTGCTCATATCAATCAGAACAGTATGTGTTGATCATGGAAGGTTTCAGGATCAACAGGAGTTTTGCCAGGTTCCTGGCACCATGGGCTAGTGTCACTGCTTGGACCGAGAAAATAAAGTGCACGTCTAATAAGTGATTGCTCTCCCACGGAGCCGGCAATTGGCAACATTTCCTGCTGCTCCCGGGACCTTAATAGGCCAATAAATCATTGCATCCCAGACCAACATTGTGCCCAGTTCCCCAAGACTTATCTGCTACAAACAAATGATTTATGAATTCCAAGCAGAGAGCAGTAGGAAGGATACAGAAAAAAAATGCTTAAAATGACAGTGTATGATCAATAGAATGTATATTAGCAATTACCAAGGCTCTGAAATAGTCTAAAACAGAAAAAAAACCCACCCATATACTGATTTCTGAGCCCCAATTGCTATGAATACAAAGATTTTCTTATTTAAAAATTATTTAAAGCGTACTGATTGGAGCAAACTGGCGTTCCTGGTCTCCATGTGCATTTTGCTTCTAGTTTCTTCTGGAGGCTTTAAATCATTTTTAATAAGTTATTCTTTTCTTGAAGTAATCTTGGCTCTGAAGTGAGTGCATGCAGGCCTTCTTGTTTTTGGCTCTCGATGGATTGAGTTTATTGACTCTCAGTGGACTGAGTTTAGCAAGCTTGTTTATTGGATCTGAAATAGACCACTATCAGATCTAACTGAGGGACCTTCCACTGAGGTTTATGAGCAGGAGCTAGATATAACTGCTAAAATCTGAGCAGTTAAAGGGATATATAAAGAACAATATGGGTGCTTGAGACACTCAGGAGAAGACTCAGCAGGATGGACAAATATTTTCATTCGGTCTAAAAAAGGGGTCCCCAAACTTTAAGCAAAGGGCCGCATGCATCATGTCAAATCATCGAGAGGGTTGGTGGGGGAGGGAAGGGGAGAGGCAGTCTGGCCCTTTCTGTAATTTGAAATGCTGCAGAAGGGAGTAGGTAGGTGGCAGGATGCCCACAGAGATATAGCAGATAGGGTATCAGTAAATGTAATCTTTATTGGTATATTAAACAAAATCTGAATAAATAACCAGGACAGAAGTGCTATACCAAAACTAATAAACAAGAAATCACAATAGGTAAATGTACATAATCATAGACACTCCCCTTCAAGTCCACATTATATTGGCACCTCCCAAGAAAGGGCTAATCTATAATAAAAGGTCTCCAAATGAATTGGGTGAGGAAAAATGCACTTATTCCCCTGGAGGGTTACTAAACATTTTCAGGGAAACTTTAACAAAAAAAGTTCCCCCCAGGGATATTATCTTAGATTTTAATAACAGAAAAGATCTCCTGTGGATTTGTGTTTCCCTAGAGCAGGGGTGGCCATCTCCAATCCTCAAGAGCCACAAACAGGCCTGGTTCTCCACAATGAATATGCATGAGATAGATTTGCATACAGTAAAGGCAGTGCATGCAAATCTCTCTCATGCATATTCATTGTGGATATCCTGAAAACCTGGCCTGTTGCAGCTCTCAAGGACTGGAGTTGGCCACCCCTGCCCTAGAGATTACCAGGTAGATCTGCACCCTATCACCACAGAAAACATTGTTCTTATATTTGAAATATTGTCATAATACTAACTCTTTATCTAGATCTGATTCAAAGGTAATAACCAAAGTAGCTCTATTGGTTATGACATCTTGTGAGTCCTGCAAAAATGTAGTAAGATTAGGACTCTCAGATGGAACTAAACATCTATAATTTCCCTAATTCCCTCTAATTTCCCTCTTCTGCTCAGGGATATAAAAACATCTTGAGAGAACAATTGTTTTATCTGGTGAGATTTGTAAAGACTCACCTATATACTTCATAAACAATTCTAATAGTGAGATTAATCTTGTCTTTGGAAAATGTAGAATACAAAGATTCCAGTTTATATGTACATGCAAACTATTTTTCATATTAGCTAAAAAGATTGTACTTTACTCATTGAATTAAGGAGGGAAACTATTTTTCAAGATTGCAAACTCTATTATCTAATTCAGAAAATTTAGAAACTGCACCTGGGGTGAATGTGCAAAGCTGTGCAATAGTCTGACCTAACGTAGACTCTGTCAGAGTTACTACTTTCTAGATATCTTTCGGCTCCAAAACACTTCTGCTAGCCACCAAGCCTTCTATTTCAGGCATTGCCTTATCAGCAGTAATAGAATTAGCCTTCCCTATATCAGTTGCTCTTGGTATAGAGCTCACTGGATCAATGCCAATTCTAGAAACTGTCTCTACAGAAGATGTACCAGGAACGGAGAGATGAGAAGGCCCACTCTCAATTGTCCCAGATTCTCTAACACCCACCGGTATCCAAATTAGCAGAACTAGCACCCAGTATATTACACAAACTGAGACAAAGACCTTATCCTGGTCCTTAGAGAGAGAGGAAGGAGGGGGTGGTGGGGATGGAATCCTGGAGCTCAGGAGGCCTCACCTGTTGATTCTTGAATCTCACCTTCTGCCTGAGCAGAAGGACAAATCAGATGGATTATCCAGAGGTCCCCGCACCAGAGTTGAGGCAACTGGAAAGGCCGATGACTTTCCTTTCCTTTTTTTCCCCAACTGTAGCAGCTGAAGAGATAAAAAGTTCACCCAGGGATGCTCTGGCAGTGGCATGCTGCAGGGCGTCTGAATTTGAAGATCAGAGTCTACGCTTCAGGTCCCCATACCTTGGGCTGCCTGCCTTGTTCTTCTTGGAATCACGGCTATCGGAGGTCTTGAGCAAGCTGGAAGAGGGCTCCATCTTTTCTGTTTTTAAGAACTTTATTTTTGCATCCCACCTGAATGCCCTTGGTACCAAGGACTCAGGCGAGTAACATTTTAAGGAGAGGTCCAGTGAACTATTGGAAATCCTGCAGAGGAATGGATCTTCATTCATTCCTGGGGAGAAGGAGAAATGAGAAGACTTGTGGTACCCATCTGGTGTTAACCATGACTATACCATCCAGATACTGAAGGAAAAAGTGTGAGGTACCCAGCAGGTACCAACAGGGAAGTAAAGCAAAAGGAGGAGTAAGAATATTCGCGCTGAACAAGCGGACTAAAGGTATGAGATATGGGACTTTACTTTAAGATATCTAAATTGGGAGTTATCATCCTATCGACCAAATTCTGGGAGAAAGCTTTAAAACTACCCCATTAATTGGAAAGGATCAGGAACAAGATAATTAATTGATATCCATAGCATCATAAATTAAAAGAAAGCTCCAAGTCACAGATTTATTACAAGAACCAATGTTGTAAATGGACTATAGAGAACAAGAAATTCCAGCATGATTATTACTGCTGTGTAGAAGAAACTTTAATGTTGACTTTTGAACAATGCTCAGGGCCCAGGACATGGTTCCTCCCCCTGCTGCCCATGACAGGAATCTTGGACTTTCAAAGAGTCTTAACATCAGGAGAAGACAATTTGCTACCCTAGCCCCAAAAATTGAGGTGTGGTTTTTGGGGATCTGTGATGGGCTACAAACACAAAATTGGACATCACACTTCAATATTAAACTTACTACTCACTATACAAAAGCAATATTAAAATCCTGTGTCACACTAGTAACAGCAACACAAACTCTCTCTGCTATCAGGAACATAGTGAAGCAATACAAAACCTAGTAAAATTGCACTCAGACCCTATAGAGCAAACCTGCCTTACCAGAACATCACTAATTTCTAGACTCAAACACCAACAATCTTACCCATAAAAAAGCAGCACTGCAAATATTACAACAGGACCTAGAACACCAATGCATCACCTACTGATAAAGCATAACAAGCCAGTCTGCTACAGATTGCTGCACAGAAACAATAGTCTATCAGAATCTCACACATGCAGAAAACAGACAGAGCCTTGCCAAATACAGAATACCTGACTGCACATGAGAAATATGCAGTCAAAAGTTGAAATGGAAACCCCCACATGCAGTGCAAAGCTAGAGAAAGAGGAAGAGCTATGCATTTCCTCTTATCCTGGAAAAATACAAAAATATGAGAGCTACATGTTCCCAGACTGACATCTTCCAATCACTAAACTGAAAATAAAATGGTTTTTTTCTAGGTATTTTATTTTCTCTAATTGCACTGGGCCCACTCTCTGGTCTATCTTCTCCCAACATCCAGGTTCTCCTTTCCATGTTCTGTTTCTCCCTTCTCTTGTCTTCTTCATTTTCGCTTATTCCTGTCTTTGACATTGAACTTTCCTTTTTATCTTTTCTTCATTTCTCTTTTCTGCCTCTATCCACTCCAAACTAGATTTCATTCCTTCTCCCCCTCTCATTCTCGTCCTAAACATCCCTCTTTCCATCTTACCTACCATCTTTCCCTCTCACCCCCTCCTCCATCTGTTCTCATTCCTTCAGCCTATTTCCCTCACTCCCTATTCTTCCATTTCCACCTCCTAAACTCCCCCCTCCTCTGCCTCTTATCCCCTAAGTAGCCCCAGCTTCCTGTTCTACTCATCCTCTCCCCTTTCTCCTGTCTCTTATCCCCTCCCCAGACTTTTATTCCCAGTCTCTTTCACTTCCTCCCATTTGCATCCTCTCAAACCCTTCAGAGGCCCATCCCTTTCCTTCATCTCTCATCTCTACCCAGCCCTTTCCACTGCTTCTTACCCACTCCCCAACTCTCCTGCTCCTTCATATCTCACCCCCCCTCCCCATGCATCCATCTCACATACACAGCTTCACCTCGTACCCCCGTTCACTAACCCACCACACTCACACCTCCCATCCCACTGCTGTCCCACCCAGCCCTGTGTTACAGCTCTCCCCCGCCCAATCCGAGTCCCTGCTCCCCAAATTCCTGCTCATTTCCAAATTCCAACTCTCCCATCTATCCCCACCCACTTTCCCTTACCCAATCTCTCTCTGCTCTCCCCCCTAATTTCCAAGGCCCCACTCTCCCATTGGATCTGAGTGTGCACTCTACACTCCCATCCCTAAGTCCCTGCTCTCTGCACCCAGTCTGCTACCACCAATTTGGAGTTCCTGTTCTCTCTTCTTCCCTCCCTGCCCATCCACACCCACACCCATTCACGCTCCCCCTTCAAATGTCACAGTCCCTCTATCCCATCACCGTTGCAATAAAGCCTTGGGCCTCCCCTCCTGGAGTTTGGAGCTTAAACTTGCTCCTGACCTGCCTTTCTCCACCTCACCTCCCTCCCTCCCGTCCCAGCCTGGTGCTGTATAATTTAAGCTGCTGCATGATGTAGGAAGTTCTCTCTGCAGAGCCCTTTGTGGTATGAACTGCAGGGGCCACGACAGAAGTGAGGAGGAACCAGTGCTGCAGGAAGAAGATCCAAGTTTTACAGCACAGCTGAGATATGGACAGAGGGAGGAATGGAGGAGAAAAGCAGGGCAGGGGCCAGGGTAGGAGCAGGAGCAAATGTCACACTCCGAGAGGGGAGAGCTGAGACTTAGGGAATCTGTGGGCAGACTCTGGGCACGGGTCCCCATGTGCCCATAGCTAACGGCCCCCCTGCCTGTAGGCTCATAGACTAATATGGGATGAGATCTGGTTCCTATGTGAGCCAGCTGTTAGAATTGTGACAGAGAACAACTGTCTGCAGCAGTGTTGGGACACACTGGTGCGTTGTGAGGTCCTGGGAGGTGTCGCAGGGCCAGCAGGAGCTGCTCTCTCCTTGTCAGCCCAGGTGGGAGTCAGCTGGCTTCTCCTCTATCAGGCCTGACAGGAGACTACTCTCGTTTCCTTTCCCTCTTTCTGGTCCAGTGGGAGGCTGTTTCCTCCTTCACCCAAATCAGAGCGAGATATACCAGCATTTCATCCAGATCAGAGCGAGATATCACCAGCTCCTCACCCGGATCAGAGCGAGATAACACCAGCTCCTCACCCGGATCAGAGCGAGATAACACCAGCTCCTCACCCGGATCAGAGCGAGATAACACCAGCTCCTCACCCGGATCAGAGTGAGATAACACCAGCTCCTCATCCAGATCAGAGTGAGATAACACCAGCTCCTCACCTGGATCAGAGCGAGATAACACCAGCTCCTCACCCAGATCAGAGCGAGATAACACCAGCTCCTGCTCTTCTGGGCCTGATAGGACACCTTTATCTTTCCTCTGCTAGGCCTGGATGTGATGCTGCTGCTGCTGCTCTCTTCACCCTGTAGGAGGTGGGGAAAGGTGATAGGGGATGCTGGGCAGGAGGAGGTGGAAGAGGGAGGGAGTGTGGAGACTGCTGAGTAGGAAGGGGTGGGAAAGGAGGAGTCAGGGGTAACTGAACAGGGAGGGGGCAAGGGGAGGAGGATACAGAGGGAGTCAGAAATGTTGGGCAGGGAAAGGAGGAGTCAGGGGTAACTGAACAAGGAGGGGGCAAAGGGAGGAAGGGGCAGAGAGAGTTGAGCAGAGGAGAGGGGGATGCAGAGGGAGTCAGAAATGTTGGGCAGGGATGTGAGGGGATAATTGAAAGGGAGTAGTTGGGGAAAGTGAGGGATGACGGGTGCAAGAGTCATATGTCAGTTTTGGGAATGTGCATTTCTTCTATCTTTGTACTTTGCTTAGTGTAGAAGGAAATGTTTCTGGTTTTAATTTTCCGGTTTTGCACTGCATGCATGGTGGCTTTTTCAGGTTTCCATTCCAGTTTTGTCTCCGTATATATTCTTTATTTGGTGTAGGTCTGTTCTGTGTATGTGACCAAGGGGAGGTATTTTATTAGCATGCATGCATTTGTATCAGTCTGATTAACAGGACATGCATTGGTGATGCACTTCTGCCTTTTCATTCATAGAGCTATTTCTGTTTGAGTCCTTGGAGTTAGTGCTACTATGATTTAGCAGGTTTCCTACATTATCTGCTGAGTGTTTTTTTTTCTTCAAGTTTTGTATTTTACAATATACCTGGTTGTAGAGCGTTTGTGTTGCCATTACTGAGCTAACACCAGAATCAGAATATCTTTTTTTGGTATGGTGAGTTGTACAGAGAAGTATCCCGACTCTGCTCTGCACTCATTGTTGGGGATCAGGGGGTTCCTATGGATGCAGAGTATATGTTTACATTTAGCCCTGTGATGGTCATGTGTTCAGTGTGTCATGCATGTGAGCTTCATCTGTCACATGTACCTCAACAGAAAAAGGTTCGTGAGTCACTGCTCTGAACAGTGCCTCAGAACCATATACATTAAATCATCGAAAACCCCTTGATCAGTAGTAGGAGTGTATGTGTCAACTCTCATGTACACCAAAGTTAAGCTTCATCTTAATCAAAATATATCTACCACCCACATTTCTACATATGTCAAAAGCATCCACGATCAACGTTTTTGAAATTAAAATCCCCATCCCAACATACTTATTCTTTTGAATATTGGATGCAAAAAAACATGAGGGGAAAAATCTGTTATATAAGAGATGCTCATCTCTTTTCTTTAGATGAATTTCCTAAATTAAGATCACTTCAGCTTTCAAGTGCCTGGCTTCTTTAAGCAAAAGCTGTCGCTTCATTGGAGAGTTTAGTCCTTTAACATTCAAGGACCTCAGCCGAAAAGACGTCATTACATACTCAAGAGAAAAAGCCAGCAGCCATATCCCAATTACAAGAGAAATCCAACAATACACACAAATAGCAATCCACCGCCATGCAGAACCTTCCCACCCAGATTAGCAAAAAACATGCAGAACAAATCCCACAACCCAAACCCCCAAACATCCAGACCACCCCAACCCCTCCCTAGGACATGGCAGAAACACTTTAGCACAGATCCAACTCCCATGCAGGAATGAAGCCACCCATCAGGCGGCCTATGAGCACCCCTGACTCCACCACCACCACCATTTCACTAGGAATGCATTCGAGCTGCGAAGCACTGTGAAGCTTTGGCTCTCCATTGCCTCAGGGACAAACTTGCCCTCTGGGGACAGAAAAATGCCTACAGTACCTGAATGTAATCCACTCTGAAGTGGCTGAAAGGCGGAATATAAATCAAATAAATAAACCAGCATATTCAGCATGAATGTTTCCTGTTGTCTGTACCACTAATGCCCCTGAAGAAGTAAAATGAAACATGGTATGTGTCGGGCATCCTTCGGCAGTGGTTGCTATATTTAAAAAAAAGGACACTGTTCACCTCCTCCGGAGGATTTATGGGATGGTTCAAATTAAGTGCCATGCTCACTTTTTTTCATATTAACTGTTTTAAAAAGCATTTATCAAAAACATTTTTTTAAAAATGAAGACCAATGATTAAAAATTGAAAGCGATTTTAAACGCTTGTGGTTTGTCGCTACTCTCTCAGTTACAATCCGGCTGGAATTCTCTGGATACAAACAACACTGAACCCCTGGTAACGTTTTTATTGCTTATTCTTCTTACCCCTGTCCTTCCAAGGTATCGCAGCTACAGGTTCAAATCCTCTCACCCCTGTTGGTGAGCTGGGCTTAAACAAAGTCCTAGGGTCTGCCGATAGTTAAAGTCTCCGTAGCTCTTGTCTTATCCAAAACAAAAGTCTCTAAGTCATAGCTTTTTTTTAATCAAACACAGCGATAAGGAAGCAACTTCTCGTTTTATTTCTCCTATCCGTTGCTCACAACTGCTTCCTGCACAGCCTAAGCTTGGCTGTGTTCATTGGGCTTAGCTCTTAGGGACCCAGGCAGGCCCTATTGTCACCTTCCATTGTAGTTTGCAGATGGGGTTTATGCTTCCCTTTCACTATGGCTGCAACTCCATCCACCCTACAGCAGTATTCACTTAGGGGTAGATTTTTAAAGTTATGCGCGGGTGTAGATTTGTTCACGCAACCCGGCACGAACAAATCTATGCCCGATTTTATAACATGCGCGCACTACCGTGCGCATGTTATAAAATCCAGGGTTGGCGCGCGCAGGGGGGTGCACAATTGTGCACCCCCCTGCGCGCGCCGAGCCGAGCAGCCTGCCTCCGTTCCCTCTGAGGCCGCTCCGAAATCGGAGCGGCCTCGGAGGGAACTTTTTTTACGGCCCCCCCCCACCTTCCCCTACCTAACCCACCCCCCAGCCCTAACTAAATCCCCCCCTAACTGTTCAGAAAGTTACACCTGCCCGAGGCAGGTGTAACTTGAGTGTGCCGGCCCGCTGCCAGTTCGCCATTCGGTTCGGAGGCCTCGGCCACGCCCCCAGAACGCCCCCGGGCCGGCACCACGCCCATGGCCCCGTCCCCAGATCGCCCCCGAATGCTGCACCGCCCCCAACACGCCCCCGAAGCAAAGCCCAGGGGCTTTGCGTGCACCAGCAGCCTATGCAACATAGGCGCGCCGGCACACAAGTCCCCTGCATGCGTAAATCCGGCTGGATTTACCCGCGCAGGGCTTTTAAAATCTGCCCCTTAGAGCTTCTGACCTGCAATCTCTATGAAAATGTCCTCTCCTAGAGGGGTCTCCTTAGTCTATTGGCTCAAGCTCATTCTCAGGGCTGCTTACCACCTCAACCTCTATCCCCTCTGTCTCTTCATCTGATTCAAGTAAAACTCCTTCCTGTTCCTGCCCCTCCCCTCCTTCTGACAAGCTCTAACACTTCTCCCACCATGCCCGGGTTGTCAACTGAAGATAGTGGCCTACATCAGTCGCTATGGATAATTTCTCGCCTGATGCAGATAACAAAACACAAGCAGTGTTGGGTGGTTCTCCTGGTGTTGTGAGATAAACAGTTTTTAATTGCATAAAAAATGTCTTTAAAAAATTCCAATAGTAATTTGGGGCTATATATTACACAGACTGATGATTGAAACATTAAGTCTGTGGTAGCATACAAATAGTGGTAGATTCATTTCTGATGGTCCTTTATTTGCTCTATTGTGCTATATCAACAAGGAAATTTTTTAGAGTGGTCATTTAATTGTAATTTGCCATGTTTTTATGTTACAGATTTGTGGTGAGGCAGGCCCCTAGCTTCAGGCTGAGAGAATACCCCAGGAAGAGGATTACAAGAAACCAGTAGTGAGAAAACAGTACAGGCCACAAAATTTCAGAGCAGGTAAGAATATTAGATGGACTACATCTCCCAGAAGTCACTGAAGGTGGAGTTCTTGAGTGTTGGGAAGGCAGAAATTCCAGTCTCCCAGAGAGTACAGAGGACAGGAAATAAGAGGACTTCTCTATGAAGAAGGGGAATTCCTTCTGCGACAAGAGGCAGAGGGAGGCCTAACTGAGGATCCAGAAGAGATGGAAATGGAGGTCTGTGTTTGTACAAAATTGGGCTTTACTTACATACTTTTTCACTGTAACAGGGACGCAGTGGGCATGGCTCAAAGGCCTAAAAACTGTATTTTTGTGTTTCGCCAAGAGCTGTATTAACTTGAAAGGATTTTTCTCTGTAGCCAGGGTGACAATGGGCATGGCTCAGAGGCCTAAAATCTATATTTTTGTTTCACTAATAATTCTGCTTATTTGCATGGGTTTGCCCTTGAACTAGAGTGGCAACAAATGCAGCCTAGAGGCTGGTAAGCATATTTTTGTTTACTTGGGCTTGTATTTCCTTTGATGTGTTGGGTACTAGAGCAGAAGACAGATGAGGAAGGAATACCAGGAGATATTTCAAGCCTGTCAGTTCTCACCATTTCTATTTCAGTTTCTTTATCATGGGTTAGGATCACAATATGCAGCTGTGCCCTCAAACTTCTCTCATCAGATTTTGGAAAGAAGAAAAAAATTGTTTGATTCCACATGACCTCCCCTTCCCAAAAATGTTCTTAGTTTTTGGAAGAAAGGTTTAACTGCTGTTTACACTTTTTTCCTTGAAAAGTTGCCTTCATAGCTCTTAAAAAAGTGGCTAGTTACCAAGAGTGTTACTTAAGGAATGGTTCATATCCTGCAGAACTACAGCTATAAAATGTAAAGCATCCATACTGTTTCAAGAGGATAAGGTTACCTTGTCCATACATTCAATGCATCGTCATTTCTCTAGGCCTAAAGAAATGTTCAGTGACTTTAGAATCTGTCAAGATCCTCTTGGGATGTTAAACAAACTGAGAACACAGGCTTTTCTTCACCTGTCAGGGGCATCCAGGGACTTTTTTCAAAGAGCTATGAAGATGTCAAGGAAAAAAGTGTAACCAGCAGTTAAAACTTTCTTCCAAAAACTGAGAAAGGTTTGAGGGCACAGGTGCATATTTTGATCCTAACCCATGATATAGAAACTGAAATAGAAATGGTGAGAAGTACTGTGTGTAATTGTTAAGGATATCCTGAAAGGTAACTATTTTATTTTACTGGCATGTTGGGCAGGTCCCCCGTTAACATGTGTTATTTCCTATGTTCTCAATATTATTGTATTTATTTCTGATAAATACAATAATATATAATAAACCCAGTACACTATTATTTATTTATTTATTTAACAGTTTTTAATAGCCCACAAATTCCAACTCATGTTGCGGGTTATAAATAAATACAATTATATTGAAAACATAGGAAACAGTTTATGTTAACAGGGGAACTGCACAACGTCACTATTGATTTTATGATGTTATGAATGTTTTGTTTGTTATTTCATGTCATCTCTGTAAACATTTAGGGGCAGATTTTAAAAGCCCTGCGTGCATAAATCCAGCAGGATTTACGCGCGCAGGGGACTTGCGCGCCGGCGCGCCTATGTTGCATAGGCCGCCGGCGCACACAAAACCCCAGGATGCGCGTAAGTCCCGGGGCTTTGCTTGGGGGGGGGGGCGAATCGGGGGCGGCGTGGCATTCGGGAGCGTTCCGGGGGCGGGGCCGTGGTGCCACCTGGGGGCATTCCAGGGGTGTGGCCGAGGCCTCTGAAGCAGCCCCTGGGCCAGGGAATGGTACACCGGCACCCAGCCGGCGTGCGCAAGTTACGCCTGCCTCGGGCATAACTTTAAAAATCTACCCCTTAATATTAAGTTATTGCTTATTTTTGTGAAGGGTTTATTATATATTATTCATACTGTAATTATGTATTTGTTTTAGCTTTCTTGCTGTACCTCACCTTTGGTTCATAAAATTGAATGAATGAAGTGAAAAAGAATAATATACTTGTTTTTCCTACTACTCTATCATCGAAAACAACATTTTCAAGAACTAACTCCCGGAACAGGCAATACTATCACAATCAAAAGGTTATTTCATTAACTTCCTCTGCTGTGATAACTTCCCTCCATATGAAAACATTTCTCTCCCTCAGATGCCACCCCCATGCTTTCCTTTAAAGCAGAAATCAGTTTGGTGGGAGATACTTACAAAAGTTCTGGTATCCCTGGCCTCTGTAAAAGGATTTGGTACATTTTCTGCTGCTGTTACTTATAAGTAGGACCTTTAGTGGGGTTCTTTGCATGAGACCATTAGGTAATTCTGCCACATCACAGAAATGCAGATATAAAATATGACTTATGGAACAATACTAACATGCAAGAAAGGATCCACAAGATTAAACCTGTTAGTCCTCATGAAATCCACTTTCATAAATAAAACTTTAAAAAAACAAAAAAAACCCACAGAGGCAGCAGCCACCTGCTCTCCCTTTCCAGGTCTAAGCGTGCCACCTCTGCGGCATGCCCAGGCCAGATTGGCCCCAACAGACCCTGATTCTCCGCACTTCACTATACTGTGCTAGGTTCTGAGACAGAGAGACAGCTCCCCCAAAATACTTTTGATGTTGTCATCACATAGGTATTGTAGTTTTTTAGAGACTGACCATTTTATTTTCATTTGTTTTTAAGTGTTGAGATCCTTAAACATATCAGTATGGAAAACACTATTATCCCTCTAATGGATGTGATTAAACCTCTGGATATGAACCTAGATAAGGCACGCAATGTCAAAACAAGTTTCCTTATTAACTGGATCAATTTTTTTTTATAATCTAGGTTTAATTTGACAAATGTCTACTCTAATAATGAAGAATTATCTGAAAATGTTAACCAGTGCATTAAAACTTTATAAAATGGACTACTGTAACTCACTTTGTATAGGAATTACAGAAGTAAACTTGAGAAGTATTCAATCATTAGAGAACACTGCAGCCAGAATTATATATAGTGTCCACATGTGATCATGTATCTCCTTTATTATATCAACTGCACTGGCTCCCAGTTCATTGTAGAGTAATATTTAAAATACTCTGCCTTACCTACAAAGCCATTTGTAGAGGTAAAGCAGACTATATAACCAACCTCTTACTTCTTTACAGACCTACAAGTACTCTGAGAGCATCTCAGAAAGAATTGTTTTCAATTTCAAGCACCTTCAATGTGGAACACGTTACCCCAGACGAGGAACAGAGAATAACTTTAAGTTTAAATGTAGAAAATCAATTAAATCCTGGATGTTATCAAAGGTTTTTTGAAGCATGAATAGCAGAGCATGCTCCTCTTATCTGTTTATCTCGATAGCTTGAATGATTATGTGTTTCATTTTGTTTGGTGATGTTTTATGATGTAATATTGATTTATTTTATTGCAAACTGTTTTGAATTTGAAGAAAAATCGGTATAACAAAATCAATATTACCATTACTATGTATTCACAATTAATTAATACATTTGCATAATTTGATTACTCTGAAATACAGTCTTGTTGTAGTACAGGGATCCACTGGTCCACTTTAAATTTAAACCTCTGAGAGGGTTATTTTGTCCAGTAAGCAGTGTTTAAAGTCATAATGGGTTCTAAACCCCATTAAAATCAGTAAATTAACACACATTACCTGCTGATTCTAACGAAGGCAGTACATGGAACTTTAATGTTTGATGTACCTAAAATGACGAATTATCCAATACAGCAGCATTAACACAGCCATGTTAAAAGCATGTTAACTTTAGCATCTTTCTGAAGTAAAAAAGATGGGCCTTTCAACCCTGAGCTCCCCATCCACTCTCAAAATACAAAGATGGGCCTCAGGGCTCCTATCCCAGCCCCAAAGTACAAAGATAACTTTCTAAAGTGTCCTTAACTTAGCAGTGCTAAATGGCTCCCCTTAAGCCTCACAAGTATTAATGCTAAATCAGATCCATCTAGTAGTAGTACCTAAGGAGATCAGGTTGAATAATTTTCATTTTTAATCGGCCTGCGTGTTAGCCTTATAATCGGGGAACCAGCAGTAATGCTAATGGAGATGGGGAGTGCCCTTGCCCATTCCTGAATGGCGTGTCTGGTTGTGCCGTCCACTGCCAAAACTAAACCTTCTCAACAGCAGGCAGGTCAGTTGGCTGCTAGGTTTCTTCCTTAGATTTTTGAAGCATATTGCAATTCTTCATGGTGCGTTTATTACATTAATGAAATGACACAATGAAAGCAATATTTCAGTACCTCAGAGAATACAGGATAAAGAAAGTGGAAACTTTACGTAAAGCACTTTATTTTTATCATGTGTAGAAATATCTTCCTCCCAAGTATTTCTTCCTAGTCACGTGAATTTTCATATGATACATGCCCAGGCCTTTTCACATTGTGGCAGATTGCTTTATCATCTCTTTCCCATGAGGTCAACAGAAGGCCGTTTCCTGTTTTCAGTTTCCAATTTTTCAGAACGAGAAGACTGGCGCTTACTTGGAACAAGAAGGAAGTTTTATTGGGTTATGAAGGATATTAATAAGCAATGAGGCATCGAGAAAGTGCAGACATAAAACAGATGTCCATAAATACAAAGTAGATTAAAAGACTTTTTCACGCTGTGGGTTTATAGGAGCTTAAATAAGCCTTTCAGAAGAGAGTTCTGTTAATGCGAAGTGAGGAAGAAGGCATTACAGTAAAAAAGAATTGATGATAGGATGTGACAGGCCCTTGTGGGAATTCCTTCCAAAACAGTGGACGCGCTAGGGTTTTCCTTGGATGTCTGTGGCTCCTTTTCATGTCTCAGAGGACGATTCTGTATAATGTAACTGCCAGATGTAGGTGCATTAGAATCATTATTTCCTGCAGGTAACATTTTTATGTAACACAATGTGCAAAGATTTGAATATAACTGTACAATCTATGTGCATTGTTTTACAATTCTGTCCAAAACACTGTGCGTACATTTAGCCAAACCAAATGAGGGAAATTCTCAGGCAGGGGAAATTCTCAGGGAAATTCTCAGGCAGGGGAATGTCTTTGAAAATTTCCCTTGCAGAGGCCAATTTTCAGCCTTCCTGTGGTGCTTGCAGGCCAACAGATACTTGCTATCCATAAGGAATTTCCCTTTCAAACATCCACCAAGAAGCCAGTACCACAGTGATTCCATACCCTAAAATATTTCGCAGGTGTAAAGTTTACAGAGTAAAGATGGGGAAAGAATACACGAGGATTTCAAAAGGAAATTCTCATGTGTACTTCCGGCAGCCAGCCCTAACTCTGTCTCCAGCACTGCCCATTTTCTCCGCAGAGGCCAGAGGCAGTTTTTAAAGAGTTTTCTTCTATAAGTAAATTCCCATAGAAATTCCTTTGAAAACTGCCCCCGTGTCTCTGTTTTTGCATAGTGCTAAGTGTTGCGTATCCCGGCCGTGGCAGGCCCACGACCGGCCCTACTCACCTCCGATGCCCGGGTCCCGGACTTGGTCCTTCCTCTTTGGCAGCAGTAGGCAGTCGCCTACGCGCTCGCGCTCCTGCCATATTCCCAGGTTCCTCTGGCAGCTCTGTGGCCTCCTCCGGTTCCCGTCGTGTCTCCCCATGTGTGCGAAGGGGAGACGCTGCCACCACGTAGTTACAGTCTGTCTGCCTTAGGCGCACACGCGGCTTCTTCAACTGTAAAGGAGCTGCAGCGGGAAACATTCCAGCGGCCCTGGATGATGATGTCTCCGGGCCCTGCTACTTAAGGCAGGCTCCGCTATCCGGTCTTTGTCTTGGCAACAGGTCTTCACACTTCCAGTCGTGTGCTTAGTTGCTACTCCTTTGTGTTCCTGTTCCTGCTCCTGTGCTTGTTCTGTTCCAGTACTGCGTTCCTGTTCCAGTTCCCGTTTCCTGTTCTTGTCCCTCGCTTGTTCCTGACCACGCTTTGGATGGATTCCTGGCTTTGACCCTCGCATGCTCCTGACTGTGCCTTTGACGGATTCTCTGGCTCTGACCCTCGCTTGTACCTGACCTTGTCTCTAGCCGCCTGCCCTGACTTCAGCTTGTACCTGACCTTGTCTCTAGCCGCCTGCCCTGACTTCAGCTTGTACCTGACCTTGTCTTCAGCCGCCTGCCCTGACACCAGCTTGAACCTAACTTTGCCTCCAGCTGACTACTTGGACTTGGCCTTTCTTAGGCTCTTGCCTATTTACAAGTCCGGACTTAACCTGTTCCTGATCTCTAGCCTGCTTCAGCCTGTCTGGGCTTCTGGATCCAGGCCCTGTCTTGAACTCAGTGTTGCGTCCGTCGGTCGCAGATGGCTGCGACCACTCTGCCTTACCTCTTTTCTACCCTTTTCCTCCTCCTTGGGCAAGATGGCTGTCTCCTGTGCCGAATGCCAAAACCCTCAGCATCTCCAACTCAGCATGGGCGTCCCAGTACACCATGCTCCGTCCCGTGGCCCCCTAGGGCGCGCACATGCATGTTGCCTACGCTTAAGTTCACGTCATGGCGCGAAACTTGGGGGCATCCCCACCGCATGACGTCAATACCTCTGGGTATTTAAAGCCTCCATTACGCTACCATCGTTGAGTTAGCAAGGACTTCGGTTTAGCTACTCTGACCGCTCTAAGCTGTTCGCTTAGATGCCTCACTTCCCTCCAGGGAATCTCGCTCCAACGAAGCTCTAGGCACCCGCTCCTCGGGGGCTTCTCACTTCCACCAACCCTTCGGAGTTTCTACTAACTAGACAACCGCTCCTCGGGGGTCTCTCTCTATTTTTTTTTAGGATCTCCTGTGCCACCAGGTACTCGCTCCTCAAGGGCCTATCCGTACAGTGTATCCTGCACCACAGACCTTCGGTCCCAACATCTCCATTGCCAGGAAGAAACCTGCACTACGTTCCTGTGAGTACCTATATGATCCGGTTCTCCAACTCCACCCACCAGGCTCGGCGCTTCCTGCACTGCGGGTCCCTATCTACCTTGAACATCTGGGCGAGACTTCAACATCTGAGACTATCTGAACGTATTGGCACCTTGCGGGACTTCAGTGCCTTTCCTTCCTGCCCCATACCATCTATCTACAGCAGTACAATAAAGCTTTCAACCTACAAGTGTCTGCTCTCTGAGTTTAGCCTATCGCTGTGGTTCCCCACGGGGCCCCTCCCCATGGGAGGAGTCATCTCCACTGCGACTAAGGGTCCACAAGATGCCACAAACACAACAGATTGCTAACTCCATGGACTCGGCTCAGCTCATGGCCTTGCAGGCCATTCCTAGCCTAGCCCAGCGGATCACGGAACAACAAAAAGTCTTTGGAGAGCCTAGCTACTGCCTTCAATCAGTTACATGCTCAACTGAATTCTTCAGCAACTCCTGTAAAAAAATTGCTGTCTCCAGTGGTGACC
This sequence comes from Rhinatrema bivittatum, assembly GCF_901001135.1. NCBI lineage: Eukaryota > Metazoa > Chordata > Amphibia > Gymnophiona > Rhinatrematidae > Rhinatrema > Rhinatrema bivittatum. The sequence continues at coordinate 43,893,355 of NC_042624.1, read as the reverse complement.
CTCAAGACCACTGTCCCTTATCCACACCTACCCGCTTTATGGATGAAGCCAAGATGTGTAGAGGGTTTGTTAATCAATGCAGCATGCATTTTTCATTACAGCCTACCCTCTTTCCCAATGAAGCTTCCAAGACCACCTACATCCTGTCGGTTCTAGAGGGACGAGCCTTGGCTTGGGCTTCACCATTATGGGATCGTGGAGATCCCATCCTGAATGACCTACCAGGATTTCTAAAACTTTTTAAGTCTGTCTTTGATGACCCGGCTCAGCAGACTGTCGCTGGATCTGCTTTGCTCAATCTCCAGCAAGGTAATAAGCAGCTCACAAACTTTGCGATTGAGTTCAAGGCTTTAGCATCTGAACTACATTGGGACACTGGATGTTTACATGCCATATTCATGGAGGGCCTCAACTCTTGCTTAAAGGACGAATTAGTGGCTCGTGATTTGCCTGATACCCTTGAGTATGGACCCCTGATGGAACTGGTTGGGAGAATTGACCACCGTATCCGAGACCGAACTCAGGCTAAGAGTCCACGAAAGTCCACAGTGGGGGGGGCTAACCGACCTAAACCTGTGCCTATTGCTTCCAGCTTACCGTCTGCTTTCTTAGAAAAGGAAGAGCCTATGCAACTAGGCTGAAGCCATTTAACTTCCAAGGAGAAACGTTTTCACAAATGCATGGGGTTATGCATGTATTGTGGCCAATCGGGTCATGCCGTCCAAACCTGTCCCATCTGTCCGGGAAACTGACGGGCCTAGGATCTGCAGGAGGACTTTTCCTGGACCTCACGTCTCCTACTCCTCCATTATCCTTACCAGTATCTCTGCTCTATGGAGGCCTTGAATTTTAGACTCTCACTCTCTGACTCTGGTGCTGGAGGTAATTTTGTTTTGAAGCGCTTAGTTGAACATCTACAGATTCCTACCACACCAATAGCTAAGCCTTTGCTATTGTCCTCTATCCATGGAGAACCACTTCCTGGAGAAGTGTCATTGGCTACCCAGGCCATTGGCCTGCACACCAGAGCTTTACACTCTGAATCCATCTCATTTCTCATATTGGAAAAGGCCATGCATCCAGTGGTACTTGGACTGCCTTGGCTTCAAGATCATATGCCTCAATTCAATTGGGCCACGTTGGAACTGTCCCGTAGGGGCCTGTCAAGGCCGGTGCCTCGCGGAGGTTTCACCGCTCATTTGCATGCCCACTACACCATTGTTACCTGTCTTACCTCCACAATACACCTCCTTCCAGGATGTTTTCTCAAAACAAGCAGCAGATGTACTTCCACCGCACAGAGTATTTGACTGCGCCATAAATCTGAAGCCTAATTCAGAACCTCCCAAAGGAAGAGTTTACCCTCTTTCAGTAGCTGAGACTAAAGTCATGTCCACCTACATACAAGAGAACCTGCAGAAGGGATTCATCAGACCCTCCAAATCTCCTGCTGGTGCAGTCTTCTTTTTCGTAGGGAAGAAAGACGGCACCTTATGCCCCTGCATCGATTACAGAGGTCTGAATGAGATTACCATCAAGGACAGGTACCCCCTGCCCTTAATTTCTGAACTGTTCGATAGGCTCCAAGGAGCCAAGATATTCTCCAAATTAGACCTTAAAGGAGCTTACAACTTGGTGTGTATTCGTGAAGGAGACGAATGGAAGACTTCTTTTAACACCCGCGATGGACACTTTGAATATCTCGTCATGCCCTTCAGTTTAAGTAACACACCTGCAGTCTTTCAAAATATGATGAATGACATCTTAAGGAACTTATTTTATCAATGCATCGTAGTATATCTCAATGATATATTGATCTCTCAAGATCTGCAAACTCATCAGGAGGATGTCAAGAAAGTTTGAAGACGCCTGCGTGAGTACCACCTATACCAAAGCTTGAAAAGTGCGAATTCCACAAGGAGTCTGTACCCTTCCTGGGATACATTGTTTCTAAGAATGAATTACTATCGATCCTTTATTAAAAACTACTCATCACTGACAGTCCCTCTAACTGCTATGACCAAGAAGGGAGCCAATCCCGCCAATTGGTCTCCAGAAGCCATATCAGCCTGACGCTCAAAGAGGCTTTTCAAAAGAAGCTGTGCTTCTGCCATCCTGACCCACATCGTCCATTCATCGTCGAGGTCGACGATTCAGATGTTGTGTGGGTGCGGTTTTAAAGCCAGTAATAGTGAATCTAATGTGCTCCATCCTTGCTCCTTCTTCTCAAGGCGGTTCTCGCCTGCCGAAAGAAATTATGGAATCGGAGACAAAGAGCTACTTGCAATCAAGCTGGCCTTTGAAGAGTGGCATCCTTGGCTGGAAGGCGCACAACACCAAATAGTAGTGTATACCGATCGCAAGAACTTGGAGTACCTCAGACATGCTCAACGACTCAATCACCGTCAAGCAAGATGGTCTCTGTTCTTTAACAGATTTGACTTCCTTCTGAAGTATCGTCTGGGAGAGAAGAACACTCAGGCTGACGCCTTGTCATGATCCTTCTCCCCTCAGGATGTGCCAGATGAACCCCGTCACATCACTGACCCCGAAAGAGTGGTTCTTGCAGCCACTCATGCGGTACCCATCAGGAAGACAGTGGTGGCCACAAATCTAAGGAAGAAGCTGTTGAAGTGGGCACACGATTCCCGTCTGGCCAGCCATCCGGGACAGAGTCGTACACTAGCTATGTTGCAACAGTACTATTGGTGGTCAACCATGAAAAATGACGTACAAGCTTATGCGGGTTCCTGAACTATCTGTGTCAAGCAAAAACCACCAGCCGGACATCCTTGGGGATTGTTACAACCTCTACCATCGCCGGATGAACCCTGGACACATATAGCAACTGATTTCATGGTAGACCTGCCACCATCTAATGGAAACAACACCATTTGGGTCACAGTTGACCGCTTCTCCAAAATGGCACATTTTGTAGCGTTACCAGGATTACCCTCTGCTATGGAGTTAGCAAAACTCTTCATTAAACACATTTATTTATTTTAACATTTTTATATACCGGTAGCCGTTTACACATCGTACCGGTTTACATGTAACAAAAAGGACAAGCCAAACAGAGGCGTATCTTTTACATGGAACAGAGAACAGTTAATAAAATAACATGTGAACAATAACGGAAAAACTTTGGTTAAGGATTTAAAGACAAAGGAGGTCATAGATTAACAATGAACAGTTAACATAAGTTCTAAGAGCACTGAAACCTTCACACCAAAGTTCAAAAAAAATTTTTAAAAATTTTATTTATTTTATTTAAAACTTTTTATATACCGGCATTAGTAAGCATACATCATACCGGTTCACATTGTAACTGACAGGCTGAAATTACAATCAATGGGGGGGTGGGAAAACAGGGAGGAGTATACATAGAGCAGGAGGCGAGGAAAATTAAAGCAGTAAAACTAAACAGGCTAAATACAAGTCTATATACAGGTCTATATACAGGTCTATATACAGGCCTTCAACTAAAGACCTCAATGCCACAAAGCATTCTGTAGTCTTTCAACTGCTCCCTCCCCCCAGCTCCCAATGAAGTGCTCCCCCTGTTCCGGTCTCAGTGATGCACTCATTACTATTCTATCCTACCACAGCATTCTCTTCCCCAGCTTTTAAAGGCCTGTCAAGTCAACTCCTGTTCCTGTGCACCCCTCTCCTTATGCACCGGTTTGCTAATAAATCCTCGCTTTGTAAATACCCTCGTCTAGCCTATGTGAACTGTTAATTGCATCAGTAGCATGGGATCTTCTTAGTGTTTGGGTAACTGCCAGGTTCTTGTGGCCTGGTTTTGGCCTCTGTTGGAAACAGGATGCTGGGCTTGATGGACCCTTGGTCTGACCCAGCATAGGAATTTCTTATGTTCTTATGTTCTTATTACCATCCTCCTCGCTTAACTGCCCTTGCTCTTACAACTTATGTTAACTGTTCATCGTTAATCTATGACCTCCTTTGTCTTTAAACACATCTTCCGCCTTCATGGGATGCCTAAGCATATCCTATCCGACCGAGGAGTACAATTTACTGCGAAGTTTTGGAGAGCTTTATGTCAAAAATTTGACATCGCCTTGGCCTTAACCTCCACTTACCATCCTCAATTTGCTATCAATTCGCATCCTGCTACTTCTACGGGGTCTTCTCCCTTCCAGCTCATCTACGGATGACAACCGTTGCCTCCTCTGCCAATTCCATTATCAGTGGTTTCTCCTGCCACACAGACTACTGCAGCAGAGCTATCTCAACTTTGGAAGCAAATGAAGGAGCTATTCCTCAAGGCAGGACAAAGAGCAAAAAGAACCTATGATGCTCATCATCGAAAGGCACCACAGTTTCAGCCTGGAGACAAAGTCTGGTTAAGTATCGAGTATCTTCACCTAAAACTTCCTTCAGCACGTTTTGCTCCTCACTGTGTTGGACCCTTTGCTATCCTTCGGCGATTAGGGAATCTGACGTACAGTTTGAAACTTCCTCCATCAATGAAGATACACAATGCATTCCATGTCTCTCTGTTAAAACCATTGATGCTCTCCGAGTTCTCCAAAAAGACCCCAGAACCAACTAGACTGGACACTGAGGACGACATTGAATATGCCGTGCATGACATCTTGGGAGTATCTCATCTCCTGGGAAAACTATGGACCAGAAGAGAACTCATAGGAACCGCTGGCCAACATCATAGATAAGGATATGTTACGTCAATTCCACCTGGCACACCGATGGAAACCCAGACCACCTGGAAGAGGTCTTGGAGGGGGCCCTTTGAAGGGGGGTACTGTTGCATCCGTCGGTCGCAGACGGCTGCGACCGCTCTGCCTTACCTCTTTTCTACCCTTTTCCTCCTGCTTGGGCAAGATGGCTGTCTCCGGTGCCGAGTGCCAAAACCCTCGGCGTCTCCAACTCAACATGTGCGTCCCAGTCCGCCATGCTCCATCCCGTGGCCTCCTAGGGCACACGCGCGCATGTTGCCTACACTTAAGTTCACATCGTGGCAGGAATCTCAGGGTGTCCCCATTGCATGACGTCAATACCTCCGGGTATTTAAAGCCTCCACTACGCTACCATCATTGAGTTAGCAAGGACTTCGGTTTAGCTACTCTGGCCACTCTAAGCTGCTCACTTAGACGCCTTGCTAACCTCCAGGGAATCTTGCTCCAATGAAGCTCTAGGCACCCGCTCCTCGGGGGCCTCTTACTTCCACCAACCCTTCGGGGTTTCTACTAACTAGACAACTGCTCCTTGGGGGTTTCTCTCTATTTCTTTTCAGGATCTCCTGTGCTACCAGGTACTCACTCCTTGAGGGCCTATCCATACAGTGTATCCTGCACCACGGACCTTCGGTCCCAACATCTCCATTGCCAGGAAGACACCCGCACTACATTCCTGTGAGTACCTATATGATCCGGTTCTCCAACTCCACCCACCAGGCTCAGCGCTTCCCGCACTGCAGGTCCCTATCTACCTTGAACATCTGGGTGAGACTTCAACATCTGAGACTGTCTGAACGTATTGGCACCTTGCCAGACTTCAGTGTCTTTCCTTCCTGCCTCATACCATCTACCTACTGGCAGTACAATAAAGTTTTCCACCTACAAGTGTCTGCTCTCTGAGTTTAGCCTATCACTGTGGTTCCCCATTGGGTGCCTCCCCATGGGAGGAGTCATCTCCACTTCGACTAAGGGTCCACAAGATGCCACAAACACAACACTCAGCTCCTTTGGACCCTATGTCTCTGTTGCTTCCTGGCTCCCTGCCTTGAACATCCTTCAAGGGATCAACCACGCGGAGGCCCGCCTACACCAGCCGGCCCCGGTACCCAAGGGCTCAACCTGCGAGGAACGAGAGCTGGTATTGGTGAAGCTCAAGTCGGCCTCCGCCTCCCATTCTGCTCCGCCTCCCGACGGTGGGGACCTGTGGGGGCTTCCCCATGGGCAGCGTCAACTCCACCTCAGGCCAAGGGTCCACCTCCGCAACACTAAGATCTAGCAGTGTTTCCCAACCCTCTGCTGCAGGCACACCTAGCTGGTCTGGTTTTCAGGATATCCCTAATGAATATGCATGCGATATATTTGCATACATTGGAGAATCAGGTTATGCAAATCTATCTCATGTATATTCATTGTGGCAGTCCTGAAAATCCAACTGGCTAGGTGTGCCTCCAGGAGAGGGTCAGGAAACACTCATCTGCAATATTTATTTATTTATTAAAATTTATATACCGGTATTTGGCAGGAGCCGTCATATCTGTTTACATCAGTTAACAATTAACTAACAAAGAAACATACTACATCAAATAAATAAAATATATGTACAAATACAGAATTGTCATTACATTATTAAATTCTATTACAATTTTTATATTATAAAAACCATTAAAAAAAAACACATTACAAAAAGGACATTAAGGGTGATGGGAAATTGCATTACTCATCTTTCCTGTCATGTTCTGTTTTCACCTTCACTGAAAGCCTGTTGACAGAGCCAGGTTTTAATTTTCTTTTAATTCTGATGTGTTTCTTTCTAATCTTAGTTTGGTTGGGATTTTATTCCAGATTTTAGACCTCGCTAGCGATAAGGCTCTGTCTCTTACACCTTGTGGAAGCTTTGAAAGCATTGCCCAATACATTTTGAGTGCAGTCTCTTTTAAAGATGCAGAGAAACAGAAGAACCAATAATAATTAAGATTTACGTCTGCAGAAGAGGTTCACATGTGCCTAAACAAAAAGGACATCACGAGTCTTGGCCTGATGAAGCGTATCATATTACATCATGCAAATTACACCTCTAAACATTTTTGCAAAAGTGATCAGGTAGAACTGACTCTGCAGCAGTTTAATTGAGGTTATAAGATTGTTCATTATAGATTGGCAAAGAGAACTTTTTTATCTCTGGTATTTACAGGCACAATCTCAACAGTGAATTTGACTTCACAATAGTAGCATGCAGAATGCAAAGCATCCATCTAGAACAGCACTTCAGCCTAAGTACTCTCCTAATGTCTAAGGCTTGCTGCAATCTGTCACCTGCTGTTTCATTAGAGAGAATGACATCAAGTAGGGGGAATGTTAATTAACCCTTTTTTAGATTAATACAAACAGCTCCAATCAAAATAGCTACTGGATGTTGCATACTAAATCACTCTGCTATATAGATATCTCGTACCATAATACTGGATTGCCTTTTTTGGGTGCAAATTGTATCATCCTATTAGAGTAAATGCTTTCTATTAAAAATATCCCCAGAAATAAAAAATGTAACAAATGCACATTTATTTACAGAGCGTTCACTAACATCTTCCAATGGTACCTTTGATACAGTTCTGCACAAAAAACTTATAAATAAATTGAGTACCCTTGGTATGGATCCCTAGAGTGACTGACTGGGTTAGAAACTGGCTGAGAGGGAGGTGACAGTGTAGTGGTAAATGGAGTTTTCTCTGAGGAGGGGGTTGTTACTAGCAGTGTGCCTCAGGGATCAGTCCTTGGACTGGTTCTTTTCAACATTTTTGTGAGCAACATAATGGAAGAATTGTCAGGAAAGGTTTGTCTTTTTGCCAATGATACCAAAATCTGTAGCAGGCTGGACAGCCAGGAAGGAGCTAAAAACATGAGGAGGGATATAGAGAAACTCTAGGAATGGTCTAAGGTCTGGTAGCTAAAATCAATGCTAAAAAATCCAGAGTATTGCATTTAGGATGTACAGTATTGGAGGAGAAGTTCTTCTAAGCACAAAGGAAGAATGGGATCTGGGGTAATTGTATGTGATGATTTTAAGGTAGTCAAACCGGTGGATAAAGCAACAGTAAAAGCAGAAAAAGGGGGTGATATTGCCCCTGTATAGATCCCTGCGGAGACCTCACTTGTAATACTGTGGACAATTCTGGAGGCCGCACCTTCAAAAGGCTATAAACAGGATGGAGTCACTGCAGAGAGCGGCTACTAAAATGATCAGTGGTCTTCATTCTAAAGCATATGGGGATAGACCTAAAGATCTAAACATGTACAGCCTAAAGGAAAGGCGAGAGAGGGGAGATATGATAGAGACATTCAAATATCTCAAAGGTTTCCATGCACAGGAGGTGAGCCTTTTTCAACAGAACAGAGGTTCTAGTATGAGGATGAGGTTGAAAGGGGGGAGACTCAGGAGTAATCTTAGGAAATATTTTTTTACAGAGAAGGTGGTAGATGCATAGAACAACCTCCCAGTGGAAGTGGTGGAGATAAAAACAGTATCTGAATTCAAGAAAGCTTGGGATAAATACAGGGGATCTCTAAGGAAGTGCTGCTAAATTTCAGGCCGATACAGTACAGTGCGCTCCGGCCAATACAGTACAGTGCGAGGGGCCAGTGCGCGCGCCGGGAGAGTGGGCGTTCGTCCGCTCTCCCGCGGACTTTACTGAATCGGCCTGTTTATTAGATGAATGGGCAGACTAGATGGGCCATACAATCTTTTTTTGCCATCATGTTTCTCTGTTTCTAATGGTGTATCTGTAAAATACAGTTCACAATTCCATTAAGTTCTAGGCTGTGGGTTTCCTGATATGGGGTTGCAGAGTAGAAAAACAACATCAAAATATTTTGACTTATACTGCAGGGTATAAAGACAATAATTCAAATGTTTCCCTTTTCAACTCACTATACAAAAAATATATATTTGAATTCCGAAACCACCTTCAAAACAGCAACTCAAAATCCCTCGGTGACGTATTAGAGAGACACTCAGAAGCCCCATTTTCAATGTCTCAGCCCTTTCCCAGCCCCTCCAGATCCTGCACAGTTTCATAGCCTCCATCTCTTCATCCCATTCCAACTTTATATACCCTGTCACGCTAACCCCCTTCCCAGCCACTCTAACATACCCTTCAACTTATTGCCCACTGCCCCTTTAATTCCCTCAGGCTCTCAGCCCCTATTCCCCCTATCCCCATCCAATCACTGAGCTCTCCCCATCTCCAAATTCTCATCTAATCTTGCAAGACATTTTTGTTTTGGGGGGGGGGGGGGGAGGAGGCACTTGCCACCCCAGCTTCTTTTCCTCCCCAATAGCAACACCACTGCATTAATCTCATCCTCTTGCTCTCATGCTCTCCAAACTCACCCCCCCCCCCCCTCTCCTTCCCCTTTCAACACCCCTCCCCTTACCAATCCCTCTTTTAAAACTCACCTTCTCTACAGGACAATTAGAGGCAGCAGGAGGAGGAAAATGGGGGAATGGCTTGAGATATTACCTCCTCCCACTGCAACTAGCAATGGGGCAAGGAGCAGGACCCTGCTATTCTGAGCCAAGCTGCTGGCGCGGTGATCACAGCCATGGGGGCGAGAGCAGGATGCAGCATTTTCATCCTGGGCTGGTGGCAGCAGTGATCTCAGTGGTGCCACAGGATATACAGACAGTGATCACTGTTTGGTCTGGGGGGGGGGGGGGGGGGGAGGGGAGGGTGAGACAGCATATCCATAACAGCCCTGATTGCTGGGGGTGGAAGAAAATTTGCCCCAGGGAGCAGCGACTGGCATTCCAAGTACCTGGCTCCCTGCTCTGCACTCTTCTCAGACTGCAGGCACATGTGGCTGTTATAGAAAACTTAGGCTTGCTGACTGTTTCAAATCTTGGTGACAGCACATTGGCTGAGAACTGCTGCCCCAAGGGAATGTTCTCCAAAAACAAACTGATCATTTGTAGGTAGTGCAAAATTCAGATTCCTGACTCAAAGGAATGTGGCTACATTTGTCCATTACTGAGCAGGAGGGGGGTTTGGGACCCGAGCAGAGCGAGTCCCACGTCACACTTCATCGGGAGGAAGCTGCTGCTGCTGGTAGCGGCATTTGGCATGGCAGGGAAAGGCAGGGTAAGTCCCATGTCACATCTTAACAGTACCTCCCCTGCAATGTTCCCTTCCCTGCTTCCTAGGCCTGGATTTTGATGGAAAATGTTGATGAAATGCGTGGTTAAGTTGAGGGGCTTGAATATTACTGGCAGGCTCCCAAGAGTTTTCCACAGGGCCATAACCTTTCCAGGAAATAAGATATTGTAATTCTTCCCTTCCTTTCCTGACATCCAGAACCTCATACTGAGTATCTTCCTTGAAGATCATAGGTGGAGGTCATGACAACTTTCTAGATGGCCAGGATAGAACAGCAGGCTTGAAAAGAGATACATGGAATACGTCGTGAATTTGGAATGTGGAAGGTAGTTTGAGTTTATATGTCACATTTCCTATCTGTCGATCAATTTGAAAAGGTCCCATAAAATGAGGAGCGAATTTTAATGAAGGCATTTGTAATCAAAGGTTACAGGTACTTAGAAAACCAGTTCATCAGGATGGAACTGTGGTGCAGGACGTCATTTTTTATCCGTCTCTTTTTTAGACTGAGCCGCGGCCTGTTCCAGGAGTTGAGTATTTTGCCAGAGATCATGTAGTTCTTGGGTAGTGAGACTAACGGCAGGACATGTTGATGATGTAGCTATAGGCATTGGTACTCAAGGATACCGTCCAAAAACTAAGTGGAAAGGGGATACCCTTGTAGATTAATTAACATGATTATTATGGCACAGCTCAGCCCATGAAAGCAAGGAAGACCAGTCATCCTGATGTTAGTTCATGTAACATCATAAAAAGGATTTGAATGATTATTAGTTCATTCCGCTAATCCATTAGACTTGGGGTGATATGCTGAGGAGAAATCAAGGTGGATTCCAAACTTCTGACATAAACCCCTCCAATAATGGACGGTAAACTAGACTTCACGATCAGACAGGATGTGATGAGTGAGGCCATGTAGCCGGAACACATGTTGAGCAAACAACTGTGCCAACTCTGATGCAGAAGGTAGTCCAGGTAGAGCAACAAAGTTGGCCATTCTAGAAAAGCAGTCCACAATTACCCAAATCATATTATATCCTTCAGAAGGAGGAAGGTCCATGATGAAGTCAATCGTGATGTGGCTTCAAGGTTCCTCAGGGGCAGGTAATGGTTGAAGTTGAGTCCGAGGGTTTTCATTGGCTGTACATGTAGGACAAGATTCCACATACCATTTAGTGTGGTTCTCCCACTGATGCCACCAGTAGTGTTGGAAGAGGAGCTCCTTGGTACATCAGAGTCCTGGATGACCTGCAATGCGAGAGTTGCGGGCCCATTGAAGGACTCGTTTTCATAAACACTTTGGAACTATGGTGTTCTCAACTGAAACAGTTAAAGTAGCGGCAATCATGATTCTGGCTGGATCTAAAATATGACAAGGTGACTCAGGAATTTCAGCAGGTTCAAAACTTCTGGATAAGGCATCAGCTCATTGATTTTTCTCTGCTGGACAAAAATGCAAGTTGAAGTCAAAAGAACTGAAAAACAGGGACCATCGGGCTTGTCATGGATTCAATCGGGCATGGGACAGATATGTCAAATTCTTATGATTAGTATAAATTGTGACTGTATGTTTGGCTCCCTCCAGAAGGTGGTGCCACTCCTCCAGTGCTAGTTTAATTGCAAAATGTTCCTGATCTCCAATGGAGTAATTCTTTTTTGTAAAGGAAAAGTTTTTAGAAAAATATGTACAGGTAATCAATTTCCCATCAGTATCTGGCTGTAGAAGAATCACTCCTAATCCTAAAGAGGAGGCATTTACCTCAACAACAAACGGTCATGTAGGATCCGGATGTTGCAAGCAGGGATCCTTAATAAATTCTTCCTTTAATCATCAAAAGGATTGAACAGCCTCTTGGGCCCAATTGCAGGTAGCTGCCCCTTTTCGAGACAAGGCAGTGAGGAGGGCTGCCAGTGAAGAGTATTCATGGATGAACTGGCGGTAATAATTAGAGAATCCCAAAAACAATTGTAATGCCTTGAGACTCACTGGTTGTGGCCAATCCAGGACGGACTTGAGTTTCTCTGGGTCCATTTGTAAGGGAGGAGGAATAGCCTAGTGGTTAGAGCAGTGGACTATGAACCAGGAGACCAGTGTTCAAGTCCTGCTGTCGCTCCTTGTGACCTTGGGCAAGTCACTTTACCATCCATTGCCTCAGGTACAAAAAACTTATTGTAAGCCCTCTGGGGATAGGGAAATACCTACAGTACCTGAATGTAAACTGGTGTGATATCTCAATTGAGATCAAATGTCAGTATATAAAAATACTAAATAAAAATAAATAAATAAATAAAAAGCCAGTATGAGAAATTATGCAACCTAGAAAGGGTAATTCTTCTCAGTGAAAAGTGCTTGGTGTACAACTTATGTTCAAGCAACTGATTCAGGACCTGTCATACATGATCTTGATGCTGATTCAATGTCTTGGAAAAATAAAAATGTCATCCAGATATACAAAGTGTGAATATAAGAAGTCTCGAAATATTTCATTTACCATATCTTGGAACACCGCAGGAGCACTGCATAATCCGAATGGCATAACTAAATATTTGTAGTGGCCATCTCGTTTGTTGAATGCGGTTTTCCATTCGTCTCCTTCTCGGATGTGAATCAAGTTGTAAGCTCTCCACATATCCAACTTGGTAAATATCTTAGCTTCCTTGAGCCAATCAAAAAGCTTTATAATGAGTGGTAATGGGTACCGATTTTATTTGGTAATGGCGTTAAGTGCTAGAGACCCATCCTTTTTCCCTACGAAGAAGAACCCAGCTCCCGCTGGGGATGAGGATGGCCTGATGAAACCTCTGGCTAAATTATCTTGAATATATTGAGTCATGGCTTCTGTTTCCAGGGCTGACAGTGAGTATACTCTCCCATGAGGAAGCATCTTCCCAGGAAGCAGTTCAAGTCTCAATGCGGGGGCAAAGTCTTGGCTTGTTGTTTACTGAAAACATCAGCGAATTCCGCATAAGGGGTGGGAAATCTGGGCAGGATTGGAATAGACCACTGAATTTTAAGCACTGGGGTCCTCACTTGGATCAAACTATGTTCATGGCACTTGGGTCTCCATTTAGCCAGTTGTAAGATACCCCAATCGATGTAGGGTTGGTGCAAGATTAACCATGGCAAACCCAATATTATCTGGTTGATGGCAGATGGCAGAACATAAAGACAAATCATTTCCTGATGTAGAAGGCCAGTATTCATTTTCAGGGGTGTCATGATGCGGGTAATCCTTCCTGACAGTGAATCCCTCAAGACAGAGGAAACCGTAAGAGCAGATCTCAGAGGCTGAGTCTAGTCTTTCTTCTATGAAGTTTCCAGCCGCACCAGTATCTAAGAAAGCATGAAGGAAGACTCACGGGAAGTAAGATCTGTGGAGAGGGATCCGAATGATCCAGGGTGGCCTCCTCTACCAACCCTAGGTCCGAGAGTTTCCTGCCTTGAGGGGGCAAGAAGCAGCATAATGACCGACACCAGCACAGTAAAGACAGTGATTACATTGCCAGCATCGCTGGCATTCCTCAGGAGAAATCCTGAGATGGTCTACTTACATGGGTTCCTCCGAAGTAGACCGGGATTCCTGAGGTTTGGTTGGAAGAACCGGATGTTGAAAGGTAGGCGCTAATCGGACCAGATGACGAGCCGAAGCTCTCTCCCAAGATCTTTCCTGGAACTGAAGGTCCAGACGTATTGCCAATCAGATCAATTCTTCCAATGACTCAGGTGGTTCCCATCCAGCCAATTCATCCTTTATGGTCTCAGACAGTCCTTGACGGAAGATGGCTGTAAGGCTTTATCTCCCCACCATAGTTCGGAGGCCAAGGTTCGAAACTGAATGGCATACTCCCCCACAGAGCAAGAACCCTGATGACTCTGTAACACGTCAGAAGCAGCAGAAGCTAAACATCCTGGTTTGTCGAATACTAGACGAACATCCCAGAGAAAATGGTACAAATTATCCAATAGAGGGTTCTCTCATTCCCAAAGCAGAGATGCCCAGGCCAGTGCTGAACCTTCAGGCAGGAAAAGAATGAAGGCTACCTTCATCTTGTCAGTAGGAAATAAAGAAGCCTGAAGCAAAAAATGCATTCTGCATTGATTAATAAAGCCTCTGCATTGTCGAGGGTCTCCATTGAAACATGGAGAAGGCGGTAACCAAAGAACAGGACTCACAGATGGAATGAAAGAACAAGGTGCAGGTATTGGTCCTGCAAGAGCATCCATTCATACGGCAAGTCTTGAGGACCCCTGTTACTTGATCCAAAACACCCTGCTGTCCTGTGAATCCCTAGTGGAAGAATCCAACAGTCTTACCTTGGGGCTGAGGTCAAAGCAGGTGGCAAGCAGTATCCAAGTCCAGAATCAGGCGGAGGGTCAAGGCCAGACAAAGAAGACAATAACAAGGCTCACAGAACAAGGACACCAAAAGGCAGGAACAGGAACTGAGGAGAACAAGGAGGACCAGGAAAACAGTACCAACTAGAACAGAGCAGCAAGAATCACAAACTCATCGAGCCCATTGCTGAGGTGAAGACTAGCAGGAAGACTGGCTACTTATGTAGTCGCTGCTGCTGACGTCTTAGCCTGGAACTTCTGGTGGCAGCACATAAGGCTGGGGTCTGGCATCATGTCTGCACCTACCGTGCAGGCAGAAAGGAGCTGCTGCCACTGCCGGTGGTAGTACTCGGTGTGGGGGGTTGGGCCAGAGCCAAGCAAGTCCCATGTTGCGCTTTGTCGGGAGGAAGCCGCTGCTGCTGGCGGCAGCATTCAGCGCTGTGGGGAAAGGCAGGGTAAGTTCCGTGTCGCATCTTAACATTTTACTTATTAACTCTAGCTAGATTTTAGCTGAACCCCATTATATCTTGCTGTTAAATACCACTCTCTAATTTGAAAAGGCCTGGATTTAGGCATAATCAACATAGGGAACTGCCTAGGGTGCCAGATTTTGAAAATACCAAATATCCAGGCCAAAGAGGAGCCTGCTTCTGCTTGCTTTAGGGCCATGTGCTTCAGAGGGGCACCACCACGGCACGCTGCCTGTGGGCACCAAAATCTTAAATCCGGCACTAAGTCTGAAAGCTGTGCCCAGCTATCAACTTGTTGAATTGATTTTTTCTCTCATCAAGATTCAACATTTGGGATTCAATTATTCTTAATATATGTTTCGAAAGAGTGGGATTTCATCTCTTATAATGTGCTACATCACTTTGCCTAGCAAACTTTTAGAATTAGTTGTGTCTGTTTCATGGATTCTTTAGACATTTTTCATATTCTTTCATCAAGCTGCTTTGCCTTCTTAATGCTTTGTTACACACTGTGTGATCTCCTTGGGATGAAAGGTTCCTAGTAAATAAGGGAAAAGAGAATTGAAGTATAGCATTGACCTTATAATCACATATGCTAATGTGTCTAGATTAGAGTATTACCCCACAAACACAGGCTTACAAATGCAGCCTTTATCTTTTCACAATCTGCTGGTACCATGGAAATGTGCTGAAAGATTTTTTCATATAATCAATGGATTAAAAACGTAAACACTTCAACCACTTACCTTTGCTGAGCACATGTAGCAAGGACATCATCCATACACTAGCCTGAAAGTGAAGAGCAAAGAGCGGGCCTTGGAAAAAAAATATCACAATCACTTTGGGCATTGCAGTTCACTAGAAAGAGGTCAAATCATTCCACATTATTCAGAAACCCTCTGTGGTCCAGGATATGTGAATCATCACTGGATGGTATAAAAAATAACATAGCGAATTGTGGATCACAATATGCAGATCACAACTTTCAGTTTACAACTCCAGAATGACCACAATAGTAAATACCACTCAGTATGAGTCACAACTTCTTGGTGTTCTACACTCTTGCCATAATAATGTTCGAGGCGGGTGTTTCTATTCCCTTCCCTCATGCTTTCCACACATTTCCTTTAAAGATGTCAACAGAGTTTACAACTCATAGTGACATGAATATCCCAAAGATGATTTCATAAATCCTAAGCTGCAAAATACAAACTGACCTATGAACTAAAGAAATCACTGATCAACAGTCAGGAAATTTGTGAACCACAAGTTTTGGATTAGTTCTTCTCTCCCATTCACATGTCCAGCAGCAGATTTAACCATCTGTCTACCCCAAGGCACAGAGAGCTGGTCATCCTATCCAGCTGTGAGCTGTGGCCGGCAAGATGGAGTTCCCTCTGGATGACATGTTGACCAGCTGACTTAATTCAAAAAGGTGGGTAATAAATCTGAATAACTAAAATAACAGCATGGCTGCAAGCAATGTGACCCATGATCAATAGGGATGACATCACCCATGACTGTTAGAGACACACTGTCAAAAAAGTGTAAGACATGAAACGAGACACAGAAACTTCAGAAAAGCCGCCATCATTACCATCATAAGCAAATATGACTGCAGGGTAATTATCTGATTTCCCTACCCATCTGATCTATAGGAAGCAGTTTGGCCAAATGCCAGTAAGTTCTAGTGTATTGCTTGTAAGGATAATAATTAGCAGAGACTTGCTTTCCTTTGACACATTCTCTAGCATGTTACGAGCACAGATGGGCGTTCGAGAGCATGAGTCCTTGTGCCCCGATGAGATCGACACAACCCCGGGGCTGGCTGTGGTTCATGCTGCTGGCGGGCGGGCGCATCCAGGCATTGGCTGGCTGAAACAAGAAACTCTCTTGACTTGGAACAGGAAGACTGTTACGAAGTCAGAAGATGGACCCCTGTTCCGAAGTAGAGTTGGTGCTACCCAAACGGACAGAGAACCCGTTAGGTCTCTACCGTCAGAGGGCAGGGCTTGATGAGATGAGTGTTGAAAGAAGACTTCACCCTGGAAGCTCGTGATCCCCCCAGGAGGAGCCTGTAGGGATCCGGCCGCTGGGACTTAAGGAACTCCCTGAAGACTAATGAAGGTCTGGACGTAGGCGCCTCCTGCAGGTCGTGGATTCCAGACGGCTGGCGCATCCAGCTGGTTGTAGGTAGTCCGGGAGTAGAGGTCGAAGGAGAATCCAAAGCCGGTCCAGGGATCAAAGTCCAGAGAGTGGTCCAAAGCCAGTCCAGGAACAGAGGGGAGAGAGGTCCGAAGCCAGTCCAGGAGCAACACAGGAGAAGAGTCCAAAAGCCAATCCGAAATCAATGCCAGGAACTCACCACAGCCGGTCCGAATGTCAGGAGCCAAATAGTCAATCCAACGAGGAAGGAGGAGCAGAAACGGGACGAAGATCCAAGCGAGACCAGGAACATGGGAATTGGAAACCAGGCACAGCCTCAATACCAAGGCAAGGTCTGAGGAGCAGACCTTGCCTTAAATACCTAAACATGAGGGAGGAGTTTCAGGAGGGAGCCACGACACTTCCTGTCATGGCCCCTTTAAATCCTGTCTTCAGCCGCACGCGCGGCTCTAAGGCAGCCAAGAAGGGGGAGGAGTCATAGCAGCCAGTAGGGCCCGCGGCTGGCCTAGCAGCGGCCAAGGCCGTGAGGAGAATGCCGGAGGAGGCCCCCTGCTCCTGCAGGAGCCTCCAAAGCCCCCTGACGCCACGGGTGAGTATTTGGTCCCGGCTGCGGACCGCCAAGGCTGGTGGCCATGACAGTCGGCCCCAGTCGCGGCTTGCCATGGCCGGCAGCCATAACAAAGACTCTTGGCTTGGAATAGGTACACTCGAAGGCTTGGAACAGGAACACTTGGACGTCCAATATGCTTCAGGAACTGAGAGCCAGCAATCTATGCTGGTCTCTGAGGTAGCCCTCCGGCCACTCCAAAAGCCCTTACAGAGTGCCATCTGGAAGCAGTTTGAGTGTGAGACCCAATGGAGGTAGAGGATTCAAAGATGACTCTGGAGATGTGGACAAGACACTGGATACTTGGACGTAATTCTGAAGAATTGGCTTGAAACAGGCACATGGCTCGAAAGAACAAGACAAGGGGTCAGGACTTGGAACAGGCAGGTAGCTGGAACAAGAACCATGGAGACTAGGGACAGGACTCAGTAACTCAAATGATACTCTGAAGACTTGAACCAGAGGCGAAGACTTGGACAGGACTCTGAAGACTTGGACTAAAGACGTGGACGCAGGAACAAAGACTTGGACATAGGAATCAGGAGGCCAGGAACAGAAGACAAGAAACAGGAGACCCTGAAGGACCATTAACCACAGGACATCCGGAGACCTTACGAAGGCCTGGAACAATGGAGGAAGTGGCCTTTTTTTTTTTTTTTTAATTTGACAATTTTTATTCTTTTACAACACAGTGCAGAGTACAAAATGGTTGTGAAGACTGTGCATATTGTGCTAACAGTAAGCAAGTCGAAAAATAAACAGCTCCCTTCAATAGCCCCTATTCATCCCCCCATCCTCCCTCCCCTCCCCCAACCCCCATGAAAGAGTCTCCTTCCAAACATATAAGTCCATCTGTCCAAGGCATCGAGCTGTAAAGAAAAGGGTTAATTACAATGAAGTACTACATCAGAGAATCATTACCAACGATGAGCATGTATCCAAATTGGTAGAAAAGAATACAAGAGTCCCAAATCACATGGTGCCATATATTAATGCTATAAAAACCTCCAAATTCAATAGAGAAATGTGGGGAATGCCCAGGCCCTGAGCATCATTCCGACCAGCTAGGAGCTGCCTAAAGAGTTAATGAAGGGTTTCCATGCCGCTGTAAAAGAAGGAAGGCATTGATATTTAACAGCTGTCAGCGAAGCTAGCCAATAATAGGTATGTAATTTCGCCTTAATCTCTGGCAATGTTGGTACGCACTCAGATTTCCAATGGGAGGCGATAAGGCTGCGCGTTGCAATAAACAATTGGGCACAAAAACACTGGTGCATTTTAGTTATGGAGTCGGGGAAGATATTTAACAAAGCCACCGCTGCCGATGGAGGGAGATCTATTGCTAGGAGGTTACCCAACCAAGCAAAAATTGCCTGCCAGAGATCTGTTAGTTTTGGGCAGTCCCACCATATGTGCATGTACGTGCCTGTCGAACCACAGTTACGCCAATATTTATCATCAAGGTGGGGGTAAACTTATGCAGTTTATCAGGGGTGTGATACCAGCGGTATATCATTTTAAAACAATTTTCCTGGAGTTTGGCGGAGATCGAGCAACGTCTGGCAGCTGTCAACACATCGCTCCACCCTCGCTCACCTAGCTGAATCTGTAAATCGGCCTCCCATTGTGAGACAAATGTGCACTTTTCTATTCCTTGCTGAAAAAACAATTGATACAGTTTAGAGATGACACCCTTAAGTAAGTCACTATAGGAAAAATAAGATTCTATCAGAGAACGACCAGGGCGTAACAAGTTGGCTCCTTGCAAGGCCCGGATGAAATGAACAATCTGGGCATACACCAAAAAGTTGGGAGATTGGAGGTTATGCTTAATTGACAACTGCTCCATTGTAAGAAAACTTCCTTGAGATAAGAGATGTCCTATAGTGATTATGCCTTTCTCCTCCCAATATTTAAAATGTGGAGAAGAATGACCCGGAGCAAAATGCTCATTATAAGCTAACGAGGATTGATAGAAATAGGTATAAGTCCCTGCCAGTTGTGTACGTGTTTGCCCCCAAATTCGCAGTGTGGTCTCCAAGGCCCAAGGGATGCAGTGTATTAGCCTCCAAGTAGACCGTAGTTGCCAGGGCATGGCTGTTAGGGCCATATTACCCACCATAGCCTGTTCGAGAACCACCCATTGCTTGGGGAAGCGGGAGCGGTTGAGGTCTATGAGCGCTCTCAGTTGAGCAGCGCGGTAATACCAACGAATATTAGGTACTCCCATACCTCCCTGTGTTTTGGGTAAGTAAAGAATAGCCCTGGAAAGTCTTGGCGGTCGCCTGCGCCAAATAAAATCAAAGATTCTCTTTTGCCAATTGCAGAGGAGGGGGGACGGGAGACACACAGGAAGTGAGGAAAACAGGTAAAAGAGTTTTGGTAGGATATTCATTTTGACAGTGGCAATTCTGCCCAGCCAGGAAAACATAGGAAGTGGCCTTTTAGAGGCCCAAAGCAATGACATCATCAGGAAGGGCTGCGGGGGCTTTTCCCACTGCGATCCCTTTAAATATGGAGCAGAAGCACACATGCGTGCCTTGGAGGACAGCACCACATCGGGGATCGCCGGCAGCATTTCAGGCCACACAGGAAGCAGGAGCGGCAATGGCAGCATCTCACCGCTGCATGGAACAGGCAGCATTGGGGACCATCAGCGCTTCAGTTACACGAGCAGGCAAAAGCGGCGACTCCAGCCGTGGAGAGCCGCAGCACACAGGCAGCATCTCAAGGCCGCGAAGGAGCAGAGCCGGCCATCTGGTAGCAGGGGTGAGTGAAGCCGCTTGCGGGGTCCTCCCTCAAGTGGTATCGCAACATAGTGATCCCTAATGAATGCAAAATATCTAAATTTCTATATAATCACGTGTTATAATTGTAATATTTGTAGTCCTTAAAATATTAGCCTATTTGGGTGACATTTTGGGCTCCAAGATTTATTTGGTTTTATTTACAAGTCTGATTGCATATTTTGGCATTATTACTACCCTTAGAACTACAGTAACTCTTCCCAAGACTGGTAACAGGAAGTCTGCGCCCGCACGAACGCCTTGATCGCCTTAAATATGTGCACAATTCTGGTAATGGTCAGCAGGAGCAAACATATATCCTTAATTGATTTCCTACCAGTAAATTAAAAATAAGTGGAAAAAGCATGCTTCCTATCCAGGTCTGCTCTCAGGGGGTCTCTATATAAGAACGAGAGATCTGTATGAAAATGAAAGCACAGTTCAGAGAAACTGGCAAATGCATTACTCATAAATCTTGGCATGATGACTGCTTTCAATGCAGGCTTCTATTGTTTAGTCAACACATACTTTTTGTAACTTATCCTATTTATAGGAAAACAAATATTTGATACAAGTTCCTGCCTATGTTGAAAAAGACTCCTATTTGTCCTCCCAAAATACAGATTTTTTAAATAATTATGTTCAAAATATTATTACATCAGCTTGAAATAAAAAAATATGCAGTTTTTGCACTGCATTTTAAACAGACAGCAAATAGACTTGTTTTCTGTCCATATAAAGATGAAGAGGTAATTGGACAAATGCAAAATAACTGTGTGTTATTCACTGGCCCAGCCTCTCCATGCCCACTGGTCCACCTCTATTGTTCAACCTGTGGATAGGTTGGGCAATAATCAAAGCCTTAATTTCTGCAGGTAAAATGCTAATTTAGCCATGGAAAGTGCTTTCATGATTGCCCTCTAAATGTCCCAAAACAGCACTGCAAATGTGATTTTTGGAGTATGAATGATACTGATCAACACTCAAACATACCAAATTATATATGGAGAGATGATCATTTTTGTTTTCACCACTACACAGAAAGAAAATTTATCTTGCCATTGATATCTATGTTTCTTTTATTGCAAATTTCAAGGGTAAGTACCTGTGTAAGATCTCACCTTAGGGTACTAACTGTAGTTGTGTATTATCAAAATTATTTGGATTGATTCCAAGGGGACAATTACACATAGAGAAAGCAGGAACAATCTCTGCATATCATTTTTTTTTCCAGGGGTAATAATCAAAGCAAAAGCCTGTGTGGACTTTTGCTTTGATTACTGGAGCAAACCCTGTGGGTAAAAGTACTTAAGGAGTTTGCACCAATGCAGGCAGTTTTGATTTATTGCTGCCTTAATGACTGATTTTGTTTCCTAAGGAGGTCATTTTCAAAAGGATTTACAGGTGTAAAACTGGGTTTTACGCGCATAAATGGCCTTTTGAAAATTGCTACATTTATACGCACGTAACTCCTTTGAAAATTCACTCCATAGGGCTGATTTATCAAAAGGTTTTATATGCATTACTGGGCTTTTGAAAATTGCTAAAATATTGGCTACTTTTGCAGGTGTTAACTCCTTTGAAAAATACCTCCTTAGGGTATATTTTCAGTCTCCCACCATAAATTGTGCCTTACTAATCTTAATAGACCCCTCGTTCTACAGCCTCTTAGCCACAGAACGGAGGCTGTAGAATAAGGGGTCATGGGATGAAGGTGAAAAGGGGTAAACTCGGGAGTAATCTTAGGAAATATTTCTTTACAGAGAGGGTGGTGGATGTATGGAATGGACTCCATTGGAGGTGGTGGAGACAAAAACGGTATCTGAATTCAAGAAAGCATGGGATAAACACAGGGGATCTGTAAGGGAGTGATGGGGATTATAAAGCTAAATTAATTGGGCAGATAAGCAGACTAGATGGACCTCACAGTCTTTTTCTGCTGTCATGTTTCTATGCTCAGCTTTCTTTCATTAGTACGGTACTAAGCGGACATTCCAAATGCAGCCACTGTGCCTACAAATATGACATATTATACATCCTCATTCTTGAATCTGAAATTCATTTCCCTCTACATATATGATATGTATAATTTTAGATTCCTGAGAATAATCCACGTAGTAAAGACTAAGAGAGCTGTTAAGTCCAGGCATTCCAGCCACTAACCATGTAGCCATGGTTAGTGGCTGGAATGCCTCTCCTTGTGACTCACTGGACTTAAAGATCTAAACGCGTATACTCTAGAGCAGAGCTTCTCACCCAGGGTGCCAGGGCACACTGATCTGCCTTGGGAAAGTTGTTCCTGGCAGCCACAGGACGATCCTCCGCCCTGGGTTCATGCTCTGTCTATTGGGCAGTGCTTAATGCTCCTGTCCTGGGGCAACCGGTCAGCGCTAAGGAAGACTGGTCGAGAGGGGCAGGAGCAGGGGGCAGGCATGGCGGTAGTGAATGGCAGAGACGAGTTTCTGCTCCCTGCTCCAGCCCCTCCCGATCCCCACCTGCTGCCTGGAGTACAGGGCTCCTCTCTGCCCTGCTCTGTTTACTGCCCCAGACCTTAGATGTTTGCGCAGCAGGGACTCCAGACTCGGCTGACAGCAGAAGAGTGAGTCGGCTGGAGCTCCAGTCAGGCAAAGAATGATTTGTGAGATGAGGAGGGAAGGCTTGGGGGAGGTGAGGAAGGATGTGAATACTTGAAGGAAGAGGTATAGGCTGCTGACATTATATTATGCCCTGCTGCTTTGGCAGGTTGTGGCCAGAGAATGGATTGGAAGGGCAAGCTGGGCCATATCAGAGGAGGGGATAAGAGGGGAGGGAGGGTGAGAGAGAGGACCAGGAATGAAGGAGAAGGGGGAAAAATGAGGAAGGGGCGAGAGACAGAGACTGAAGGAGAGGAAGAGGGAGTTGACTAATATGTGGACATAACGCCAGGAAAAAAGGTATCGTTATTTCCGGCACTAAAACCCGTGATAACATGTTAGGCTAATGCATGCAACGCTAAGCACCCCTCATTTTAATTTACTCTGCCCAAATTCCTCCCATTCGGGACAAATTTTAAAATTTGCATAGGTGTTATTTATCGCGGGCATTAGGGCCCTAACGCGATTTGAAAAATGACCCTGTTACCTAGATAAGCCGCTCCTCCCTGGAACGCCCCTGTCACGCTGGATAAACCGTTATGCTGCTAAGTGGCGGCCACTGAATGCGGCCAAATATTAAAACACCACTTAGCTAGATAGGTCCGAAGTTATCCAGCTAAGTGGTGCTGAATATCTGATACAGAAAGTATTATAATATTCACTCTGAAGGAAAGAAGGAAAGAGGACCCCAGAGAGAAAAGGAAACCCATAATAAGCAACAGAAGACCAGCGAATGAGAAGTCAGAGCCAGAAAGGCAAGCCAGAGATATCAAAGGCTGGAAACAGATTGCCTGACAGAGAATATTAACACATCAGTATAAAATACTCTGGACATAATTCAAATTTCTTGACCTAGATATGTCTCCCACATATAATTTACATGTTGGGAATGGTTGCATTTTATGCAGAACATACCTACCAGTATGAAGGCTTTTGTACTTGGCCCATAAATACTTTGAAATAATAACACTTAAAGAATGCACTTTTAGGTACATTTTGAGAGCAGATTACTCCAATTTTGCCTGCGGGTTGTCCACCAGACTTGCTCTGTCCCACCCAAATGAACATCTTATTCACCACTAGCACTACAGAGATTCACCTACCGGAAATCTGGAAATCTCCTCCTTGCCACTGGCATTTACCTGTGTGCGCCGCCTCTGCCAGCTTCAGTCTGATGTCTGAATGTGTGGGGCCCTGTAATCTCACAGGCTAGCGAGTCCCACACAATCAGATGTCAGACTGAGGCACACACAGGTGAAAAGTGGAAGGGGGAGGGGAGGGGGAGAATCGGGCAAATTTCGGTTTGGTGTGCTGTGAGGATTGAGCAAACGTGAAAGTGTGCCTCAAAATAAAAAAAGGCTGAGAAGCACTGCCCTAGAGGAAAGGCAAGAGAGTGGAGAAATGATAAAGACATTAACATCTCAAAGATTTCCATGCACAGCAAACGAACCTTTCAGTGGAAAGGAAGCTGTAGAATAAGGGGACTCAGGAGTAATCCTAGGAAATATTTCTTTACAGAGAGAGTGGTGGATGCATGGAATGGCCTCCCACTGGAGGTGGTGGAAACAGAAACCAGTATCTGAATTCAAGAAAGCAGATGGGCAGACTGGATGGGCCAGCCAGTCTCTTTCTCTGTTTTTATACTGATGCACACACATTCACACATCCACATCTACAACTACCTCGGTTTTTAGTGTGCCCCTCACTTCCTGGGATGAGAGAAAGACAGATGCAGTTTAGAGGTATCTAAGGTTCAGAAAATGGTAAAATTGGATTAAAGGAAGGGGGGAGACAGATGTGTGAATACAAATTGCAGGAATGCCCAAGGGATCTCTACAGAGAAGCAGGAGGAAACTGCTGAGAAAAAAAAAAAAAAAATCTCTGCACTCTGTCAGTGACTGAAGCTTGCGAGTGAGTTTAAAAAGCAGCTGCAAGCCAGCGACATTCCACCGGGCCTCTCCAAACCGCTGCACCCTTTCAGCAGTCACTTGTTACCCAGGGCGCGCGCACACCTTGGCGGGGAGCCAGGGCTGCCTGTGCCCATATGGAGTGAAAGAGAAGTGAAATCCATGCCTGAGGGAAGAGGGTGCCAAGCAAGAGATTAAAGAAAAAAATGTTTTTTTTATTTTGACCTTGTACAAAATCTCAAGGTTATTGACAGCGCAAAATAACGTTGGCGTGTTTTCGGATGTACGAGTGGCAGCAGGGAGAAGGAAGTGGAACAATGTTGTGGCACAGCTGTCGAGGCTGCAGCTGGTGCTAGATACTGAATGTGCTGCCCTGATGGCACCAGCAGCATCCGTAAGCGCCATACGATGGCGGCGTCCGGCGAGATGTATGATAACACAGAAGCAAACTGACTTTGTTCTCCTCTGAAATGTGATCACGGTGTTTGTGTTTGTCTGTATTTCACGCACTTCCCCCTTTGGTAGCCTAATGTCCTTGCCACCCTTTCTATCACCCCCCACGGAAACCCAATTTATCTCAGGAGCCCTCTTATCTTTCTGTCGCATCAGAACAGAAAATTCGTTATCTGTGTACCTTTCAGATTTGTGGATTCTTGCTATTTTCTGCGGCCCTCGGTCTTCAGCAAAGCATGCACCAGTCTCATTATGCATTCAGCTGAAAGTGAGAAGGAAGTTGAGCAAACGGTGTCTGCAGGAAATTAGAAATGGTCTCTCTTATCTGCATTGCAAGCCAGTTAGTAACACTTGCTGTTTAGCTGTAGTAAGATTGATTCTTCACGGGTATTTGTGGGCCAGACACCCAGTAAGTGAAAGAAAATTACTTCTGTGCCCAACAATACTAAATATTACAATCTGTTTTAAAACAGCACTTTTTCTTTCATTTTTTTTCACTAATTCTTTTTTTTGTCATTGGTCTCTCTGCCACCCCTTGCCTTTCCCCAGGCAATCTGCCTAGGTGGCTCCAGTGATCCTTGCAAGGCCCAGGGCTGAAGACGGTGTCTTCTTTGAGGTGTATCCCCTACGCCACTGGCCAGCTAGCAAGGGAAAGCACTTTATCTCCCTCTCTGGGCGTACCCGGGCCCAACTGGCCCCATCTTATGGGTTATCTGATCCTGGATCCAGCATTACCAACTGTCCGTACATTTACTGACAGTGAGTGAAAAATGACATGTCCATAAAAATGCTTTCCTGTCAGTGAAAAATGCCATGAAGGATGGGGCCTGTCACCAATGCCATGGCCTCAGGCTCTGTGAGCCGGAGACCTAATCTCAGTGCATAAATGGGTGAATCTTACCCTGCTATATCCAGCTGGGCACAAAATGGCAACAGTAAAATGTGTGTCTGTAAAAGTATTAGGTTGTCAGTAAAAATTATTTTCACGAGTTGGCAAGCCTGTCCATATCCCCCATGCTGCAGCCCAGTGGCCTGAGTCAGGGGATCAGCCCACCCAAAAAAGATCTGGGCGTCATGGTTGATATTACATTGAAATTGTCAGCTCAGTGTGCT
The DNA here is from genome assembly GCF_901001135.1 of Rhinatrema bivittatum. NCBI lineage: Eukaryota > Metazoa > Chordata > Amphibia > Gymnophiona > Rhinatrematidae > Rhinatrema > Rhinatrema bivittatum. Next base: position 43,867,016 of record NC_042624.1, on the reverse strand, counting down.
GTGGCAGTCAAAAAAGCAAACAGAAGGTTAGGAATTATTAAGAAAGGAATGGCAAACAAAACTGACTATGTCATAATGCCTCTGTATCGCTCAGTGGTTAGACTGCACATTGAATACTGTGTGCAATTCTGGTCGCTGCATCTCAAAAAAGATATAGTTACACTGGAGAAAGTACAGAAATGGCTGACCAAAATGATAAAGAGCATGGAATGGCTCCCCTATGAGGAAAGGCTAAAGAGGTTAGGGCTGTTCAGCCTGGAGAAGAGATGGCTGAGGGGGGGATATGATAGAGGTCTACAAAATCATGAAAGAACTTGAATGGGTAAATGTGAAACAGTTATTTCTTCTTTCGTATAATACATGGACTAGGGTGCACTCCATGAAGTTAACAAGTACCACATTTATAACAAATCAGAAAAAATTATTTTTCACTCAACACACAATTAAGCTCTGGAATTTGTTGCCAGAGGATGTGGTTAAGGCTACTAGTGTAGCTGGGTTTAAAAAAGGTTTGGATAAGTTCCTGGAGGAAATGTCCATAAACTATTATTAATCAATAGTAAATAGCCACTGCTTGTTGCCGGCATTAGTAGCATGTTATTTATTTAGGGGTAGATTTTCAAAGGGTTACGCGTGTAAGATACACGCGTAACCCCCAAAAACCTACCCCTGCGCGCGCCGAGCCTATTTTGCAAGCCCCGGGACGCGCGTATGTCCCAGAGCTTTCCAAAATGGGCGGTCCAGGGCGGGAGCGTGGTGGCAGTCCAGGGGTGGGGCCAGGGGCATGGGGGCGGTCCGGGGCGGTCGAGTGCTCCGGCACAGTGGCCTGTGCCAGGGCATGGCGCGCCAGCAGTCGGCCGGTTCGCGCAAGTTACGCCTGCCTCAGGCAGGTGTAACTCCTTAAAAAAGGTAGGCGGGGGATTTAGTTAGGGCTGAGGGGTGGGTTAGATAGGGGAAGAGAGGGAAAGTTGGAGGGGATCCAAAAAAAGTTCCCTCCAAGGCCGCTCCGATTTCGGAGCGGCCTTAGATGGAACGGGGAAAGCCATCGGGGCTTCCCTTGGGCTCGGTGCGCGCAAGGTGCACAAGTGTGCACCCCATTGTGCGCGCCGACCCCGGATTTTATAACATGTACGCGGCAGTGCACACGTTATAAAATCGGGTGTACATTTGTGCATGCCGGGTAGCGCACACAAATGTACCCTGCACGTGTAACATTTAAAATCTGCCCCTTAATGTTTGGGTACTTGCCAGGTACTTGTGACCTGGACTGGCCACTGTTGGGGACAGGATACTGGACTTGATGGATACTTGGTCTGACCCAGTATGGCATATCTTATGTTCTTAATTGTGGGTTTTCATTCAGTGCTATAATTAGCTGGTTTATTTATTTTTTTATTTAATATTCTTATATCTTGCTAAATCCAAATAAATTGCCCAGTGCGGGACATAAAATATTCTGTACAGGAAAACACTTTGGAAATGTTCTATTAACATGTTATAATACCATGTTAATAAATGGTCCATGAACCCTTTATTAATCATTTACAGCACTATACCTTAATTAAATGTATGTTTATTAAAAAAAATATATATAACAGGATGTTACAGCCATTACACAGATGTATACTTACGATTATTAAAACATATTGACTATTCTCCTTCTTACATCAAACCCATTCAAACAAATTACGAGGGGCTAGCTACTACATTCATCCACAGTATCTGTGGATTTAGTTTTATGCATCACCTTGGGCATCTTTTTTTTCTTACCATGGGAGATGGATGAAGTATTTCTGGCATCTAAGCTTGGATAGAAGGATGAGGAGACTGAGGATGGGCAGAGTTGACATTATTAGAAGGAAATTGCAATAGTGAAGAAAAATTAATATGCATCCCTGTTGTGAATTCGAGGAACCCAGTGAGAGCGTGAACAGTTTGGTAAAGTCAGAGAGAAGGAGATCATGGAACATTTGAGCAAATTGTGCAATGAATTTGTGGCATACAAGGTAGCCAGATCCAAGCAGAGCTGTGGCTAGGGAGTGGCCCTATTCCAGTCGATCCTCTAAGTAACTTGGTGCAGGAGTTTAGTGTTGGCGCTTTGTAGGACAATGTACGTTTGAGTTGCTTCCAGTGGTTCCAGAGCCTGAAGTACTCAAATGCTTAATGGAAGTAAAATCCCCAGCTCCGTCACTGGACTGGATCTCATGTCAACTAGTGAAGCTGCTTAAGGATAATCTGTTGAGCTGGCTGGGCTGGATGATCAATGTCTCCTTGAGTAAGGGGATAGTGCTGGCAAGTTTGAAGGGTTTAGCTCTTTACCTATTATTAAAGAAAGAATTGTCAGACCCAGGGGATTTTGAGAATTTTCAACCAGCCTCAAATACACCATGCGGCACCATGAACAGTCCCAGATTAACCAGAGGGCAGATTCAGGCTGGTAGAAATCCTTGCATAAATTATTTCATTAGCAACAAAATTAAACAAAAGCAGCTCTGCTAGTCTCTGCAGTTTAACCTCACAAAAAGTAGATGCACGACTTACAGTTCAGCAGTGTGTTCTTTCTCTAGGCTTCTATCTCTCCGGTGGGCCTCCTGTTCCCTCCTGGCCTGGGTAGATATACACCTTCCCATGGGCCTCTGCTCGGACTAGGATTCCCTGTTATCTGAGGCTTAAAGTGGACCAGGCCAGATCTCTGGATCCAATCCTTTAAGGTATTCTTGGGCTCTCTTGTGTATACCCCTTCACATTCTACTTCTGGCAAAGCTATGAAAAAAGGCAGTTTTATCACAAATTCAGGAATTTCCTGAAAGGTGGAACATATTGTACCCACAGCAGTCCAGTTTCTATGTAGGTCATGGAAAGGAAACAGTGTTGTTTGTGTTACTGGACTATCATCTCCATGCCAAGGGCAGGGATGAGGCGGCGGAGGAAAAACGTTTGGACTTAAGCATCAGCTGTCGATGACCATGATAGTGACCATTTGGGATGATTAGGATTTGCCTTATTTTTGAGCACAGCAGGTAGCCCTCTGGGAGTGGAGGTAAGCCTGCACTTCTATCTTGTCCTGTGTAATAACCCTAGGGATTCCTGCTCTCACCATTGCTGTTTAATGTATTTTTTCAATCTTTGGGAAATTTGATAAGGCAGTTCGGAATTGATTTCCAAGTCTATGTGGAAAATCGAAGAAAATTCTTTTTCATTAGGCGCATAGTTAAGCTCTGGAATTCATTGCCAGAGGATGTGGTTACAGCAGTTAGTGTAACTGGGTTAAAAAAGGTTTGGATAAGTTCCTAGAGGATAAATCCATAAACTGCTATTACGGCAATTAATAAGCAATAGTAGCTTGTGATCTACCTAATGTTTGGGTACTTGCCAGGTACTTGTAGCCTGGATTGGCCACTGTTGGAAACAGGATACTGGGCTTGATGGACCCTTGGTCTGACCCAGTATGGCATATCTCATGTTCTTATGGGTGCAGAGAGAGTCTCGATACTCAACAGATTTATTCAATTATTTATTTACTTACTTTTAAATATCTATGCCGCATTATCCAAGGTCCTATGCAGCTCACATCAGACCATTCACAAATAAATACACATACTAAGACTCACAAAAATAAAAAAAAACTTCAGCTACTCGTGTGATCAAGATGACATTGGCAACAGCTGCCTAGTTTAACCAAGCTCTTAAATTCTACTAAATGCTTCCTATTCTGAAGACTGGAGGGTGGCCAATGTAACCCCAATATTTAAAAAGGGCTCCAGGGGAGATCCGGGAAACTATAGACCAGTGAGCCTGACTTCAGTGCCGGGAAAAATAGTGGAAACTATTCTAAAGATCAAAATCACAGAGCATACAGGGTTTAATGGAACACAGTCAACATGGATTTATGCAAGGGAACTCTTGCCTAACAAATCTGCTTCATTTTTTTGAAGGGGTTAATAAACATGTGGATAAAGGTGAACCGGTAGATGTAGTGTTTTTGGATTTTCAGAAGGCATTTGACATAGTCCCTTATGAGAGGCTTCTAAGAAGACTAAAAAATCATGGGATAGGAGGCGATGTCCTTTCGTGGATTACAAACTGGTTAAAAGACAGGAAACAGAGAGTAGGATTAAATGGTCAATTTTCTCAGTGGAAAAGCGTAAACAGTGGAGTGGCTCGGATCTGTACTTGGAATGGTGCTTTACAATATATTTGTAAATGATCTGGAAAGGAATACAAGTGAGGTTATCAAATTTGCAGATGATACAAAATTATTCAGAGTAGTTAAATCACAAGCGGATTGTGATACATTGCAGGAGGACCTTGCGAGACTGGAAGATTGGGCATCCAAATGGCAGAAGAAATTGAATGTGGATAAGTGCAAGGTTTTAGGTTCCATATTAGGAGCTACCACCCTGGAAAAAGATCTAGGCATCATAGTGGATAATACTTTGAGTTTGTCATCTCAGTGTGCTGCAGCAGTCAAAAAAGTAAAGATTGTTAGGAATTATTAGGAAGAGAATGATGAATAAAATGATGATGTCATAATGCCTCTGTATCGCTCCATGGTGAGACCGCACCTTGAATACTGTGTACAATTCTGGTCGCCGCATCTCAAAAAAGATAGTTCAGATGAAGAAAGTACAGTGAAGGGCGACCAAAATGATAAAAGAGATGGAACAGCTCCCCTATGAGGAAAGGCTGAAGAGGTTAGGGCTGTTCAGCTTGGAGAAGAGATGGCTGAAGGGGGATATGATAGAGGTCTTTAAAGTCATGAGAGGTCTTGAACGAGTAGATGTGAATCGGTTATTTACATTTTCAGATAATAGAAGGACTAGGGGGCATTCCATGAAGTTACCAAGTAGCACATTTAAGACTAATCGGAGAAAATTCTTTTTCACTCAACGCACAATTAAGCTCTGGAATTTGTTGCCAGAGGATGTGGTTAGTGCAGTTAGTGTAGCTGGGTTTAAAAAAGGTTTGGATAAGTTCTTGGAGGAGAAGTCCATGAACTGCTATTAATCAAGTTGAGTTAAGGAATGGCCTCTGCTATTACTTGCATCAGCAGCGTGGGATCTTCTTAGTGTTTGGGTAATTGCCAGGTTCTTGTGGCCTGGTTTGGCCTCTGTTGGAAACAGGATGCTGGGCTTGATGGACCCTTGGTCTGACCCAGCATGGCAATTTCTTATGTTCTTATTTCTGAATAAAAACATTTGAAATGCCTCTTAAAAGCTTTGCCACAAGTTTCCTTCCGGAAAGTAGCAGGGAGCTGATTCCACAAAATTGCACTTCCTACAGCAAATACCCTCTCCCATGCTAATCATCTAACAGTCCAGGAGGTCAGAATGTCCAATAAGCATTCACTACATAATGAAAAAGTCCCTTTTGGTTGATAAATTCTAAATAAGGAACTAATACAATGCAGTGCTTTGTTGCTTAAAGCCTTATGAATCATCATAATGATCTTGTGCTGTACCCTCCATTCTACCAGTAACCAGAGTAGTGAATATAGAATTGGAAACGTTCAAAACACATAGTCCCTGTAAGAATCCATGCTGCAGAATTTTGGACTATTTGTAGAGCCTTTAACATGGACAGAGGAAAGCCAAGATAAACAGAATTACAATAGTTTAAGCTGGATATAACCAGCTATTGAAGAGCTGTCCGAAAATCATTCGGTTGCAGATAAAGTATGAGCTTCCAAAGCTGCAGGTTGAAAGACAACCTCTGCATCACAGTTTTAACTTGAGTTTAAATGAGAGCTCTGAGTAAAAAATGACACCCAGGTTTTTAAAAATCTTTAGTGAAAGGAATCAAATATCCTTCAAAGGGGAAGGTAGATAGAAAATAAGATGAAGAAAATAATGACCTCAGTTTTAGCTAAGTGTAAGCCGATTACTTGCAAACCTGCTCTTCACTGCACTCAGGTAAATGGCACTAAGACCAAGCCTAGTACTAACATCAGCAGTGAGTGGGGAAAAAAATTGAATGTCTTTTATTTCAGACACCGTGGCTCAGAAGGATTCCATATTGTGGTTTTTCAGAGACCCAGGATCTTAGCATTCACCTGATGCAGAATCTTTGAAACATGAATTTGTGTCAGGACTTTGTGTGTTACAAATTGTGGGACATTTTCAGGGTCATTCATCAAATCCGTTAGGACCTTATCATGGGCGTTAGGGCCCTAATGCCTGCAATAACGCCCGCAGTAAATAATGCACCGTGAGATGCATATGCAAATTTTAAAATGTTTCCCAAATGGGAGGAGTTTGGGCAAAGTTAATTAAAAAGAGGGGTACTTAGCGTTGAGTGCGATAGTGTAATGCACGTTATCGCTGATTTTAATGCTGGAAATAACTACACCTTTTTTCTTGGCATTATGACCGAAATGGGATTTGCGCTAAAAATCACAACTCCTACTAAGAGAGAGAAAGAGAAAGATATAGAGAGAGAGAGCACTTCTGGGGAGGCACCGCTATTTGTCAACTTTTTATACCACTGTAACAATTAGTAACTTGGGGTGAGGTTTTGGTGGTAGTCTAGGGTTCGGGGGGGTAGTTTTACATACACAGTCAGACATACGAACAGCACAGTACACATCAGTGAAAATTTGATGTAGCTTGGAGTGAGGAAAGGTACATAAAGACAAGATCATTATCCCAGTAAATGATTCATTAGATAAAACGTTCCAAATCACTAACTTGTACCTAAGTATTATAAAACAACTATTAAAACAAATGAAGCTTAGTTTAAATATTGAGAAAACTGAAATAATGCTACTTGTGTTGTGTTCCGCGGCCGCGGACGACCGCAGCCGCGCCCCCCCCCCACCTCACCGCGACGGCGACTCGCCGCGGCAACACCAGGAGAGACGTCTGTTCTCGGTGTCCGTTGTTCCCGCACACCGGTGCGGGCCTCCGGGTTGGCTGCCGGGTTGGGAGCCGTCCCTGCTCCTCCCTCGCGGCATCAGGCAGCTCTCCTCCGCGGCCCGATCCAAGATGGCCGCCGGCATCTTAGGCACAAGGCCGCGCCTCCTTCTGAGATTTAAAGGGACGTCGCCCCTTTAACTGGCAAGCGGTGATTCCTGGTGTGTGACTTTGGACTGGCAAAGCAGCGATCCCTTGGTGTGTGACCTCGGACTGGTAAGCAACGACCCTCTGGCACTTGACCTTGGACTTCTTCTGGACCATCGTCTCCAAGGGCCACCTAAGTTCTAGCGGCCCGGGTCCCTACGGGCTCCTCCCGGGGAGACCGCGGGCTTCCAGGGGTGAAGCTCCAGTTAGCCCTTGCACCGATCTCTCGACTCCTTGACTTCTCAAAGGTCCACCTAAGTCCCAGCGGTCCGGGTCCCTACGGGCTCCTCCTGGGGGGACCGCGGGCTTCCAGTGGTGAAGACACAGTTCCTCTCCTTGATGTCACGACTCTTCGTCTGCCTCTACAGTCGCCTCAGTCTCCAGTGCCGAGGGTCAGCTGGTCGCATCTTCTGCTCTGCCTCGCCACCCGACGGGAGAACCTACGGATCCACCTCCTCAGGTAAACCATCCTCCTGTCGGTCCAAGGGTTCACAAGCCTGAGCATAACAATTTGAATGTAAACTTTCACCTACTGATCAATGTAAAATTTTTGTCCAGGAAAACTCTACTATTACATTAGGGAGTAAAGTACGGGATTTAGGTATTTGGCTTGATCCAGAACTCAGTCTTAAAAAACACGTCTCCATGAAAATACAGGAAGGGTACTATAAACGTCTAATACTGCGACGCCTAAAACCTCTTTTGAACCATAATGAATTTAGAATAGTCCTTCAGTCCTTAATATTCACCAATATAGACTACTGTAATTCATTTCTCGGTCTCCCCCAAATAACAATTCGTCCACTTCAAATACTTCAGAATTCCGCTGCAAGAATCCTTACAGGAGTCAATAAAAAAGATCACATAACTCCTGTCTTGATTGCCCTCCACTGGTTGCCGGTCGAATATAGAATTAAATACAAAACATTATCTTTAATGCACAAAGCAATTTATGCTGATTACGTTGATTGGATGAACGCAGTTATTCGTATTCATGCTCCACAATGAAACTTGCGTTCAGCTAATAAAGGTCTCCTTACTATTCCGTCTGTTGCATCTGCGAAACTTACATCTGTCAGAGAAAGAGCTGTTTCATTAGCTGGACCAAAATTGTGGAACACCTTACCTGTTGGACTCAGGCTTCAGAAGGATTTGAAATATTTTTTAAAAAGCATTGAAAACATGGCTTTTTGAACAAGCGTATGCAACAGATGTCAGCCAGTAATTTTACTTTCTTATTCTATTTTATTTCAATGCTATTTAATCTAATGAATTTACTATTAATTATTTTATCTATTTTATTATTCTTGTTAATTCTTAATTTAAATGTCTTACTTTTATTCCTTTTATCTGTTTAACTATTTTTAATTAATATTATTATTATGATTGTATTTTCTTTCTATTTATTGATTATATACAGAAATTGTGAACCATTGTGAAGGTAAATACCAAACATCGGTATATAAAATAAAATTTGTATAATGTACTCTCGCCTAGCTTGATCTATGCTGTCATGGGGAGGAGCGCACTAGCAGCCGGCTGGTGCAGGGAATCTACTGCTGCTCCAGAGGAGCAGCAAGGTAAAAAATTTAAAAAATTGTAAGCATTAGGTAGGGATTAGGGGGAGGGGAGGAGAGGAGAGGGGAAGAGGTAGGAAGGGCAGGGTTAGGGATAGGAAATTTCCCTCCCAGTCCGCTCCTTAACTGAAGCGGATTGGAAGGGAACTGGGGGAGACCTTATTGCGCCACCGCGTGTAGATTTTAAAAACCTCTCCCCCTGCGTGTGCGAGTTGTGGGCCGCCTGCACATGCACACGTGGATTTTAAAATCCAGCATGCATGTGCGTGCAGCCATCAGATTTTACAGCATGCACACGCCAGCGCGCACATGTTATAAAATCGGCGCACCCATGTGCGTGCGTGCACACACAGATCTTAAAATCAACCCCTAATTTTTTTTCATTTTTAGTGCGCACTATGTTGAATTAGTGCACACTAATGTGATTTAATGCGCACTAAAATGAAAACAAACCTTAAAAAAAAACAAAGAATAAAAATTAAATGAAATGATAGAAAAAAAAACATTTTCCAGCAGCAAGTCCCTATTTGAAAATAAGGGCTACAGCATCTTATTTTCTTATCATATTGCAGACTTCAATACAGTATGGGGCAGATTTTCAAAAGGTTACATGCGCCGGGCCTATTTTCAAAAGGCCCGGCGACGCTCATAAAGCCCCAGGACGCGTGTAAGTCCCGGGGCTTGCAAAAAGGGGCGGGGAAGGTGGTCGGGGGACGGGGTGGGGTCAGAGGCTCCCGGCACAGCGGCCATTTGCCGCTGTGCCAGGGATCTTGCGCCGGCAACTTACTTCAGCCCCAGGGCTGAAGTTTTAAAACAAGAAAAGAAAGAAGAAAAACGTAGGGGGGAAAGGGCGGGGGAGGTAGGGGGAGGTAGGGGAAGAGAAGGGAAGGTGGGGTAGGGGGGAAGGCAGCACGGCTCGGTGTGGGCTTGGCGCGGGCTCGGCACGCACAAGGTGCACAATTGTGCACCCCCTTGCGTGCGCCGACCCCTGATTTTATAACATGCGCGCGCATGTTATAAAATTGCATGTCCATGTGTGCACGCCGGGCAGCACGCACAATGGATGCGCGTGCGTATCTATTCAAATCTACCCCCATGTGATCATGTCATTAAAAGATTAAATCTCGTCATGTCTGATGCTGAATCCGAATTAAAAGCTGCAAGCACCTGATGGTCATCAGCGTATGAATAGCAGCTAAAACCCTGTTCTTGAATCAAATTTGGCAAGGCAGCTAAAAGCAAATAAAAATGGAGGAAGAACAGAGCCCTGGGTAACTCCACAAGTCAAATCTTTTGACAATGAGAAATTATTCCCCCACCCCATTTGCAAACAATGGTCTTCCAGAAATGACCTAAACCATTTCAGGACTAACCCAGTAATTCCCAGCTCTTCTTAACAGAATAAAAGCAAATCAGATCCACTGTATCAAATGCTGAGTTGTAAAAACTAAAACCAGTTTGTGTTCCTCAAATCCTACCAGCTAGTAGCAATAAGCACTTAGGACCTGATTCACTAAGGCTTTTCTCCTCTTCTGTGTCTATGGGGAAAAAGCATTATGAGTTGAGCCCTAAATATAGAAGTGGGACACCAGAAACCAACTTCTTTCATGCTGTATTTCTGAGAGATGCGTTCAGAAGCCAAAACTGCTGCCACAGCTGGGGTTAGAACTCGCAGCCCTCCTTTCTCCACCAGTGCCCTGCCTCGATCTTGACCTGCAGATCTCCCAAACACTTTAGGCCGCTATAGGAGAATTCACTGACATTTTCTGAGTCCAATCATCTGCCTCTGGAATCAGTTTAAACATGTCTCACTTTAAATCGAAATAGATAAATTACATGCAATCAAACTTAAAAATGTAAGTTTTCAAATACAGCACATATAGATTTCTGAAATCAGGAATGCATCTCTTTTTTAACTAATAAGAAACAAAGGCATTATTTATACATATTTTGTACTTACTTGACTTCTAATAAAATGGGAAATCTGAGTAGGACAGGCAAAATATTACATTCTTAGTAAAAACAAAAAATAAAAAAATCATACACCTTGATAAAAGCACATGTCTTTTTAGGAGGCTCCTCAGCTACTTCACATCAACTATAAGAAATACCGCTCCAAGATTTAAATAAACCACTTCTGGATATTAAAAACATCCTGCTGCAACATTGGCATACAATGAATCTTCAAACTGTGATCACTACACTACTCTTTCTCTTTATTTTTTTAGGAAACACCTACATTTGCCCCATGAATCACACTATTCAGTTTTGTACTGTGAATGCATTAAAGTAATTCTGCAAAAATCACTCCTGAATTCTCCCTCACATCTGACTTTCCAGTCAAGGGTTCAGTTCAATTTCACATTTGGAAAGTTAAAAAAAAACAAAACACACCTCCCTATAACCAAACTTCAAAGTATTCTCATGTTTTTAGAAGTTTAATAATAAGACTTGCACTACCAACTTATATTTCTTGAGGATTTCATACAATTTTCAAATAAAACATTCTTTTGATGGTAATGGTAATGGTTATTTTTCTATACTCATTTTCACATAACATCAAGATGGTTTACAATAAAATTATAAAACATAAATCAATAAATAAATACAAATGCAACCATACTAAGTATGGAAATACATCTAAAAACATAAAACATAATCAAACCAACATCCTCTCACAATGTACTAAAAATTAATCAACTCAGAATCCTAAAAGCAAAATTAAGAATTAATCCAAAACGTGGGTGAACTGCAAGGATTTCACAGACTTTCTAAATTTCATAAAATTTCTTTCAATTCGTATATCCCATGGTAAAGAGTTCCAGACCAGAGGAGCCTGGTACTGGAAAGGGGGTTTGCCTGGTACCTTCGAGATTAATCTCATGTGATGAAGAAATTCTTATGAGAGGATCTCGGCATCCATGTAGGTTTATAGGGTAATAAAAGGTTTGCCAAATTATCCTTCCCTTTAGAAAGCACCTTGTAGGTGAGGCAAAGTAATTTAAAAACAATCCTACGCCAAATCGGTAGCCAGTGAAGTTCTTGAAGTAAAAGAGAGATATGATTGAATTTAGAGACTCCAAAGATATCTTTTGCTGCTGTATTTTGAAGTAGCTGAATTTGCTTTAAATTGGATTCTGTGATAGCTGTATATAATGAGTTGCAATAATCAACCCGCAACAAAACCAAAGCATATAACATTACTAAATCAGATTTGAATAAAAAAGGAGCCAGCCTACAAATCATGTGAAGGTTATAGAAAGCAGACTTAGTCAACAGAAACAGTTGTTTAGACATAGAGAGACAATTATCTAAATTCACGCCCATCAATGTAATCACCTCAGCCAGGGGCATATTAATGTCTTTCATTCAAGGATTCAATTTCATATTGGATTTACATCTCCCATACCAAATAGCTTCTGGTTTTTGAGGGTTAAATTTTAATCTACGATCAGACAACCAATTGGCTTTCTTCTCTAAACACAGATTAAATCTCGTCATGTCTGATGATGAATCAGAATTAAAAGCTGCAAGCACCTGATTGTCATCAGCATTTAAATAGGAGCTAAAACCCTGTTCTTGAATCCAATTTGGCAAGGGAGCTAAAAACAAATAAAAATGGAGAAAAAACAGAGCCCACAAGTCAACTCCACAAGTCAAATCTTTTGACGATGAGAAATTATTCTCCCATCCCACTTGCAAACAACGATCTTCCAGAAATGACCTAAACCATTTAAGGACTAACCCAATAATTCTCAGGTTTTTTTTTAATGGAAAACAAGCAAACAGTGATCTGCTGCATCAAATGCTTTGTTCATGTCAATTGATACCATGGTGACATCCCTACTTTTATCAATATTCATCCTTACTTCATTGACTGAAGCCAATAAGACTGGTTTGATGCTTAAATCCTTGCAGAAGCCTGATTGATATGGGCGAACAGTATTCACCTTTTCTGCAGAAATCATTTAACTGAGTAAAAACTGCTTTCTCGATCACTTTCATGGCAAACAGTATATTAGATACCTGGTGATAGTTTGGGATCAGTAGGATCCAAAGAGGCTTTTTTTAAAATGGGATGTACTTGCAAAACAAGCTGGAATACTACCAGTTGACAACAGTCATTAAGACATTAGCAAGGCCTAGCTTTTTATTTGTAACCAAAGTGATAGGTTTTGGGTCAAGATTCTGAAGTAGTTATTCAGCGATGCAAGGATCTTTTCCATACCTATAATAACTACTGGATTAAACAACTTTGATCCACTAAATCCCCATTCCTAGAATGAAGGAAATCTTCTTCCGTAAGCTTTGGGTGCTGAGAGCTCACCACAGACCCAGATTCACCAACCCTCCAATCAGCCCTCTGCATCTCTACAAATTTTAATAGTCTGCTGAGCATCAATTATCTTCTGTTTAAAATAAGTAGCAAACATTTCTGCTGAGAGTGTAGAAGAGTCAGCAGAAAGAGCTGTTACAACCAGACAGATGGGTTACAGTTTGGAAAAGCCACTTTGGTCTATTAGCTGCTAATTTTACTTGTTTAGTGATAAGATCATGCTTAACTTTCTTAATCTTGGCTTTGTAGAAATTAATTGCCATTCTGCACGCTGCTAAATTTTCTTCAGATTTATTTTTTCACTACTTTCTCTCCAGATGATTGAATTTCTCTTTCCAGATTGTCAAACCTGGGTAATACCAGATTTTTTGTTGTTTAATGATTTTGACTTGCCTAAGCCATGGGGGGTGGGGTGAGACACAATTGAATTGCACTTATTAATTTGGGAGGAAGGAGACAAATCTGCAAACCCTGAGGGAAATTTTGGGAGGTAGACTGCTAAATGATCCATATCAATATTCAGGAGATTCTGGCTATATTTCATGGTTTCAGAATTAGTAGCAGTTTTTATAAGTAGAATTTAAGGAAAATGAGAGTAAAACCGTGATAAGGCAAAAAAACAAAAGTAATTAATGGAGGACCCATTGAATTTACATTCTCTGACGTAAACATGAGGACTAGGATGCGTCCTGCTCGATGGGCTGAAACATACAATTAACAGCCAGCAATTCATCCCTTACTAATAGAGCTTTAATAAAATTTAGCAGTCTCAAATCAATTTCTACAACTTTTAAAGAGCTGAGAAATGGCAATATTACATCATCTCCTCTCCTATTTTTTTTTTTAAAAGGAAGAAAAAGCCCATAGGGCATGATGAATAAAGACAAAAATTGTCTCCATTCCTCAACCATGTTTCAGTGAGAGCAAGTAGCTATAATTTAAATTCAGAGATTAAATCAAATACCAGAGAATATTTAGAGACAAGAGAACAAACATGAAGAGAACCACTGGTGAAGCCAGATGCCAAAACCTTCTTCTAGGTTTCACAAACAAGGGGGATATAATAAAGTAGACGGTCTAGGCTGATCTTCAGGACATGACCATAATGGCCTGGTCCTTGAACAATGGGAATAGCTGATATAGAAAAACATGGCACTGGGCACGCTGGGTGCATAAAGGGAATGCCCTAAGGAGCAGGCAAGAGAAGTTCTGAGTACTGGACAAGCTTTCTTCAGCTTAATTCTTCACAAAAGTCACTTTTTGATCAATTTAACTGTTGCAAGAGGGTTTAAAACCATTTATTTGAAGTGATTCGAAACTTGTTTCTTATTTTGCCCACTCCATTTTTGCTCGCTATTAAATCTCCCCAGCCCTGTCAGCCCCCACAAACAGATGTGAATGTGAGTCTAAGCCATGGGGTGGCCCAATAAGCCAATTCTATGAAGACAGATTTCAAGCAATTTTCAACAGCAAAATAATTTTTGGTAATAATGCTGTAGCACTCTCTAAACTTGTCTGAAATACATTTCAAACCCATTGTGAAGAAAGTTAAGCAGTCTGACCACAGCTGCAATATTAAGCTATTCCGGGGAAATGGACCTTTATTTTCAATAATATTTCTGCAGTAGAGAGCAGTGCCCAGTGCCGTGCAGTCGGGACCTTCATCAGATTCAGTTAATCCCCAAGAGATCCAGCCAAAAAGCAGCTGGTTTATGGAGCTGCAAAGGGCTGGATTTAAGATTTTGGTCCCAATAGGCAGGACCAGAAATCGCAGAGCAAGGGAGAGACCCTGATCCCTTTGAAATGGCACCAGCACACATCCTAAAACAAACAAGAGCAGACTCCACCTCAGCTCGAGTATTTGGTGCCTTCAGAATCCAGCAGTTGCCTGTATTCCCTGTGCCTAAATGCAGGTCTGGGGCAGCAGTAGCAGCCGTCATGGGGCCTTCTCCTGCCTTTCTGCTGCACTGGAGTCAGTCTCTTCCCTAGCTCACTTCCATTCTAAAGAAAATGTGTGGGGAAGAGAGGCTGCGGCCAGGGACCTTCTCCTCTTGCTGCTACCACTGCTGTGAGGCTACCTTCCTTCTCCGGCTGCCACAGGAGGGTGTAGGGTCAGTGGCAGGGAGAGAACTGGCGCATCAGCAGAGTATGGGAGTGAGAACCTGGAGGGAGGAGAGAAGCAGAAGAAATAGCCCCAGGAGAGAGTGAATGAATGGAGCCCATGGAGATCCTGACACCATAAACTGGGCCATAAGGTTGTAGAGATGCATCTGAGTCCTCCTCTTTCTCGGACTCTGCTACCAGCGAGAAATTCTCCCTCCTTTATTGGCTCCTGGGAATGTGCAGAGAGCTTTGGAGGGGATGGGAAGGCTCCTCATTTTGCTATATGTTACAGTAACAATGGGTGTCAGGTCAGGAGAAATGGAAGGAGCTGGGTGCAGATCAGGAGCAGAGACAGAATGGGGAAGATGGTTCTGGGAAGCATGAGAGACAGAGGGTGAGCAATGGATCAGTACGAACTGGAAGGCTGAGAGAGGTGCGCACTAATATTTGATGCATTTCTTATGGCTTCTTATAACCCACGTTTCTATCAAACTGAGGAATGATAAACAAATAATATTTTGGGGCAACACTGTCAAATAGGCTACACAATGAAATAAATAAGAATATATACATATATATATAAACAATTAAGTGACTGCTAACATGGGACTTTCTGTAAGCTGCAATATAAACACATAGACCCCAATCGATAACTCAGAAGCAATCAAATAATTACCAATTAATTTAGGTCAAAAATTCAGCTAAAACTAAGACAAGTCTGATGTGCTGAGTGGCCAGATTAAATAGATTTTAATATAAAACCTAGGTCAATTAGTCAATGAATCAGTTCTTTCTTCTTAATGTAATTTCTTAGGATTTAATGGCTGTTTATTACTTAGCAAATGAAAAAAAAACCCAATCAAATGGAAAACAACACACCGTGCATCATTTTAGGCTGAATGTCCTATGACTCGATCCCTTCAGAACATTGTTTTCAGACCCACTTCAGGTGGAAAATGATATACGAGATTATAAATGTCAAAGCAATTAAAGGGGTTGTGAAGTGACTGTGGTTTTCATCTCTGTTTAGTGCAAGTTAAGGGTTGTTGGGTTCTTTTTTTTTTTTTTTTTTAAGAACTCTACTAAAATACCTCAAAATTTGTAAAATAAAGGAAAACAAATTTGAAAGAGTAGAGGGAAGACCAATGAGGTAATAATTCCCCTCCGTGGGAAAGGCCTCTTCACAATGCCCTCCCCTCTGCTTCTCACTTTGTTTCTATTCTCTGTGTAACACACTGTACATCCTGTGGTAGCCACACACTGTTCTAGTTTTAAATACCACTGAAAAGTGGTAAGCAATAGGAAAATATTATTTTGTTACTTAAATATAAATAATTTATTGGTAAAAAAACAAACCTGTTTGTCCTTTTTATGCAAATGACCATATCTAGAAGCAGGGAGTGTTAAAAATATATATTGGCAGTGAATCTGTTCTCTTCTTTCATTGTTATCTGTATTTATTCTGGGCATCTTCACGCGTGGTACTAGTTTAAGAGGATCTGATAGGAATTTCTATGAGAAAAATCTCTCGCATTGAAGGTTCTGTAAATTTTCTAGTGTATTTCATTCAGTGGGGCAAAACCTAGAAATCTCCATCAACCACCATGGGCCCTGTACCTCTTAAGGTGCAGGACCTGGCTTCATTTAAAATCCTCATGGCCTCTTCTTTCTAATTCACAAAAGAAAAATAAACGCATCTTTGGCATATACATAAAAACCTTAAAACGCCTGTCTGGTTTCTTTTGTGTGCAGCTGCCAGTTTTCTCACCTTTCAGACACATTTCAGGGTGAGGGATCTCTGTTTCTCCGCCGGGAAGCCAGATCATCATCCTGTGCTTTGGATTTTGGGCACACATTTTATTCTCCACAGTGGCTTTGTGTTTTACAAGTCTTTCTTCTGAATGCCGAACTTAGTTGGTTTCTATGACCATGGAGTCAATAAATTGCATAGTGCTGATTACATTTAATGCATTGGTAGTAATATCTGTGCCAAGGTATGACAAATACCCCCTTACTGTACTATAATTCAATGAAGTGTCTTGGTAAGGCTGCTGTACCTGATGACTGTCTTTGCTGTTGCCCTCAGATCATCCAATCACTTCCTTTTGGACCACCCTTTTCCTCCAGGCCTGTCACTTTTTATAACTTTTTATGGCTTCCCACTCGTCCATTTCGGGGAAATGGAAAATGCTGTTTAACACCTGGATCTTTCATTCAGAGCATCCTGGCAAGACAAATAAGGAGCTTGCCGTCAAATGATTCTACAAGCAAAAGTAACCAAAGCAAAGCGTAATACTGAACAAAATTCATAGGATTGAAAGCGACTTAAAACCTGGTAGTCTCCATTCTGAGCTGTCTGAAGTGTAACGGAGAGCTAAAACAGGTGAAGCAAAATATTCAGCTTCCCCTACAGGCTTTATAGATTACTCAAGAAAGCCATTGCCAGTATCTCATTTATTTCCGTCCCTCACGTTTGTCCCTGTTAAAGTTCAAGGAAGTTTTCCATGGCAACCAAAATCACAAAACCTAAATCATCTGGCCAGGTCCCTGTGGCTCCACTTCGAGTGCCCGCAGATCTGAAAGAAAGAAATTATCATTCGACCGCCTGCAACCCCGCCTGACACGGGGCCATGCCGCGGTTCCCGGCTCAGGGCCCGAGCTGCGAGACGGTGCGGACGGCCGGGTCCACCCCCACGGCCGAGGGCTTCCCGCAGAGCTCGCCCCGCAGCAGGCACCTGAAGGAGCGGCGGAACTCCTCGTTCTTGCAGGTATAGATGAGGGGGTCGAGCACGAAGAGCAGGCAGAAGAGGAGCCAGCTGGCGGCCCGCGGCCCGCCCGCCACGGGCCGGAGGAGGGCGCAGAAGGTCACCCACATGAAGGGCGCCGTGGAGAGGACGAAGGCGCAGCACACGAAGAGCGCGTGGAAGCCCAGGCGCCTCTCCTTGCGGGGGAAGGCGCCGGGCAGGTGGTTGATGACCTGGAAGTTCAAGACGCTGACCCTCTTCATGCTGACCTGCACCTTGCGGAAGATCCCGGAGTAGCAGTAGAGCAAGACCAGGGTCTGGCTGAGGATGGTCACCGCCGACAGGGTGGCCGTGTAGGAGCCCGCGGGCTGGGCCTCCTCCTGCCACGCCGGCGCCGAAAAGAGCCGCACGTTGGCGCACGTGGCGGGCCCTTGCCCGAGCAGCCAGGGCAGCAGCAGGAGCAGGGGGAGCAGCCAGGACGTGGCGATCATGCACTCGGCGTGGCGCCTCTGGTAGACGCTCCGGTAGACGGCGGGCGCTTTCGTGATCAGCACGTAGCGGTTGAGGGCGACGAGGGAGTGCGAGAGCAGCGAGACGGTCATCCAGAGGAAGAGGAGCCCCTCCATGAAGGCGCGGTACACGGGGGGCCTGGGCAGGGACCCGGAGATCCCGATCGTTTCCTGGGGCATCCAGAAGGCGCAGACCAGGAGACCGGAGACGCAGCCGTTGACGATGAAAGCGTTGCTGGTGGTCTTCAGCTTCCTGAAGGAGCAGACGAGATAGATCACCAGGAGGTTGGCGGCCGTGCCGGAGACGGAGAAGAAGGAGTAGAGCACGGACGCCAGGATCTGTGCGCCCGACGGGGACCCGCACCCCAGCAGCGAGGAAGAATTGGTCATGGTGGGAAAGTTTCAGAGCGCAGTGGCAAGCGGCGGCATCCAGCAGTTGCTCCAGGTAATGCCTTGCCCTTGTTTGCTAGGGAAAGGATGCTCAGGAGCACACAGGGAAGACAAAGGAAGGGGGAAGGAGAGAGAGAGGGGTCCTCCGGCTCCGAGAGAGGACGGTGAGGAGCAGCGCCAACTTTGACACCATCATTTCTAGCAGCAGAATGGGAGAGGGTCGGTTTTCTCCCCCGCTGCATTACACTCTGAAAGCCTCAATCATTTAACTCTTCATGCATTATTCAGCCTGTTTGAAACTTAGGCAAGGAGAGGGAGAGCTCGCTTGGGAAAAAACCAAATACTGCAATTACACTGATTTTTTTTTCTCTCTTTTCTTTCCAGCCGGCTTCTTTTCTGACTGCAGAAGCACCGTCCACTTCCTATCCACCCCTGCCACACCCCCAGCATCCATGGCAGGAATTCTTCAGGATTTATAGCTTGCAAATGTGCTCTCTAAAGCCTTTTACTAGCAGGACTCTAGTCTTCACACCGGGACTTTTTCACTCCCGATCGTATTTTCCAACTGGCCAGGACCTGACTCCTGTTGGGGGAGCTTCCGCTTACTTCTGTTATCAATGAATGCCCTCTGCAGACCTGCTCCTTCCCTCTGGCCTTAAGGGTACCGCTCCTGGACGTATTTCACAGGTTGCTGCCCAAAGCCTACCTGCAGTTTAAGGGTCTGTTCTTTCAGACTCTGTGGTGGTGACTTTACTAAAAGTCTGATCATTGGGAAACCGATTCGTGCAACGATGAAATGACAGACTACTCCAATCATTTTTTTTTTTTACAGGGTAAAACCTTTAGGCTAAAAGGTAAGTATCAGGTGAGCATTATTAAATTAAAAGCACAGGGAAACAATGGGGTATAATTTACATTTCAACCCAATCATAAATGGAGAAATTACTTACCTGATAATTTCATTTTCCTTAGTGTAGACGGACTCAGGACCACTGGGTATAGTGTACTCCTGTTAGCAGTTGGAGATAGATCAGATTTCAATCTGATGTCAGCCCCTAGAACATATACCCCTGCAGGAAGTGCAGCTCTTCAGTATTCTTCCTTGCAAAGCATGGTGGATATATGTGTGACTGACTGATTGATTAACTTGGTATGATTAACACTGTTAATCATACCATCCTCATCAATATCCTCAGTAGTATTGGTATTACGGGAACTGCACTCTCCTGGCTCAAATCCTACCTTCAAAATCATCAATTCTCAGTCCTCTCTGATAACACTGAATCTGACACTATCAGTCTGGATCAGGGTGTTCCACAGGGTTCCTCGCTATCCTCTACCTTATTCAACATTTACATGCTTCCCCTTGCTACCCTCTGCATCAAACACTTCATCTACGCAGATGATGTGCAAATTCTCTTCCCTTTCTCTGACTCTCTCCAATCCGCTCTACAAAACTGGGACTCTTGCCTTACCGCCATCAATAAACTCCTCACTGACATGCACCTTGCCCTCAACCCTCAAAAAACTGAACTCCTTATCATTTCCTCTAACTCCCTCTTCCGCCTCTTCCCCCTTCTCACTCTTCCACTACCTTTCACTCACATACCCACAACCTGGGTGTTCTCCTTGACAACCAACTCTCCTTCAAACCCTACATCAAATCCCTCTTAAGTGACTGCTACTTCAAACTACAAACTATCAAAAAACTCAGACCCCTTTTGCACTTCTCAGATTTTCGCACAGTACGGCAGTCGATCATTTTCTCCAAAATCGATTACTGCAATGCCCTCCTACTTGGCCTTCCCTCCAACCACACCAAACCTCTGCAACTTTTAGAAAACGCTGCAGCACGTATCTTCTCTAACACCAGAAAAAGAGACCACATCACACCAACCCTCATCCAGCTCCACTGGCTACCCATCCATTCATGCATCCTTTTCAAAACACTCTCCCTCATACACAAGAGTATTACTAATGATAACCTACACTGGCTCTGCCCCCCTCTCCTACCTCGCTCCTCCACCAGACCCACCCGTCCTGCCCTTCAAGGAACTCTCCGCACTCCCTCTATCAAACCCTACAAACTGACCTCCACAATGAAAAGGGCCTTTTCCCTCGCCGGCCCTACCCTCTGGAACTCCCTTCCCACAGATCTGCGCACAGAGTCATCCACCCCTAAATTCAAAAAGAAACTGAAAACTTGGCTTTTTCTCCAGGCCTACCCATCCACCAATCCCTCCACATAATTGCTACCTGAAATATTCTTGACATCGTTATCTGATTACTTCTTGTAAATTTTTGTAAACTAGTTTTCCGCTTTATAGTTATTGTTCCTGTTTTTGCTGTTAACTATAGTTACCGTTCCTTGTAAAGGCTTTCGCCTATCTGTTCTAAGTTAACTGTAAACCGATACGATGTGCAAACGGTTGTTGGTATATAAAAATGTACAAATAAATAAAATAAAAAAATAAACTTAATATGGTTAACTTAGATAACTTTGTTAGAACGTTAAAAACTTGAATAACTTGATTAACTTGAACTGGTTGATTGACTATAGCTGGAGACCGCCAGTGAGCTCAACCGGAAAGCGTCGACACCCGGCAGGGTGGATGCCCTAGGTAAATGAAAGCATGGCTTACCCTTTATTCGTTGAAGGACCAAGTATCATGGCAACCGAGGGTGGGCTGCTGAGTCCATCTGTCTACACTAAGGAAAACGAAATGATCAGGTAAGTAATTTCTCCATTTTCTAGCGTGTAGCAGATGGACTCAGGACCAATGGGATGTATAAAAGCTACTCCCGAACTGGGTGGGAGGCTGCCCGTGGTCCACTTAGGATTGCCCTTGCAAATGTTGTGTCCTCCCGAGCCTGAACATCCAGACGGTAGAATCTGGAGAAGGTATGGATGGAGGACCACGTTGCCGCCCTGCAGAAGGTATGGATGGAGGACCACGTTTCTGCCCAGGAAACCGCCTGGGCCCTGGTAGAATGTGCCTTGACCTGTAGAGGTGGTGGTTTTCCCGCTTCTACGTAGGCCGCCTTGATGACTTCCTTGATCCAGCGGGCAATGGTTGCCCGCGAGGCCGCTTCCCCTTGCTTCTTCCCACTGTGAAGGACGAAAAGGTGGTCCGTCTTTCATACTGGTTCCGACATTTCCAGGTATTTGGATAGGAGTCTGCCGATGTCAAGTTGGCGCAGACTACGGGCTTCTTCCGACTTCTTCAAGCCGCCCATCGTAGGTAGTGAGATGGTTTGGTTAAGGTGGAAGTGTGAGACCACTTTGGGGAGGAAGGAGGGAACCGTGCGTTGCTGAATGGTCCCCAAGGTGAGTCTGAGGAATGGCTCACGGCAGGACAGTGCCTGTAGCTCTGAGATGCGGCAGGCCGAACTCACGGCCAGCAAGAACACCGTCTTTAAGGTTAACAGATGGAGTGACAGGCCTTGGAGGGGTCTGAAGGCGAATCCCGCTAGGAACTCCAAGACGAGGTTGAGGTTCCACAGAGGTACCGGCCACTTTAGTGGTGGGCGAATATGTTTGACTCCTTTCAGGAAGCGTGATACATCTGGGTGCAAGGCTATGCTGTCGTCCTCGCTCCTGGAGCCGTAGCAAGACAATGCGGCCACCTGTACCTTGATGGAGCTGAGGGACAGACCCTTCTGCAGTCCATTCTGTAAGAATTCCAGGATCACGGGAACTTTAGAGGAGCGTGGTTTGACATTGTGGTCTTTGCACCAGGCCTCAAAGACTCTCCAGATCCTTATGTATGTTAGAGATGTGGAGAACTTGCGTGCTCGGAGGAGGGTATCTATTACTGCCCCCGAGTATACCCTCTTTCTCAGGCGGGCCCTCTCAATGGCCCAGACCGTAAGAGAGAATTGAGCTGGATCCTCGTGGAGGATGGGACCTTGTTGTAGCAGGTCTCTGTGTGGAGGCAGGGGTAGTGGATTCCCTGCCAGAAGTCTTCTCATGTCTGCATACCAGGGTCTTCTTGGCCAGTCCGTAGCCACCAGAAGAACTAGCCCCCTGTGCCGCTGAATCTTGTGAATGATTGCGCCTAGCAAGTGCCACGGCAGAAAGGCGTATAGCAGGGTCCCCGGTGGCCAGGTCTGTACCAAGGCGTCGATCCCCTGGGACTGCGGATCCCGCCTGCGGCTGAAGTATCTGGGTACCTGAGCGTTGGATCTGTTTGCCAGAAGATCCATGTCTGGAGTCCCCCACCGATTCACTATCATCTTGAAGGCTGTGGGTGACAGCTTCCATTCTCCTGGGTTTAGACTTTCCCTGCTGAGGAATTCTGCCATGGTGTTGTCCTTCCTGGCGATGTGTACGGCGGAGATGTCCTGGAGATTTGCTTCCACCCAAGCCATCAGAGGGTCTATTTATAGGGACACCTGTTGGCTTCTGGTTCCGCCCTGCCGGTTGATGTAGGCCACCATCATGGCGTTGTCCGACATCACTCTGACTGCTTTGTCTCGAAGTCTGTGGGCGAACCGCAGGCAGGCTAATCTGACCCCCCGTGCTTCTAGGCGGTTGATGTTCCACCTCGCCTCTTCTTCGTTCCACCGCCCTTGGGCGGTTAGCTCTTCGCAGTGTGCTCCCCACCCATGTAGACTGGCATCTGTGGTGAGCAGGGTCCAGGTTGGGGAGGATAGTCTTGATCCCCGGCTCATGTGGCTGATCTGTAGCCACCACCGTAGCTGGGTCCAGACTCTGGCCGGTAGTGGTAGACGTACGGTGTAGTTCTGGGATCGTGGACTCCACCGTGATAGAAGTGAGCATTGCAGGGGCCTCATGTGGGTTCGCGCCCATGGCACCACTTCCAGTGTGGATGCCATTAGTCAGAGGACTTGCAGGTAATCCCATGCTGTGGGACGGGAGGCGCTCAGCAAGGTCTGGAGCCGGTTCCACAGCTTTGATCTCCTCGTAGGGGTCAGGCTGACCTTGTCTTCCTTGGTGTCGAATCGGACTCCTAGGTATTCCATCGACTGCGAGGGCTGTAGGGAGCTCTTGTTTGTGTTGACTACCCAACCTAGGCTTTCCAGTAGGGTTATGAGTCTGCTGGTTGCTTGAAGGCTTTCCTCCAGTGATTTTGCTCTGATCAGCCAATCGTCCAGGTAGGGATGAACGAGGATTCCTTCCTTCCTGAGTTTTACTGCCACCACTACTATTACCTTGGTGAACGTCCGGGGTGCAGTGGCTAACCCGAAGGGCAGTGCCCGGAACTGGTAGTGATGATTCAGGACCTTGAAGTGTAAGTAGCGCTGGTGTTCCTGATGAATTGGGATGTGTAGGTAGGCCTCCGACAGGTCCAGGGATGTGAGGAACTCTCCTGGTTGTATTGCACGTATGACTGATCGTAGGGTTTCCATGCGGAAGCGTGGGATCCTTAGGTGTCGGTTGACCAACGAGATCCAGGATGGGTCTGAATGTACCCTCTTTCTTGGGTACGATAAAGTAGATGGAGTAATGTCCAGTATTTATTTCCCGTGTAGGTACCGGGGTTATGGCCTCGAGAGCCAGAAGTCTGGTCAGTGTAGCTTCCACTGCTGCCCTCTTGCGGGGGTCATGGCAGGGAGATTCCACGAACTTGTCCGGAGGGGTTCGAAAGAAGTCCAGGTAGTTCCCGTCTCGGATGATGGCTAGGACCCACTTGTCCGAAGTTATCTCGACCCATCTGCAGTAGAATAGGGTTAGCCTGCCCCCTATGGCTTCTTCCCTTGGATGGGTCAGCTGAATCTCATTGTGGGGTGCGGCTGGGGCCTGGACCCGAGCTGTTTCCCCTCTTGCTGTGCTTGTTCCTGCCCGTAGGGCAGGGCGCTTGATAGTTGCTCTTGTAAGGGTTGAAGCGCTGTGAGCTTCTGCCTCTGGAGGACCTGGGAAGGGACGCTGGTTCCTCTTCGTCTTGTCTTCCGCAGGCGAGGTAATGGGGAGTCGCCCCATTTGTTGGCCAGTTTTTCTAGTTCGCTGCCAAAGAGGAGGGATCCTTTGAAGGGCAGTCTCGTGAGGCGTGTCTTGGAGGAGGCGTCCGCCGACCAATTTCGAAGCCAGAGTTGTCTCCTGGCTGCCACTGTGGACGACACTCCTCTGGCTGCTGTGCGCACTAGATCAGAAGCCGCGTCAGTGAGGAATGATAGTGCTGATTCCATGTCTTCTCCCGGGGTGTTGTTCCTGGCTTGAGATAAACAGGAACATGTCACCATGGTGCAGCAGGCCGCAATGTACAGGGACATGGCTGCCACCTCAAATGATTGTTTTAGTATGGCTTCCAGGCGCCGGTCGTGTGCATCCTTGAGCGCCGCTCCTCCCTCCACTGGGATGGTAGTGCGCTTAGCGACCGTGCAGATTATGGCGTCCACTCTAGGGCATGCCAGAAGTTCCTTGGTCGCTGGGTCCAGGGGGTACATGGCCGACAAAGCTCGACCTCCTTTGAATGAGGACTCCGGAGCATTCCATTCCAGGTCAATTAGCTGTTGTGCCGCCTGTAAGAGAGGAAAATGGCGAGACGTCTGTCGAAGGCCCTCCAGCAGGGGGTTCATTCTAGGTTCCCCCGAGGTGCCTTGGCCCGGGATAGCGAGCTCCGATAGGCATTGGGATACAAGTTCCGGAAGCTCATCCTTTGTGAAGAAGCGTCTCATGGTTCGGTGTGGCTCCGTCCCCGAGGGGAGTTCCCCCTCCTCAAGGGGCTCTACTTCCTCTTCGGAGAAATCAGTGTCCCCGTAGGTGGGGCTTCTGGGAGGTGGGAGCCTGTGCCTAGGCCTCGAGGGTCCTGGGGCATGAGGGTCTTCCGGTGGCGCATATGGCTGTTCCGCCCGGGGTTCAGTTTGCATTTTGACAAAGGCGTGAATCTCCTTAAACAGCTCCAACCAAGAGATCGACACTGGGTCTAAGTTGAGGGGCGCCGGTTCCCTGGGGGTCCCCGTCTGTGGGGTGGATTCACTGGGGCCTGCTAGGTCCGGGGTGCCCCCTGAGGAGCTAGAACTGGGCCCTGGGTGGGGCTGGCCCTGACCTGGATCTCCCAGGGCCTCCTCAATGTGCGCATAGCGCGTCGGCTTCCTTGCTCTGTGCGGCTCTGATGTGGCATGCTGGGCAGAGGCCTTGAGCTTTTATTCCTGTTTCTGGAGGTGCCATTTCTGTGGACGCGTAAGCTCTTATGCGCTCCATTGCGTCTGATATGTGCGCGCAGATGTGTGCCTAGCCGTAGATGTGCGCGCGTAACTTATGCGCGTAAGGTTTTATGTGCACCTAAGATTATGCCCACAAGTAATTTTGTGCGCTTAGCTTAATTTGTGCGCTCGGAACAGACGGCGGGCGGCGTGGCGAACAGGGCCAAGATGGCGACGGCGAGCATGCGGGCAATATGGCGACCTCCTCGGAGGGTCTCCACGTGGGCAGACCCTGGAACAGCCGGGGGCCTAGCCCTGCTAGGGCGGATCAACCCGGTGGCACAGGTTCCGATCGCAGACCTGTGCTCCTCCTCGATCTTCGGAAACCGGCTTAAAATAGAAGATTTCCACTTTACCTTGTCTTCGGCGCTTCCCGGTTTCGCTCCGGGCGGTCTCTGGCTGCGGGGGGAGAGGGCAAATACCTTCATCGCCGCGCTCGAGGGGGTGCACCCGCTGCCTCTCAGCCGCGCCCGGGATCGAGGGCTAAGTCCTCGCCGCAAATCGGCCGCCGGACCGAGGCAGCCTCTACGCCACGCCAGAGGATTCGGGGGCTAGGTCCCTGCCGCGAATCGGCCACTGGACTGAGGCTCACCTCCAAGGGACCACGGAAATCGCCTCGGGAAACTCAACTGGGGGAGGGACCCGAGGGTATCACCGCAGGAGTGCGGGGCTCGTCTTCAGGTAGGTTTCTTCTTTAAATTTCGGGTTTTGTTCTTTAATTTTGGTCTAACGCTCTGAGAGCGTGCAGATAGTCCCTAACTGCTATGGAGACGGAAAATACTGAAGAGCTGCACTTCCTGCAGGGGTATATGTACTAGGGGCTGACATCAGATTGAAATCTGATCCGTCTTCTACTGCTATCAGGAGTACACTATACCCATTGGTCCTGAGTCCATCTGCTACACGCTAGGAAAGCACTATTTTATTTTCTGACCCACGTGCAAATAGGTGCAGCCTTGGGGTCGGGTGAGTTAGGTGATCACTTGGGGTGCCTCGGGTGCTGCTGGCATCAGCCTTTGGGCTGGAACAGGTCTTCCTCCAAGACCCCCTCCCCTGCCTGTCAGCGTTTAATAGTCCATCGACTTCCTCTGGTGCATTGGGCCATTGTTCACACTGTAAGACTGGCACCAGCTGCCAAAAAAAAGCTGACACACTCTTAAGCACTGCTCCTGCTGGCCATCACAAACCCGACCTTGTGTTCTGTCACCCCTAGGCACTGCTGCTGCGGTAATGCCCCTGAGGAGGTCGGACCGCAGGGGCTAGGAGGGCTAAGGTACAGCCCCACCCTTTGCTGCTACAGCGCGGGAGTGGATTCTTTGCTCAAAATCTGAAAATTCTGAAGCACTTTGGCAAACATTTCCATCTTTCATGTTATAAAAATTACTTAATTTTCCAACCATGCTTGTCTCTCTCTCTCTCTCTCTCTCTCTCTCTCTCTCTCTCTCTCTCTCTCTCTCTCTCTTTATTTATTTATTTATTTTTTAATTGGGTGAGGAAAAGGGATCTTAAGTATCATTACAGAGATGAGTTCTCAGGGATGGGCAGAAGACAAGGAGAGGGGGAGAGGACCAGGGATGGGGAGAGGAAAGGAGGAGCAGGAATGGGGTGTGGAGAAGGTGAAAGGGCTGGGGATAGGAGGAAGGAGCATGAGAAGGAAGAGGACTGGGGATGGAGAGCATGGGAAATGGGGAAGATCAAAGAAAGGGGGAAAATCAGAGATCTGGGATGAGAGGGAGGGAGGCCATGGGATTGAGAAAGGGAAGAAGGAAGAAACAGATAGGTTCCAGGATCTGGAAAAGAAGGGAGAGGAAGGAAGGTTCCAGGATCTGGAAAGAAGGGAGAGGAAGGAAGGTTCTAGGATCTGGAAAGAAGGGAGAGGAAGGAAGGTTCCAGGATCTGGAAAGAAGGGAGAGGAAGGAAGGTTCTAGGATCTGGAAAGAAGGGAGAGGAAGGTTGGTTCTAGGATCTGCAGTGAGGGGGGGGGGGGGGGAGGGAGAGGAGGCAGGTGTCCCTACTATACTCTGGTCCTGCTCCCTTTCTCTAACCTGTCAGTCTGGCATTCACACACCAGCACCAATCCCTTCTCTCTGGCAGCCTCTCCCCTCACAGATCCCCATTCAGCCCCTTCTAACCTGTGTGCTCCAGGCTTACTTCCCTCCGCTCCTCTTCCCTGCATGAAAAGGGAGGGGCTGGATTAGGAAGCAGAGGGCTGTTCTTTGCTGAGTGAGATTCAGTGAAGCTGGAAATATTAAACCTTCAGTCAGGCTGCTGCTTCCCCCCTTCCCCGATTTCTGCTGCTGGCCATGGGGGGGGGGGGGGGGGGGAGGCAAAGAAAATCTGGAGCTAGGGACACCTGGAAGGCAGGACTCAGGTGTGTGGGCTAGGGAGATAGTACATGGGGAGGAGGGGGGTGGAGGAGGAGAAAGAGGGTTTGCTATATAAATCCAGAATGGGGGTTTGTTGTTTTTTTTCATTTCCAAAGTGCTTAGTAGTGGAGACTCTGTTGCTTTCATTAAGGTGATTCACCTTTGAAGGTATAATAGTGTATTTCTGCTATTGTACATGTTTTGTGGGTCAATAAAATGAAAGTTTAAATAGATTGTAGTTTGGTAGTATATTAGTTTGGCAGTATATCTGAATTCCATATTTATATAAATTGGTCTATTTTTGTTATGCAAAATTTGTGAAATGGTGAGGGGAATGTCAAGATGGCATCCTGAGTAGATGTATGTGCCCGGGCTCCTCAGAGAGATTCCCTTTTCTTTTGCTTTCATTCCGTTATCGCCCCTGTTATGGGGAAGAAGGGAGGTGTGAGACATTTTGCTTCTTTGAGGAAATCTCGTCAATCAACTATGCCAGAGTACTCACCGAATCTGCCCCCCCCCCCCCCCCCAACACTGGAGTTAGACTGGACTGGGTCAGGGGCTGCCCGTCTCCAATGGCTGAAGCCTCACTCAGCCCAGATGAGCAGTTGATGCCATGGCCCCTTGGTGAAGCAAACGGAGGATTCTGGCACCTCCACCATCTCATCAACCAGCACCTCTCTACTTGAGTTTCCAGGTGGAACTCAGCTG
Source organism: Rhinatrema bivittatum (assembly GCF_901001135.1). Taxonomy (NCBI): domain Eukaryota; kingdom Metazoa; phylum Chordata; class Amphibia; order Gymnophiona; family Rhinatrematidae; genus Rhinatrema; species Rhinatrema bivittatum. Next base: position 43,838,058 of record NC_042624.1, on the reverse strand, counting down.
GTTACGGCAGAGGAGTTTCAGCTTTCTCAGGGACCGGAGAGAACAGCTGGGGGAGCGGTAGCTGAGATGCCAGCAGCTGTTGAGGCTTCATAACTGCTCGGGAAGTCTGTAGTTGGCACCCAGGAGGTCCAGGATGCCATTTCTGGTCTTCAGGTTAGAACAGCATTACTTAAATCTTTTTCTGGGACTATGGCTAGCTTGTGGTCAGGAATGGTGACCATTGAGAAAACCGTCGCAGCTCTTGCTGTTTTTACATTAGGTATCTATTCAAAGATTCAAAAGAAGGATCAACGTTTGGCTGATTGTGAGAATAACATTTCCAATTTGGAGGCATCTCTCGCTGAAGTAAATTAATTTCTTCTCAAATTAAGGCTCTAACATTTTCCTTGCGGAGGATTGAAAATCTGGAAAACTTTTTCAAGAATTTGAATTTATGGGTTCTCAGTTTTATTCAAATTCAGTTCCTTTCTGCTTCTGAGTTGTTCAAATCATATAATGAAACAGTGCTGCCCCCAACTCAAAAAGTTTACTATTTACCTACTGCTAAGAAGCAAGGCGATAGAAGAGATTTGATCCACATTTCTAATTTAAATGATTTTGTGGAATATACAGGAGAAATTATCTCCTAGAGCTACAGGATTGGTCACTTTTGTTTTTTTGCGATCATAATCTCATTCTTCGATTATTTTTCCATCACAGAGAAGCTTTATTCAAGGGACAGAAACTTTTGATCTTTCCTGATCTTGCTAAGGCGACACAGATTGAAGAAGGTAATTCTCAGCCATGAGACCTGAGTTGATAACTTTCAGGCCGATGCAATAAAACGTGCGGGAGAGCTGGCGCTCCGAGGCGAGCACCTGCTCTCCCGACCCATGCCCAGGCACCTCTCTTGGGCATGTGATTTTGTATTTAAATTAGGGCTCGTGCTAAGGAGGCACTAGGGACACTAGCGCATCCCTAGTGCCTCCTTATTAGTGAAGCTGTCAGTGGGTCTGACAACAGACACTTAGTTTAACTAGCGTCAGTTTTCGAACCCGCTGACAGCCATGGGTTCGGAAAATGGACGCTGGCAAAATTGAGCATCCTTTTTTTTTTTTTTTTTTTTTGGTGCCTCAGACTCAATATTGCTATGATATTAAGTCGGAGGGTGTACAGAAAAGCAGTTTTTTCTGCTTTTCTCTACACTTTCCTGGTGCTTTCAATGGTTAACACCTGCCCTTGGGCAGGCATTAATTTACTGAGTATTCTGGGGTAATTAATAGGTTCATCAACATGATTTGCATATGTTGAGCGCTATTAGTTTCAGGGTGGTTGGCTGCACGTTTTCCACACGCTATAATAATAATAATAGCGCGCCTAAAACACGCGGGCAAACAGGCTAAACTGTGCGCTCGACCGAGCACACAATTCTGTATCGGCCTGGCTGGGAGCCACAGGTGGTGTTAGACACCCTTGTAAATGTTTGGTTGTTCTGGATACTGTTAAATATTTTTTCATTCCTTGCAACTGAGACACTTCATAGATGCTAGGCGTAATAACACTCCTTGGTTTACCCCAATTAATAGATGACAGAATATGCTCAGTTGTATTAGCCTTAGATTTCTTTTTTCTTGTGATGTATATTTTATAGATCTAGCCCCAAGACCTTTTTCTTTCTCCCCTCAGTTCATTTTGTGGTCTTTAAAGGTGTATAAAAATCATATCTTATACTGTATAATTATGTTTTTTTGAATATATGTAATTGGTACGACCTGTTTTTCTTTCAAATGTTTTAGATTTGATTTTGGTGAACTTTAATAAAAATAGTTTAAGAAACAGTTTGTGAAATAAAGTCCTAGTGGTAGAGTGGGGATAAGATGTGAGAAGTAGAGGGAGGAAGGGAAGGAGAGAATGGTTGGAATTGGGGAAGGAAGAAAATGCCTGGAGAAAGGGGAGAGAAGAATGCATGCATAGAGAAGGGAGAAAGACCACTATAGAAATGTTTTGCCCAGGGCACCAATTGCCTTAGAACTGGCCCTTAATTGTGCAAATTCAGATGGAAGTGTTTCATCTGTTAAAGATGCCACATCTCTGCCTCATTGGTTAGAAACAATCTGTCCGCGTGGAATGCTTACATTGCAGGAAAAGAGGCTTAATATGGTTTTTTTATTTTGCTGTACTGGGAAGAGACAGTCCTGCTTGTGCAGTTTAGTACTTACCTTTAGCAGGTGCAGAAAGGTAGCAACATTTGGTTACTGGATATATATATATATATATATATATATATGAAGAGGAGCCAAGAAGTCTCATCCTAGAAAAACAGTGTTAGCATCTGTTTTATGTTTGATGTTCTGATTTTAGTCATTTTATCATGATAAATGACATGACTAATTTTAAATTCTGTAATTGCATGGTGTATAGTTTGTAATCCCCTTTAGGTAATTCTGCTAAAGTGATTATTAATAAGAAACAATTTTATTTTTTTTTCATCTTCCCTTGCTACAATCATAACTGTTTTGAAACCATTCTAGGAGACTATCACATTGATGCAATAAACAAGGCAGCACTAGTTAGGGGACATGTTCAATAAGGATCCACAGTAAAATGCGCAAAGCTCATTAAGGATTTCCTCCATAAACTGAAATTACATAAACCCTTTCCTGCACAAGGACTTCCGGGATTACTTGTTTAGAGTACTCAGCTGCTGCTGGCCAGAGGCAGTGACTGGCTGGCATTTCAGCTTTTTCTTTTATTGTAATCATCATCAATGACCTTATTTAAGAAAAGTTACCAACGATAGTGCACCAGTTCTCTTTTTCGCTCCCGTTCTAGATTGTGGCCATTTCTTGATCTCAAGGCTCCAGACTGTGTTCTCTGTTTCCCTCTATCTTCCGTGCCCTCCAGTAACGAATTAGATGCTTTTGAATCAGAAACTTGAGTATATGATAGTATCAAAAGCTTTGCTGAAATTGAGGTAAATCACATCAAGGACTCATCCTTGATCTAATTCTCTAGTCATGAGTCAATGAGATCTGCTCAACCTGACCTTCCTTTGGTAAAGCCATGCTGCCAGAAACCCACCCAAGTGTATATTGTTGATGCCTGACCTTTGGCTCTGCTGACTCATCTTCTTAGTGCCTATTAGAAAAGCATGGATGCATTTATACACTATGTTAGGACATAGTTACAGAGAATCATTGTGTCTACCCATGCAAGGGAAATCTGATTTTTTACCAGGCACCCAATCTAGGATCTTTACTGTTTGGGCTTCCAAAGGGATTCAACATGTGGTTAATTTAGTTAATGAGACAGGTGATATTTTTCTCATTCCAGGATCTACTGGTACAATTTAATTTAGATCCCAAGCATGTTTTTGTCTATATTCAGCTGAGATAATATTAATAATCTGTGTCTAAGATCAATCTTGCTGAAGATTTTAGGGTAAAAATGGAAATTTTTCAAATTGAAGAACAGGATAAAGTGAGTATTTCAGGCTATAGAAATATCAGTTTAACTCCTGAAACTGTTACATGTATTGATGTTAGAACTCCCTTTTCAATTAATGAATGTACAATTTTGTCACTGCTTTAAACAGATTCCACAGCTGGTAGGAGACACTAATTTATGTGAAATACAATACAAATCTATTTGGTGTGCCTATATGCTACCTGCTTAGGTTTATAAAGCAGATGTGGCTACCTCTGATCTTTAAGTGCTCTAAGACAAGGGGTACATTGTGTCATATTGTTTGGTCCTGCCCTTGTATTCAAAATGTCTGGGCTGATCTCACACAATATTTATCATGCCTATTGGCTCAATTGATTACATTTACCCTGGCAGGGGTGCTGTTTGATGCCTATGATACTTTTCAAATGGAGGGAATTGTGCCCATACTTTTGGTTAGGAAGCCTTGGTTGCAGGGAAGGCAGCCATTCTCTTGTCTTGGTGTGATCCTTCTCTTCCCCCTTATTGGTCCTGAAAGAACCAATTCTACTCATTAATGCAGATGGAGAATTTAGACACAGTACAATCTCTTAAAAGCAAAAAATGGGTTTCATGTATCTGGGATAAATATGTGCAATCACTCACTCCTAGGGCGAAGAGCATGGTTATCAAATAATTCTTGGATTTTCTATTTTGAGTTTGTCAAAGGACTCCCTGTTCTATAGTATTTCTTCAATGTATTATTTAGGTGTTTAATTGTATAATGAGACTCTGGCTGCTGTACATTAGGAGAGAAAGAAGTTCTGGTGGGGGTAAGGATGATCTATATATATACTCAACTTACTATTATGTACCTCCTTTATTTGCCATATACTTAATAAATATAAAATGATGGTAGTATGTTCATTTAGCTTGGACATGCTTGAGTGTCCCAGGTAAGCCAGGTGCCAATTTCTGTTCATTATTTGTTTTCAATAAAGAGTTTAGGAAAAAGGTGATATGCTTTTGTATAGCTCCTTGGTAATGCCTCACCTGGAGTATTGGGTTCAGTTCTGGAAACTATAGCTCAAGAGAGAAGATAGAAGCATTGCAGAGATGGCGAGAGGTCTGCATCAAAAGCCATATGAGATGAGACTAAAGGACTTGAATATGATTACCGTGGAGAAGAGGAAAAAAAGGGGAGATATTATATAGACTTTCAATTACCTGAAAGGTATTAATGATGCACAGGAATCAAACCAGTTCCAATGGAAAGAAAGCTGTAGCTTGATGGGTCAGGATATGAAACTCCAAGAGCATAGACTCAGGAATGTTGTCAGGACATTTCTTCATTGAAAGGGTGGTGGATGCGTGGAATGTGATCCCGGACGAGGTAACTAAGACAAGAACGGTATTGGAATTCAAAAGGGCGTGGGATAATGCAGAGCTGTTTACCTTTAACAGGTATTCTCTGAGGACAGCAGGATGTTAGTCCTCACACCCGGGTAATATCATCAGAAGGAGCACGGCAAAGTTTCCAGAACTTTGACTTGGCATACTGAGCATGCCCAGCATGTCCTATAGCACGTGTCCACGCAGAGCCCTCTTCAGTCTTATAACAGAAAAATATTTAAAACAACAAAAGTAGTAGCAGCCCAACTTCGCAGGACAGCGGGCGAGTTTCATGAGAACTAAGATCCTGATGCCCTTGGAGAACACCTGTTACAGGTAAGAAACTTTGCTTTCTCTGAGGACAAGGAGGATGGTAGTCCTCATACATGGGTGAATTCCTAGCTACAGGCTACTCCTCAACAAAAAAAGGGGAACCGACCGATACCAATAGGCATAACAGTGCTATTGATAACAGAGGGGGGAGAGGTAGACTGACTCCAAACAAAGGGCCCTAGACAGGGACAGTTGGGTTCTACACCTCAGAGAGATTCCGAAGGACAGACTGGCCGAACCTACTGTCACGTCGGCCATCCCTATCCAGACAATAGTGAGACGTGAATGTGTGGAGAGAACTCCATGTCACAGCCTTGCAGATCTCCACGGGAACTGCTCACAAGTGAGCCACCAATGTTGCCATGGCTTTGACACAATGAGCCTTGCTATTACCCTCAAGATGCAGTCCCGCCTGGGCATAATAGAAGATGCAATTGGCTAGCCAATTGGTTACGTCTGTTTGGCAACAGCAACTCCCAACCTATTGCTATTAAAAGAAATAAAAAGTTGGGTGGACTGTCTGTGGGCTTCTGTTCACTCAAGATAGAAGGCTAAGGCTCACTTGCAGTCCAAACTGTGCAGTGCTCGCTCTCCTTGGTGTGAATGGGGCCTGGGAAAGAAATTAGGCAGGACAATTGACTAGTTAAGATGGAAGTCCATCACCACTTTAGGCAGGGACTTAGGGTGTGTGCGCAAGATCATCCCATCATGACAAAACTTAGTATAAGGTGGATACGTCATTAAGGCCTGGAGCTTACTGACCCTGCATGCTGAAGGACCGCCACCAAAAATATGACCTTCCAAGTCAGGTATTTCAGCTCACAGGTATGCAGCGGCTCAAAAGGAGCTTTCATCATCTAAGCTAGTAACATAGTGAGGTCCCAAGACACAGCGGGAGGCCTTAGGGGAGGCTTCAATGGAAGCATGCCCCACATGAAACGAACAACTATAGGATGTACAGAGATGGGTGCACCTTCCACACACTGGTAATATGTGCCAGTCACACTCAGACTCAGTGAATCTAATGGAATTGGTCTTTAAGCCAGCTTCTGAGAGGTGCAGAAGGTAGCCAAGCAGTTTTTGTGTGGGGCAGGAGAACGGAGCTAGGGTCTTCTGCTCACACCATCTCCAGTCCATAGTATTTTCTTGTGGAAGGTTTTCTAGAAGCCACGAGGACTTGAGTCACATCCTCAGAAAGATCAAGTGGCTGCAGGATTAACCTCAACAGCCAGGCTGTGAGCGACAGGGCCTGGAGGTTGAGATGCTGGGGCCTATCCTGATCTTGCGTGATGAGATCTGGGGAAGTCCCCAGACTGATTGGTTTCCAGGTGGACAACTCCTGTAGGAATGGAAACCAGATCTGTCTCAGCCATTGAGGGGCCATGAGGATCATAGTCCCCTGTCCTCGTGAAGCTTCAAGAGTGTCTTCACCAACAAGGGAATCAGAGGATACATGTACAGAAGACCCTTGCCCAAATGATGGGCAAGGGCATCCGAGGCTGGTTTCCCATCTGTCCTGTTCAGGGAGCAGAACAGAGTTACTTTCCTGTTTCAGGGGGACAAGAACAGATCTACATCTGGGCTCCCCCAGAGGCATAAGATCTGATTTGTTACCTCCTGTTTAGAGACCTCTAGTGGGGTCTGAAGGCTTGACTCAGTCTATCCACCACCACGTTTTCCAAACCTGCCAGATACGTTGTCCTGAGCACCATCCCATAGGACAGGGCCCATGATCAAATCTGGACTACTTTCTGACACAGGAGGTATGATCCCGTACCCCCCTGCTTGTTGATATACAAATGGACAACCAGGTAGTTATGCGGTATCAAGACAACTTTGTTGGACAGCCAATCTCTGAAAGTTCATAGCGCGTACTTGATCACCCGAAGCTACAGGAAGTTGATCTGGCAACTGCTTTCCTGAGTGGAGCAGGGGCCTGGGTGTGGAGCCCCTCTACATGAGCTCCCCAGCCCAGGGTATATGCATCCATACTTAGGACAATTTGCATAAGACGACTTTGGAAAGAGATCCCCTCATTCCAGATTGGAGAGTACCCACCACCAGGACAAAGAGTGCTGGAGAGATGGGGTGACTTGGATGCAAACCTGGAGGTTCTGCGTGGCTTAGTGCCACTGCAACCTCAGGGTCCATTGGGCTCTACACATATGTAAACGTGCCAAGGGAGTGACAGGAATAGTTGTGGCCATGTGGCCCAACAACCTTAACATGTGCCTCGCTGACACCTGCTGGCTCCACTGGATCTCTGCCGCTAAGGACGCTAGGGTGGTGGCCCATGAATGAGGCAGGAAGGCTTTTGCCTTAGCCATGTCTAGCAGGGCTCCTATAAAGTCCAACTGAGGTGAAGGACTGAGATGGGACTTCAGGTAGATAATGATGAACCCTAGTAACAAGTATCACTGAATGGTCAAAGCTCATGGACCGAATGGCCCCTACCTGAAACGTGCTCCTGACCAGCCAATCATCCAGATAGGGGAAAACATGCAATCCCAGCCTGTGGAAGTGCACGCCCACCATGGCCAGGCATTTTATGAAGATACATGGGTCTAATGCTATCCCAAACAGCAACACACTGTACTGGAAGTGCCGTTTTCCCCACCACAAATCAGAGATACTTCCTGTGACTTGGGAAGATCTTGACATGGATGTACATGTCCTTTAGATCGAGGGAGCATAGCCAGTCTCCGCTTTGTAGAAGGGGGGGGGGGGTGTCAAATTGCTCAGGGAAACCATTTTGAACCTTTCTTTTTTTTAGAAATCTGTTCAAGGCCCTTTGCTCAAGGATGGGACAGAGTCCTCCTGTTCTCTTTGGAATCAGGAAATACCTGAAGTAGAAACCCTGCCCTCTCTGCCTTGGTGGAACAGGCTTGACCGCCCTGGCTGTTAAGAGGGTGGAGAGCTCCACAAGCTGATGTGCTACCGGTCCCCAAAATGGGCACAAGGGGCGAGTTGGCAGGACACCCAATAGGTTTAATTGGTACCTTTGACGGATGATGGACAGAACCTACTGGTCCAAGGTTATACTGGGCCATCAGTTCATGGAGAACTGCAGCCTGTCCCCAACTAGGGGATCCAGCATCTTGGGTATAGGCAACAGGCTTATGCTCACTCGGATCCAGTCAAAACCCCATCCCAGGAGTAGACTGAGGCACTGGCTGGGGCTTGGGAACTCTCTGCTGCCTGGGACGGTTGCGGGAGGTTACATGGTGCTGACAGCAGCAAGGTGGTGGAGGATAGTACCTCCTTTGGTAACAGAAAGACCTATTCTGACCCTCCTCCTTCGCTCTTCTGGAGAGACAGTTCTGAGGGAGATCCTCCGAGCCCTCAGAGGAGGACGCCGCAGTATCATCCCCTCCCAGGGATCACAGGAACCTCATCCTCAAGGTAATCAGACAGGGATGGAGCCCTGGGTGCTTGGCCTTTGTCCAGAGATGCAGTCACTGGCAAACCCGGTGCAGGCCTTGGCAAAGCTGGATGGGGGGGCAGCAGGCCATGGCATCACTGCCGGCCTAGGCAGAACCTCCTCCTCAGAGGAACCGGCAACAACCACCATATCAGTCGGGGGAAGCATCAGTGCCTCACTGGGTATCTATGACATCCCGGGAATAGATGCCATCAGGGTCAGTAACACACCAATGAGCACATTGAGCTGTTCCAGCAGTGGTTCCAAAGTGGATAGGACCAGCATCTGTGCTGTTGGTGCCACAGGACCAATGCCCTGCAGTGTGCGTTCCACTGCCAGCTGGACGTGACACTCCAGCTCCTCCTGAGGTGGATTGGTGAATTGCACTAGGACCGGTGGAGACAATTGTAGACCCTGGCATTGATAGAGGATGGGCACTCCTTGCTGCGGAGTCACTTTGGGGGCATCATGGCATGAGCTGGTGCATCCTCGCACAATGAAGGCGACTGGTGCTGATGCTTCCTCGGCTTCCCTCGGTGCTTGACCTGGTCTTTCCCCAGTGCCAAGGTCGAAGAAGAGGAACCCGTCCTCCTTGGCCTGGAGGAGACAGAGTGTGGCTGGCCTCCAGTGCCCCTATCCACCAGTGGCATCAATGGAACTCATGGTCCCACCGAAGTCATTGGTGTGGTGTCCATCAGTGCGGCTCCAAGGTTCATCAGTGCCAACGTCACCAATGCTGAAGTCAATGGTTTAAGACTTCCCTGTCCCAAAGAGTTTCTCCATCTTGTTGAGTGCACCCAAATGACCTTTTGGGGTCATTTGGGTGCACGACATGCGATGCCCCCAAGCAGAAGACACGTGTCATGGGGATCTGTGATAGATATGGCCTTCAGGCACTGTGGGCATCAACGAAAACCGGTTGTGGCCATAACAGAAATGAAAAAAAGAGGGACGCAAAAACGACACTGATGGCGGCAGGCTATGACCACCGGCGGGCACTGAGGCCATGGGGGAGATTGATGCAAAAGAAAAAAAACTTACCCGAAACACCGAGAAACCTAGCTAAGGAGGCTACGAGAGGGACCAAGAGGGCCCCAGGGTCAATGGAATGCAAAAACCCGAAGAAAAAAATATTCAGGGGAAAACGTTTTCTACAAGTTTTAGAGAAAAAAAAGCCAAGAGCTCACTCAAACTGAGATGAGACAGCTTCACTTGTCAGGTATGAAGAAACTATGAAGGGAGAAAGGTACAGAAAATCCTCAAAGACAACCCACTGCCCTGTGCAAGAAAGCTGAAACTGGGACAGAATGTTGAGATTACTACCTGATAATCTCCTTTTCCTTAGTGTAGACAGATGGACTCAGTACAAATGGGATAGTATCCGCGTGCTAGCAGTTGGAGACGGATCTGACATCAGCACGGGGTATATAGCCCCACAGGAAGCGTAGCTATTCAGTAATCTTCCTTGCAAAAGCTGTTATAGATGTGTGTACTGACGCTCAGTGAAAAAGTGAAAACAGGATTCCCCTGACCGATTGATAGGAGCTGGAGACTGCCAGCAGTCCGAACCGGAATGCGTTGACACCTGGTATAGTGTACTCTCGCATAGCAAGAGGTGACTTGGCTTACCTTGCATCGGGGAAATCCATGTACGCAGGCAGCTGGGCGGGATGCTGAGTCCATCTGTCTACACTAAGGAAAAGGAGATTATCAGGTAGTAATCTCAACATTTCCTGGCGTGTAGCCAGATGGACTCAGTACAAATGGGATGTACCAAAGCTTTACTCCCCACCTGGGCGGGAGGCTGCCTGAGGACCATGTAATACCGCCCTGGCAAATGTGGAGTCCTCCCTGGCCTGGACATCCAGACGGTAGAATCTGGAAAAGGTATGGAGGGAGGACCATGTCGCCGCTTTACATATTTCTGCAGGCGATAGCATCCTGGATTCCGCCCAGGATGCCGCTTGAGCTCTGGTAGAATGAGCCTTGACTTGTAGAGGCGGAGACTTCCCAGCCTCTACGTAAGCTGCTCGGATAACTTCTTTAATCCAGCGGGCGATGGTGGGCCGAGAGACCGCTTCACCTTGTCTCTTACCGCTGTGCAAGACGAACAGATGGTCCGTCTTTCATACCTCTTGTGTCACTTCCAGATATCTGGGCAGCAATCTGCCAATGTCGAGATGGCGTAATAAACGCCCTTCTTCAGATTTCTTCAAACCCGCCGTGGTAGGCAAGGATATGGTTTGATTAAGATGAAACTGTGAAACCACCTTAGGTAGAAAGGAGGGAACCGTATGAAGATGGATAGCCTCCGGAGTGATTCTGAGAAAGGGATCACGGCAGGACAGTGCCTGTAGCTCTGAGATGCGGCGGGCTGAACATACAGCCAGCAAGAACACCATCTTCAAGGTTAGAGAACGGAGAGACAGGCCCCGAAGGGGTCTGAAGGTGGATCCCGCGAGGAAATCCAAAACAAGGTTGAGGTTCCACAAAGGCATAGGCCACTTCAGTGGCGGACGAATATGCTTGACTCCTTGCAGGAAGCGAGAAACATCTGGGTGCTTGGCGATGGTCTTGCCATCCCTCCTGGGACCATAGCAAGACAGCGCAGCCACCTGAACCTTGATGGAGCTGAGGGAGAGACCCTTCTGAAGTCCATCCTGTAGGAAATCCAACACAATAGGGATTGTGGTTGCATGTGGATTGGTGCTGTGAGTGTCGCACCATGCTTCAAATACTCTCCAAATCCGGATGTATGTGAGGGATGTGGAAAACTTGCGAGCTCGGAGGAGGGTACCAATCACGGGCTCCGAGTAACCCCTCTTCTTCAATCTAGCCCTCTCAAGGGCCATACCGTAAGAGAGAATTGAGCCGGATCCTCGTGAAGAATGGGACCTTGATGTAGAAGGTCCCTGAGAGGAGGCAGGGGAAGAGGCTCCCCTGCCAGTAGTCTTCTCATGTCCGCGTACCAGGGTCTTCTTGGCCAGTCTGGCGCCACTAGAAGAACTAGGCCCCGGTGTCTCTGAATCTTGCGGATGATAGCACCTAGCAGAGGCCACGGAGGAAAGGCGTACAGTAGAGTCCCTGGAGGCCATGGCTGAACCAGGGCATCGATTCCGTGTGAGAACGGGTCGCGCTTGCGGCTGAAGTATCTGGGTACTTGAGCGTTGGACTTGTCCGCCAGTAAATCCATGTCCGGAATCCCCCAATGATCCACAATCATCTGGAAGGCTGTGGGTGAGAACTGCCACTCTCCCGGATTTAGGCTTTCTCTGCTGAGGAAGTCTGCTGTGGTATTGTCCTTCCCGGCAATGTGGACGGCGGAAATGTCCTGAAGATTCGCCTCTGCCCAAGTCATCAGTGGGGCGATCTCCAGAGATACCTGTCGATTTCTGGTTCCGCCCTGACGATTGATATAGGCCACCGTGATGGCGTTGTCGGACATCACTCTGATGGCTCTGTTCTTCAGTCTGTGAGCAAATCGAAGGCATGCCAATTGGACTGCCCGGGCCTCTAGACGGTTGATGTTCCACGTGGACTCCTCTCTGTTCCACTGCCCTTGCACGGTGAGTTCTTCGCAGTGAGCTCCCCAGCCGCTCAGGCTGGCATCTGTGGTGAGCAGGATCCATGTGGGTGAGGGCATCTTCGACCCCCTGCTCATGTGGTTGGACTGCAACCACCACCGCAACTGGGTCCGCACTCTGGCTGGTAGAGGAAGGCGCGTAGAATAGTTCCGAAGCCTGGGGCTCCAGCGAGAGAGCAGGGAGTGTTGTAGAGGTCTCATATGGGCCCTCGCCCAGGGCACCACTTCCAGGGTGGATGCCATGAGACCAAGAACCTGCAGATAATCCCAGGCCATGGGCCGACTGGCTCCCATCAGATACTGGATACGTTGCCGGAGTTTCAACTGTCGCTTGGTAGTGAGACTGACCGTGTCTGCCCAGGTGTCGAACTGTACTCCCAGGTATTCCAGTGACTGGGAAGGTTGTAGGCAGCTCTTGCTGAGGATGATTACCCAGCCCAAGCTTTCCAAAAGGGCGATCACTCTGTCGGTTGTGCGAAGGCTCTCCTCTCGGGATTTCGCCCTGATCAGCCAGTCTAGGTAGGGATGGACCAGAATTCTTTCCAGCCTGAGTGCCGCCGCTACCACTACTACCACCTTGGTGAATGTCCGTGGTGACGTGGCCAACCCGAAGGGCAGAGCCCGGAATTGGAAGTGGCGGCCCAGAACCTTGAAGCGTAGGTAGCGCTGATGATCCGGATGGATCGGGATATGCAGGTATGCCTCTGACAGGTCTAATGCCGTGAGGAATTCTCCTGGCTGTACTGCGGCCTTGACGGAGCGCAGAGTCTCCATGCGAAACCTCGGGACCCGTAAGTAGCGAATGACTGACTTGAGGTCCAGCACAGGCCGAAAAGTGCCCCCTTTCTTGGGTACCATGAAATAAATGGAATAGTGTCCAGAATTCACTTCCCAGGCAGGTACTGGGATGATGGCTTTCAAGGACAGGAGCCTCGCCAGGGTAGCTTCCAATGCTGCCTTCTTGTGTATGGGACATGAAGATTCCACAAACTTGTCCGGAGGGAGATGATGAAAGTCTAGATAATATCCGTCCCGGATAACGGCGAGGATCCACTGGTCCGACGTGATCTCGACCCATCTGGGGTAGAAGAGGGTCACAACCTGCCCCCTATGGCTCCATCCCCCAGATGAATCGGTGAATTCTCATTGTGAAGCGCGGCCGGGCCCCGAGCCCGGACCAGCCCCCCTCTTGCGCTGCCTGGTCCGAAAGGACTGATTCCTGGCCTGAGAACGTGGTGCCTGATATCGACCCCTGTAAGGAACAAAACGCTGTGAACTCCCGCCCTGGAGGGGCTTGGAAAGGTGCGCTGGCCCCTTCTGGACCGATCTTCCGGCAGTCTAGGCACTGGAGAGGCACCCCAAGTACTGGCCAGTCTATCAAGGTCACTGCCAAACAGCAAGGAGCCCGTAAAGGGCAATCTGGTGAGGCGCGTCTTTGAAGGCGCATCAGCTGACCATTTCCGGATCCAGAGCTGCCTCCTGGCGTCTACGGAGGATGAAATCCCCTTAGCTGTTGTCCGGACCAAATCTGATGCCGCATCCGTAAGAAAAGAAAGAGCGGACTCCATGTCAGGTGCCGGAGCGTTGTTTCTGACTTGTGACAAACAAGCACGTGTCACCACTGTGCAGCAGGACGCAATCCGCAATGATAGAGCTGCTACCTCAAATTCTGTTTGAAAATGGCGTCCATCCGCCGGTCATGAGGTTCCTTGAGGGCCGTCCCCCCTTCCACAGGAATGGTAGTGCGCTTGACCACAGCGCTAATCAGGGCATCCACCTGAGGGCACGCCAGCAGGTCCTGGAGAGCCGGTGCCAATGGATACATGCCCCTCAGGGCCCGGCCCCCTTTAAAGGAAGCCACCGGTGCGGCCCATTCCAAATCGATCAGTTGTTGTGCCGCTTGCAAGAATGGAAAGTGGCGGGCTGTAGGGCGAAGACCTTCCAGCAGGGGGTTCCGCGCAGAGGGTACCGAAGCGCTGGGACCTGTAATATCCAACTCCGCCAGGCACCGAGACACCAGGTCGGAGAGATCCTCCTTAGGGAAGAACCGCCTCATGGTTCTATATGGCGCAATCCCTGGGGGGAGGTCCCCCTCGTCCGGGAGCTCAGACTCGTCCGGTGAAACCTCCTGGTCTGATTGATCTGGACTATCCAGCAGCGGGAGGTCCCGCTCACAATAAGAGTGCGAGGGACCAGGAACGGGATCCGCAGGAGCCGCCACCGCAGCAGCAGCCGCCGCAGTCGCCGCAGTCGCAGCCACCGCAGGGACCACGGGAACAGCAGAAGCCGCAGGGCCTGGACGGGAAGCCGTTTGCATCTGTACAAAGGCATGAATCCCCTTAAAGAGATCCACCCAGGAAATGGAAGCCGCCTCGAATCGCCGGGGTACAAGATCCCCCGGGAGTCCTGATTGGTCGAGACTGCCCTCTAAATCCGGGGTAGCCCCTGGGGAACTGTGAACAAATCGTGGCTGAAACCGGTCCTGGCCTGAGGGTCGCACGGCCTCCTCACATTGGGCACATAGGGAGTCTGGCTCATCACTGCGCGTGGCCCTAAGCTGGCATGCAGAGCAGAGGCCAAGGGCTGTAATGCCTGAAGCAGGCGGCGCCGTCGCTGAAGACACTGCTGTGTTCTGATCCATTAAACAATATGCGCTGAATGCGGAAGACAACAGGCGCGCAAGAACACTAATATGCGGCAGCAATAGGCGCTTAATGCAACAGGCGCCCAACAATAATATGCGGCAGCAAGAGGCGCTTAATGCAACAGGCGCACAATAATATAATGCGGCAGCAAGAGGCGCTTAATACAACAGGCGCTCAATAATAGTATGCGGCAGCAAGAGGCGCGTAATACAACAGGCGCTCAATAATATAATGCGGTAGCAAGAGGCGCTTAATACAACAGGCGCTCAATAATAGTATGCGGCCGCAATAGGTGCCTAATACAACAGGCGCTCAACGTGTGCCCAGCAATAGGCGGCCAAGAAACCAGCGCAATGGTATGCAATAGGCACTCAGCAATATGCAGGCAGCAATTTATGCGTGATGACATTCGATAGGCTTTCAGCAATAAGCAGGTAGCAATATACGCTCAATGGCATTCAATCGACTCTCAGCAATATGCAGTCAGCAATATACGCTCAATGGCCTGCAATAGGCTTTCAGCAATAAGTGGTTAGCAATATACGCTCAATTGGCATTCAATAGGCTTTCAGCAATAAGCTGTTAGCAATATACGCTCAATTGGCATGCAATAGGCTTTCAGCAAGAAGCGGTTAGCAATATACGCTCAATGGCCTTCAATAGGCTTTCAGCAAGAAGCGGTTAGCAATATACGCTCAATTGGCATGCAATAGGCTTTCAGCAAGAAGCGGTTAGCAATATACGCTCAATTTGCATTCAATAGGCTCTCGGCCATATGCGGCTAGCGATATACGCTCAGTGGCATTCAATAGGCGCTCAGCAATTCACAGAAACAAAGCCATATACGCACAAGGAGGAAGAAAGCCGCACCTATTACGGGCGCGGAGTACCTGAACAAAGCCCCAAAATGGCGTCCTCCACGGCATGCCACGCCGCCGATCCTCTGCGCTTCGGAGACCCGTAGGAAGAGATGTACTCCTTACCAGCTTCGGCGCTTCCCGGCTGGAACTCGGGCAGTCTCCGGCTGCGGGGGGAGGGACCACCTCATCACCGCAATTGAGGATATGCACCCGCTACCTCGTCCACACCGGGACCGAGGGCCTCGTATGCCTCACCGAACCTCGCCCGGGGGCTGTGTCACTGCCGCGCTTCGGCAGGACCGAGGACTTCCACCGCCGGGGGAGCACGGCAATCACCCCGGGAGCTCAACTGGGGGAGGAACCCTTGGGTATCTACCGCAGGAGCGCAGGGCTCTAAAGTTGAATAGACAGGAAAAACAAAGTAGAATCTAGAATGATAAGAAAAGAGAAAAATTAAAGTAGTCTTGGAAAGCACGCTCAACTAGCGTGCAGGCACTCCAAACTGCTTTGGAGACGGAAATTACTGAATAGCTACGCTTCCTGTGGGGCTATATACCCCGTGCTGATGTCAGATCCGTCTCCAACTGCTAGCACGCGGATACTATCCCATTTGTACTGAGTCCATCTGGCTACACGCCAGGAAATCTCATTTTTCAGTGTGACAATGACTTGAAGCACATAGCCAAAGCTACAGTGAAATGCCTAGGTAACAAAATAATAAATGTCCTGGTGGCCCAGTCAAAAGCCTTGACCTAAGACCAATCCATGGCATGACTTGAATATGGCTGTCCATAGCGCTCCCCAAAGAACCTGACAGAACTTGAACAGTTTTGTAAAGAAGAATGGTCTAATAATGGTCAAGTCCAGATGTGCAAAGGTGGTGGAGACCTATCCCAACAGACTCACAGTTAGGGTGGAGACTTATTCAATTGGATTTCAGTTTGGGTTTTTTTGGATATGTATATGCTTTACCCCCCAGTAAAATATGTGTGTGTGTGTGTGTGTGTGAGATCAACATATATATATATATATATATACATACATACATAAATACACACACACAAAACAGAGATCTGACAGTATGAAAACACAGATGAAGTTGCCTTTATCTGAATGCATTTTATTGCTGCCTATTTGTGTAATTATCATACTTTAAATACAGTAAAATGCATCTCAAAGTTAATCTATTTATGCAAAACAAAATGTCAATACAAAATCTTCATTAAAGAGGTAGAATTACTATTTCAGCATTCCACTGAATATATATATATGTACTGTACATATACATATATTACAGTTTTATGTCATGTTCACACAATGATTTTTAAAAGCTTCACCCAAATTAATAAACTTTACAAAAATATAAGATTTTCCCAAATTATGATTTCCTTCAAATCTGATTTCTTTTAATACAGAACAATATTTGTTAATTTGTACTGAAAATGTTGTGACCTTCTTAAAATACACCCTTAGCTTTGCTGTATGAAGGAGCTGTTATAATTAGCTCATCACTTCTCCCCTTAGACAATAGTTGCGTTGGATTAGGATAAGCAACTGATTAATGATGCATCTCAATTCATATTTTAACCACCAACACCTTAAGAAAGAGCTTCAGAATTAATAATTCTGCTTTGTCCATCATATGTTAAGCATCCCTTTCATATTGTTTAGTGCACTTATTTGGTACTATTAAAATGTATTTTTACAATCTGCTCTATAGATATTTATAGATAAAAAAAACTTTGCATTTTTTTCTTTTGCTGACGTACATGCATTTATGTTATCACTTCCCCTTCTGTACAGCAAACTAGTACAAAAACCTACTCCTGAAAAGACCACCACCCCCTGCCACTAGGCTGGCTGTTCTGGTTATCCAACTAGTGAATTATATATTTGAATATTTTACTAGATGGAAGTGAATTATGCACTCATTAGCAAATTGTATCGCAAGTATACACACTCTGAAGTCAGAAATTGTATCTCTTCTGCTCATCAAGGGCTGAATTTACTAAGTTTGTTTTCCATAGAAACAGAATGGGAGAAAGACTTAGTAAATCAGGACCAAAGCTAGAAAGGTTCTGTTATTTGACAGCAAATTGCACAGTAAGATTATTGCATTCTTCTAATAGCTTGATTTTGAAAAACTGCATTTTGTTAACAACCATGTGACTATCGAACAGAATGCCCCATTTTGAAAACAATTAGGGTTATGTACCTTGAACCTTACAGTTGTACAGATTTTTACAAATTTTGAATTTAAATATTTTTTAAAATCATTGACAAAGTAACATAATATTAAATAAGAACCTTAAAAAGAAAAACATAAGTACAATCACAGAACAGTCATCAGCTAAGTTACATACATTACGATATGAGGAACAGGATAGCCAGTATAATACTTAACACCCAGGAGGAGAGTGAGAGATTTCAAATTTGCAGCCCCATCATTAATAAATCTCTCCCAGTCAATTACTAGTGCTTCATTTTCCAGCCCTTGGCTTATTTAAGGTCGTGGGGCCAGAAAACCCAGCATTAGTTTAGGTACTTAGAGCAGGCAAGCTGTCAAAAATACCTGAACTGGTCTGGTCCACTAATATTGACTCTAGAAAGCACAGCAAAATCCTTCACTGCAAAATGCAAGTATTGTATTTATACACTTTTAGAAGCAAAGAGTGATGACCTATTTTAAAATCAAAATATAGTCTATGCTTTATACAATGTGTCTGTATATAGATATATATATAGTATGAAAATACTCTCTTGACAATATACATATTGTAATCCTCCAAAATAAATATACAGATGTATATATACATCTACAGTATATATCTATACATATATAGATATACATATAGATACACACCCAATAAACTTACTATTAAAATCAGTTATAAATAACTCTAAAAATCATTGAATTACATACAAATCCTGCATTGGTTTACAAAAATGGTTGCACTTTCCATGCACAGAATGTCTCAATGCATCAGCGGCAGCCGCTGGACATAAACCTTCTGTTTATTTCAAAGTCTCTTCTTGAGGTCCTTCCTTCCTTTCTGGAAGCAGAGCTCATCTCCCAGGATGCAGTCTGTTTCCCTTCACCTTGCTCCTCCAGCCGATGCTTGGTGAGGAGTATACATACCAGGCCATCTATCGAAGCAGCACAGCTCTAGTACTGAACATATTCAGATTGAAGGGACTGTGGGGAAGAAAGAAGAAACAGGAATAAATGTGACACTGGGCACACAAAGCCCAAGACTTCACTCCAAATCATTATTCCTTTGTCGGAAACAAAAAAGTTGGTTAATAATAAAATGAAGAGCTTCTAAGAACATGGCATGCTTACAGCCATATTTCACAGTATTATCTTTAGGATATGCTCTATCTTTGAAGGATAATAATGAAGCAGGAGAATTAGGTGATCCCAACAGAGAGGTTCCAATAAAAGCAAAGTAGTCCATGTACCTAAGTAAAGAATCACCTGAGCTAAAAGATTTCAAATTAACCCTGTTAACTGAAAAGCAGGCTGTTAATAAAAACAACACACTTTGAAATGTGTGTGTATGCCAATGCCAGTAGTCTAAGAAGATGGGCAAGTTAGAGTATATAGCAGTGAATGATGAGATAGACTTAATTGGCATCTCAGAGACCTGGTGGAAGGATGACAACCTACGGAATAGTGCCATACCAGGGTACAAATTATATCGCAGTGATAGGGTACATCAACTTGGTGTGGGAGTGGCACTTTATGGCCAGGATAAAGATCTTGCAAGAGGCATAAGGGTAGATTTTTAAACCTGCTTGCACATGGATGCGTCGATTTTATAACATGTAGGTGTCGACCCATGCATATTATAAAATCCACTACCTGCACGCCCGATTTTATATCACTGCGCATACCTCCTGGCTTTCATATGCATTAGATTTTTAAAATCGTGCCTTAAATCCATAATACAATCTTTACGGGTAGAAATCCCATGTGTATCGGGAAATAGTATAGCGATATGAGCATGCTACCGTTCACCTGGCCAAAATGATGTGATGGACGATGAAATGTTAAGAGAAATTGGGGAAGCTAACCAACATGCCGATACAGTAAACTGCGGCCATGGTTACCCTGCTTCTAACCCACTTTCTACTCACAGTTTGGCCGCGTTAGTCCAACCCGCGATTCACTATCCCTTTTAACCCATCCTTACCGCTTCTTTAAATCAACAGGAAACCCTTATGCCCGCGGCATGTATATGAGATGTAAACGATCGGATTAGCTAATCCCTCCCATACAGTAATATGCACCCCGATTATCACCTTTTTAACCTGCAGTTTTGCCACTTGTTTAACCTGCTAATTTACCGCCTACCCTTACCCCTGCGTTAGTGTGGAGCGTCAGGCAAGCCCCGGCAGAGAGAGACAGCAATAGGCAAGCTCCGGTCAAAATTGACTCGACATGTTATTAAAGCAAATGTGAATAAAGTGCAACAAAAGTAAACTTACTGCATGTGAATGACAAACAGTCCTCTCTCCCCCCCTCCTGAGGCGCGCACCGCGGCTCCCCTGCCTCCCGGGGGCAGCCGGCGGCGAAAGCGGCTTCCAGCAGCCCCCGCCAGCGAAGGTGGATGAATGCATGCCTGTACGTGCAATTTGGGCGCTCAAGCCAGCGAAAGTGCATGACCAAACGCCGTGGTGTCACGGCTGGAAGCCCCTTTCGCCGCCGGCTGCCCCCAGGAGGCAGGGTAGGCGCGGTGCGCGCCTCGGGAGGAGGGGAGAGAGAGGACTGTTTGTCATTCACATGCAGTAAGTTTACTTTTGTTGCACTTTATTCACATTTGCTTTAATAACATGTCGAGTCGATTTTCGCCGTGCGCCTTGCTTCGGGAGGGGGGGGGGGGAAGAGAGGACTGGCAATCCCCGATGCCTGAGCGTAGGAGAACCATCCACTTCCTGGTACCTGTCATTTCAAATGACATTTGAAATGACAGGTACCAGCGCACCCATTTTACTGTATAGGCGCTGTATAGCGCTCTATACAATAAAATGGATTGCTCAGGCCTACCGCTTCATGGACGCAGCTTGCATTTGTGTCTAATTTAAATACTGTATCGAGTGATATGTGATCCGAACTGTGCGTGCAGCAAACGAGGGTGCGCCCAGCACTGCCACACTGTAATGCGTCCTTACTGTATCGGCCTGCAAATTTGTAGTGCTGTAATAATGGGAGATTTTAATTACCTCAATATTGAAGGGTAAAAGTAATATCAGGACATACTAGAAAGATAAAGTTCCTGGATGGAATAAATGACAGTTTTATGGAGCAACTGGTTCAGGAACTGACAAGAGAGGAAGCTATTTTAGATCTAATTCTTAGTGGATTACATGCTTTGGTAATGTTAATGGTGGTGGGGCCACTTGGCAATAGTGATCATAACATGATCCAATTTGAATTAATGACCGGAAGGGGGGCAATAAGTAAATCTACAGCTCTAGCACTAAACTTTCAAAAAGGAAACTTGATAAAATGAGAAAAATAGAAAAAAAAAAAACCCTTAAAGTTGCAGCTACAAAGGTTAAGACTGTACAAAAGGCATGGCATTGTTAAAAAAAGTCCATCTTAGAAGCGCAGTCCACGCATTAAGAAAGGTGGAAGGAGGGCCAAACGATTGCCGGCATGGTTAAAAGATGAGATGAAAAGTTTTTTTAGCCAAAAGATCTTCCTTCAAAAATTGGAAGATTCCATCTGAAGAAAATAGGAAAAAGCATAAGCATTGGCAAGTTAAATATAAAATATTGATAAGACAGGCTAAAAGGGAATTTGAAAAGAAATTGGCCTTAGAGGAAAAACTCATAATACATTTTTTTTTTCATATATCCAAAGCAGGAAGCCTGCAAGAGTCGATTGGACCATATGATAATTGAGGGGTTAAAGGGACACTTAGAGAAGATAAGGCCATCGTGGAAAGACTAAATTAATTTTTTGCCTTGGTGTTTACCAAGGAGGATGCTGGGGAGATACCCATTCCGGAGATGATTTTCAAGGGTGACGATTCAGATGAACTGACCCAAATCATGAACCTGGGAGACACAGTAGACCAGACTGACAAACTGAAGAGTAGCAAATCACCTGGACAGGACAGTATACACCACTGGTTCTGAAAGAACTAAAAATGAAATTTCAAACCTATTACAATTAATTTGTAACCTATCATTAAAATCATCTGCTGTACCTGAAACTGGAAGGTAGCCAATATATAAAAAGGGCTCCAGAGCTGACCCGGGAAACTTTAGACCGGTGAGAATGACTTTAGTGCAAGGAAAAATTGTAGAAACTATTATAAAGAATAAAATCACAGAACACAAAGATAGACATGATTTAATGGAACACAGCCAGCATGGATTTACGCAAGGGAAGACTTGCCTCACAAATCTGCTACTTTTTTTTTTTGAAGGGGTGAATAAACGTGGATAAAGTTGAACCAGTAGATGCAGTGTATTTGGATTTTCAGAAGGCATTTGACAAAGTTCCACATGAGAGGCTTCTAAGAGAACTAAAAAGTCATGGGATAGGAGGCGATGTCCTTTTGTGGATTGCAAACTGGTTAAAAAACTGGAAACAGAGTAGGATTAAATGGTAAGTTTTCTCAGTGGAAAAGGTAAACAATGGAATGCCTCAGGGATCTGTATTTGGACTGGTGCTTTTTAGTATATTTATAAATAATCTGGAAAGTGGTATGACCAGTGAGATCAAATTTGCAGATAAAATTATTCAAAGTCATAAGTGGATTATGATAAATTGCAAGAGGACCTTGGAGACTGGAAAATTAGGTATCCATATGGCAGATGAAATATAGCAAATGTTGCTTACCTGTAACAGGTGTTCTCACAGGACAGCAGGATGTTAGTCCTCACATATGGGTGACATCATCAGGATGGAGCCCAATCACGGAAAACTTCCGTCAAAGTCTCCAGAACTCCGACCGGCCCCTACTGGGCATGCCCAGCATGGCACCAACCCTGCAGCCAGCAGGGGTCCCCTTTCAGTCTTATTTGATAGCTACAGGTAGTGCCGAAAATATAAAACAACAAAACATTACGAACCCCACACCGCGAGGCGGCGGGCGGGTTTCGTGAGGACTAACATCCTGCTGTCCTGTGAGAACACTTGTTACAGGTAAGCAACATTTGCTTTCTCACAGGACAAGCAGGATGGTAGTCCTCACATATGGGTGAGTACCGAGCTGAGGATGTCCGAACTTGCACCAAATGAACCCAACGGTGTGCAACAGGCACAACAACTGGGGTGGAATTTGGCAGAGGACATCCTGAACTCCACCGGGCAGGCGGAAGGGTGTTGGTACATCACGTTGAAAATAGGTTACGGAGGACAGATTGGCCGAAGATGGAATCTTGTCTTTCGGCTTTGTCTAGGCAATAGTGGGCTGCGAAAGTGTGGAGAGAACTCCAGGTGGCAGCCCTACAAATGTCAGGAAGCAGCACCGATCGTAGGTGTGCTACTGAAGTCGCCATGGCCCTCACAGAGTGTGCTTTAACACGGTCTTGGGAAGGAATGCCTGCTTGCTGGTAGCAAAAAGATATGCAGTCCGCCAACCAGGAGGAGAGAGTCTGCTTACCCACAGGTTGCCCTAGTTTGTTGGGATGGAAAGAGACGAATAACTGAGTGCTCTTCCTGTGGGCAACTGTACGGTCTAGGTAGAACACTAGAGCCCGTTTACAGTCAAGGGTATGCAGAGACTGTTCCCCTGTGTTGGAGTGGGGCCTGGGAAAGAAGATAGGTAGTATGATGGATTGATTAATGTGAAACTCCGAAACTACCTTAAGCAAAAACTTAGGGTGAGTGCGCAGTACCGCCCGGTCCTGCAGGAGTTTAGTGTAAGGCACTAAACTCCTGCAGGCACTAACTAGGGCCTGTAATTCACTTACCCTGCGAGCTGAAGTAATAGCCAAAAGGAAAATCACTTTCCATGTGAGATATTTTAGGTCACAGGAGTGAAGAGGTTCGAATGGTGGTTTCATGAGCCGCCCGAGAACCAGATTAAGGTCCCAAGAAGGGGCCGCAGGACATAAAGGAGGCTTGATATGGAGTAAGCCTTTAAGAAAACAAGTTACGAGGGGTTGTACTGATATAGGGACATCCCCGACACCTTTATGGAAGGCGGCTACCACACTGACATGCATTCTGATGGAAGAGGTCTTTAGACCTGATTCTGATAAATGCCAGAGATAGTCCAAAAACCTTGGTTTTGAACAGGAAAAAGGATCAAGGGATTGCGAAGAACACCATGATGTATACCTTTTCCATTTATAGGAATAAGACTTTCTTGTGGAAGGCTTCGGTGAAGCAATAAGGACCCGAGAAACCGAATTTGAAAGGTTAAGTGGTTGAAGGATTAACCTTTCAACATCCATGCCATCAGGGACAAGGCCTGAAGACTGGGATGGTGTAGACATCCGTCGTTCTGAGTGATCAGAAGCGGGTGCATTCCCAAAGGAATGTGCCTGCGGATGGAGAGATCCTGGAATATGGGAAACCACACTTGGCGTGGCCAGTGAGGTGCTATCAGGATCAGACCAAAAAAAATTGAAAAAACACTTCGCGCTGAAACTGAGAATGCTGTGAACTCAGGGATGAAGAGACCCGCCCCCCCTGACGTCATCACGCTCAGCGGCGAGCCAGTAAACGGCCACATTCCACCAGGCAGTGGTGTGGAGGGGCAGCCCACCAGTACCGGGCACCTTTAGGGGCAATCGCTGAGAGAAAAAGAGACCAAAAAGACCAAAAAAATTGAAAAAACACTTTGCGCTGAAACTGAGAATGCTGTGAACTCAGGAATGAAGAGACCCGCCCACTCTGACATCCCGCTCAGCAGCGAGCCGGTAAATGGCCACATTCCACCAGGCGTCGCACGCCGTGCGTCGAAGGGGTGCGCCAAAGGGGCACTCCCCTTTGTGCACCCCTTCGTGCAATCCTTTGTGCTACGCTTATTTTAATTCCCTTAAGTTTTCCTTTGTTAATTAACCTTTTTCACAGTGTTTAGTAATCCTTTGTTTATTAAATATGTTCAATGTATTTGACTTAGGAAACCTATTTTCCTGCATACTCTGTTTTTATCGTAAACCGGTATGATTTGTATCTGATACAGGAATGTCGGTATATAAAAATGCAAAATAAATAAATAAAAATAAATCATGGTTCCCTTGTCTTGATGAAGCTTCATGAGAGTCTTCGAGAGAAGAGGAAGTGGAGGGAATGCATAAAGCACACCGGTTGACCACGAGAGGGAGAATGCAACTCTGGGCTGAGAGCGCTCGCTCCGAATGAGGGAGCAGTAATTGTCCACTTTGTGGTTCTGAGGGGACGCAAAGAGGTCTATTTGGGGATAACCCCATTGTTGGAAAAGAGAGGTCGCTACCGAGGGGTTGAGCGACCACTCGTGTGGTTGGAAGACACGACTCAGTTTGTCTGCCAAGACATTGTGTACTCCCGGCAAGTAGGTGGCCCTGAGGTACATCGAGCGGGAGAGCGCTTCTGCCCAAATCTGCGCAGCTTCCTGACACAGAAGGAAGGAGCCTGTGCCTCCCTGCTTGTTGATGTACCACATGGCCACCTGGTTGTCCGTCTGAATCAGGATAACGTGATTTGATAGAGAATCCTGAAAAGCTCTGAGAGCATATTGCATTGCTCGAAACTCCAGGAAATTTATCTGGTGTTTGGCTTCCTCTGGAGACCAAAATCCTTGTGACTGTAGATCGTTCACATGAGCTCCCCAGCCAAGGTTGGAAGCATCGGTGGTGAGAATGAGTTGAGGATCTGGCAGATGAAAAGGCAGTCCCTGGAGGAGATGGTTCTGATCTTTCCACCAGGTGAGAGACAGACTGAGTGCGTCGGTGATGTGGACAATGGTTGACAGAGGCTGAGTCGCTTGAATCCATTGTGACCTCAGAGTCCAATGCGTGACTCTCATGGCCAGGCGGGGCCACTGGTGTGAGACGGACTGAGGACACCTTGTGTCCGAGAAGGACAAGGAATTGTCGAGCTGTTGCTGTATGCTGAGACTGCAACTGGTGAGCGAGAGATACGAGGGTTTGCACTCGTTGATGAGGTAGAAAGGCTTTTGCCTGTAAGGTGTCAAAGTCTGCCCCAATGAACAACAAGGTTTGAGATGGGACTAAATAGGATTTCTCGTAATTGACGAGAAATCCTAGAGAAATTAGAGTGTGTAGGGTCAAATCCAGGGACGATCGAGCGGCTTGCTGGGTTGGGGCCCTGATTAACCAGTTGTCTAGATACGGGTAGACGTGAACACCTTCTTTCCTGAGAAAAGCTGCGACAACCACGAGACATTTGGTAAAGACTCGTGGTGCCGATGCTAGGCCGAATGGAAGCACTTGGT
The DNA here is from genome assembly GCF_901001135.1 of Rhinatrema bivittatum. Taxonomy (NCBI): domain Eukaryota; kingdom Metazoa; phylum Chordata; class Amphibia; order Gymnophiona; family Rhinatrematidae; genus Rhinatrema; species Rhinatrema bivittatum. The sequence goes on along the minus strand of NC_042624.1, from coordinate 43,812,019 downwards.
ATTGATAGTGCTTTGGGTCTACTAAAAACCTGAGATACTTGCGATGAGCTGAAGCTATCGCAATGTGGGTGTACGCGTCCTGGAGGTCCAGAGAGCAGAGCCAGTCTCCTCTTTGTAGGAGAGGTAGAAGCGAGTCCAAGGTTACCATCTTGAACTTTTCCCGCTGGAGGTACTTGTTGAGGGCACGTAGGTCCAGAATTGGACGAAGCCCCCCGGAATTTTGGGGGGATCAAAAAGTACCGGGAATAGAACCCTAGGCCTTGTTGTGAAAGAGGGACGGGTTCTATTGCTCTTAACTGGAGAAGAAGGGGCGAAACCTCCTGCTCCAGAAGGACAGAGTGGTTGTTTACTCTCCACACTTGTAGAGGTGGTGAATCCGGTGGAAGAGCAAGAAAGTTCAGGTGGTAACCCTGAGCCATGATTGCTAGCACCCATTGGTCGGTTGTGATTGATTGCCACATGCTGTGAAAGTGGCACAATCGACCTCCCACTGGTATGGCTGGCAGAGGGATCAGGCTGCTGCTCTCCAAGGGAACGTCAAAAACCTGAAGCAGGCCCCGGCTGGGGAGCTGCTTGCGACTTTTGTTTCCAGGGCTGGCGGGGCTGAGATTTTTGATAAGGCCTTGTAACTCGGGACCTTGTTGGTGGAGGATAGTACTTCCTTGGGCGGAAGAATGACTTCTTAGAGTCCTTCTTGAAGGGCTGTCTAGAAGGGAAGTCAGAAGGTATCAATGAGAGCTGTTTGAGGGTCTCATGATGGTCCTTTAATTCAGCCACTATTTGCTGAATCTGTTCACCGAACAGATTATCTCCTATACAGGGCAGGTCAGACAGCCTGTCTTGTACTTCTGGGCGAAGGTCAGAAGACTTGAGCCAGGCTCAGCGTCTTGCCGAAATGGCAGTTGCAGACATTCTAGTGGAGGTGTCGAAGATATTGTAAGCTGTTCTTATCTCAAGCTTTCCTACCTCAAATCTCTTGTGGACAAGGGTTTAAAGATGTTCTTGAAATTGGTCAGGCAGGGTTTCAGAGAAGTCCTGTATTTGCTTGAAAATGACTCTGTTGTATTGGGTCATATACAGCTGGTAAGAAGCAATCCTGGAGATAAGCATGGCCCCTTGGAACACTCGAAGACCAATATTGTCAAGGAACTTGTGTTCTTTGACAGGAGGGGTAGAAGAGTGTGGTTTTGTCCTTTTTGCTTTCTTTTGAGCCGATTCCACCACAACTGAGTGGTGGTCAAGCTGAGATTTTTGAAAGCCAGGGGCTGACTGTACCAGATAAGTAGTGTCAGCCTGTGTACTGGGGCAATGGATCCAGGATTTTCCCAGTTCTTTTTGAGGAGGTCAAGAAGAACTTGATGAATGGGAATAGAAGTGATCACCTTAGGGGCATCCAGGAATTGGAGAAGCTCCATCATCTGGTGCCTATCATCTTGCTCTGTCTAAGCTGGAAAGGGACCAATTCTGACATTTCCTTCACAAAATTAATGAAAGAGAGGTCCTCTGGAGGAGAACGCTTTCTACTTTCAGTAGGAGAGGGAGGTGAAGGTAAGTCATCGGTGTCTGTGGAAGTATCATCACCCCAGGTGTCATAAGGATCGGTAGGCTGACCTGTAGGACGAGAAGGGGGTTGAATACCCGAAGGCCCCGGCTGAGGCTCCGAGAAAATTGAAGGAATCGCCGGGGGCACCGTGGACGGCCTGGAAGGCATCGGTGCCGGTATCGAAGGCATCGATGGCTGAGGCAGAACTCCCGAAGGAGGGATGCAAAACGGTGTTTCTCCTCTCGATGAGGCTGTCACCGGGGAGCGCACCGGGGCCATCGGAGACCCGGGAATCACCAGTGGAAGGGCAGTCATGGCACCTCCATCCGGGATAGCAGTGGTGCCAGCGCTGCTGGAATTGGGTCGGTGACAGGTTCCACTCTCGGTGCCGATGTCGGTGCCGGAGGGACCTGGAGCCATTGCATCGCCTTGTTGATGGCCTCCTGGACCAGCCAGTCCAGTTCTTCCCGGAGACCTGGGGCAATCAGCTCCGGCTCCGTGACGGAAGAGGGAGGCTGAGGCACAGTCGGAGGGACCACTTTTACAGGCGGAATCGCAACTCCCAAACCCCGATCGGGTGAGGGTGGCCTCGATGTCCCGGTCGCAGGAGTGGTCAGTGCCGTTCCTGAATGGGGCTTCTTCGATGGTGGCTCAGACAGTGGCGAGGTCGATTTCGCTCCCTCGACGGTCCGAGACTTAAGATGCAGATGGCGATGTTTCTCCCTTCGATCCCCTTGATCTTGAGGGGGAGAAACGGGGGTCGATGGCCGTGAAGACGTCGATGGCGGGCGGTCACCGGACGGTTGTCGATGTTGGTGCGACTTCGACGGTGCTGGTTCCGATGACTTCGATGTGATGGACAGCGTTGGGGTGTGAGCACGGAAAAAAAGAGTCCCATCTTCTCCATTCTGGCTTTGCGACCTTTTGGTGTCATGAGGGCACATTTGGTGCAAGTCAGGACATCATGCTCACGGCCTAAACACATTACACAGACTCTATGAGGGTCTGTGATAGACATGGTGCGAGTACAATCCGGGCACAGACGAAAACCCGACGCCATGGCCATAGAAAAAATCGAGCTGCGGTACGGTCGATGGCCAGTAGCCTGCAAGGGCCAAACTCGACGGTAATCGACAAAAAACGGCGAAAAAACTTACCGGAGTACCGCGGCCGGAGAAAGTTAGAGGAGGGACCCCTGTGGGGCAAAATTGTTTTTAATAAGTACGTGAGGAAAATTCCTGTCAGGAATGTGTTCAGAGCTCCTAAACCGCGAGGCTACTGCTGCGCGGAAAAAAGAAGACTGAAGGGGGACCCCTGCTGGCTGCAGGGTTGGTGCCATGCTGGGCATGCCCAGTAGGGGCCGGTCGGAGTTCTGGAGACTTTGACGGAAGTTTTCTGTGATTGGGCTCCATCCTGATGTCACCCATATGTGAGGACTACCATCCTGCTTGTCCTGTGAGAAAATGTGAACAAGTGCAAGGTGATGCATATAGGGAAAAATAACCCTTGCTGTAGTTACGCGATGTTAGGTTCCATATTAGAAGTTACCACGAAGGGAAAAGATCTGGATGTCATAGTTGATATTACATTGAAATTGTCGTCTCAGTGTGCTGTGGTGGTCAATAAAGCAAACAAAATATTAGGAATTATTATGAATGGAATGGCAAATAAAACTTATGTCGGCATAATGCTTCTGTATCACTCCATGGTTAAACTGCACCTTGAATATTGTATGCAATTCTGGTCACCATTTCAAAAAAGATATAGTTGCACTGGAGAAAGTACAGACAAGGGCGATCAAAATGATAAGGGCAACGGCTCCCCTATAAAGAAAGGATAAAGGCAAGCCTATTCAGCCAGGAGAAGAGATGGCTGAGGAGAATATGATAGAGGTCTATAAAATTATGAGATGACTTGAACAGGTAAATGTGAAACAGTTATTTATTCTTTCAGATAACACAGTCTAGGGAGCACCCCATGAAGTTAGCAAGAAGCACATTTAAAACGAATCAGAAATTATTTTTTTTTGCCCGACTCACAATTAAGGTTTGGAATTCATTGCCAGAGGATGTGATTAAGGAAGTTAGTGTAGCTGGGTTTAGAAAATGTTTGGATAAGTTCCTAGAGGAGGCGGCCATAAACTGCTATTAATCAATACGAAATAGCACTGCTTGTTGCTGGCGTTAGTAGCATGGGATATATTTGATGTTTGGGTACTTGTGACTTGGATTGGTTGATGTTGGAGAGGATACTGGGCTTGATGGACCCTTGGTCTGACCCAGTATGGCATACAAAGGGATACAAGGCAGATTTCAGTTTTCCCACATATACTACACAGATTTGTTAAAATTACCTATTCTAGCAAAAGAAAAAAATCAAGTACAATCCAGGGAAATAAAGGAAACCGTTTTAAAGTAATTCACTTTAAATCATATGAAAAAATTATCCTCAGGTCAGCAATTAGACAGCAATAATTAACAAGCGGGTTTTCTTTTTGACCTTTGTCAAGCTCAAATCGAAACCAGGTCTGGGATCTGGCACAATGAGCTTTTATTCACAACTACGCACAGATTTTATAGCTAACTTTTGAAATTGTCCCTCACCCTCTGGTCATTGCATGGATAGTCTTTACAGAACTTTGCAGTCATCAATCAGGCTACTAGGTGTCACCCTTAAGCAATGGTCATGGCCCCCACCCAGCATCCCCAATCTCAGGGAATGGAAGACCCAACTTGTGGATTGAACTGGGACCTTCCTTCCACAAGGCAGTGTATAGCACTGATATATAGCTAGCCCAAGAGTATATTTTTAGCTGAGAGAAAAGTGCAGAATTCATTATTTTGATTTATCTGCTTGCAATCTAAGAAATTCAGGATGATTTATCTTTTATTCCCATTTCAGATGGTCATACTAAAAAAGTTAAGACAACAGTAGACAGAAGATCAAAGCTTAGTATAGGAAGACAATGTCTATGTTGTGAGACATACAATGCTTTGTGACATTCAAGTCTATTGGGGTCTATACCTTGCTACTCACTTGGGGAAAGCTCAACACAGGCCTTCTTTAATCCCCATTGTGTAACATACCAAAGTAGTTAGATGTTACAAACTAAGGGGATAATTTTATAACAGCCCACCTAACTTATGCAGCAAATAGAGATTAAGTCACATCAATTTTCATCGCAGATTGAGTCCAAATCTGGTTTGAAAATTATCCCACCAAATACCATACACTTGTTTCTGTGCATACAGAACATTTTTGTAAGAATTCACAACTCATACTTTTGAAAATCCAAACGTATGCAAGTAAATCCAAACCCCTCACCAACTCTCCCCTCCAGAACTCCTCTGCTTAGTCTGGGTCAAGTTATGCATGCCTTAGTCATTCAAGACATTCGACAAATGGGCCTGACCAGACAATATAGATACTACATTCTTTCCAAGGAGGAACATCAGGCTTTATGATCTTTGGAGAAACACAAAGATTTGGTCGAAGCAGTCGATAAAGGTGGCCTAATTGTAGTTATGGATTGGGCCATGTATCTAAGCAAGGTCCATAAACAATTGTCAGACAGGACTTTTTATATGCCGCTACTAGAGGACCCTATGCCTAATCTTAAATGTATTATAGACACTGAAGTAGACGGGGCTTTAGTGGCAGGTTCTCTCACTACTAAAGTATCTTTTTTTTGAAGACCAGTCATCCAGTTGCACCAGAGTTCTATATTCTGCCCAAGATTCATAAAAGCCTTGATAATCCCTCCTGGGAGATTCATAGTCTCAGGACGTAACTCTTTATTGGAACCTTTATCACAATCTGTGGATAAGTTTTTGGCACCAATGATCTCACTGTTGCCATCCTTTATTAGGGATTCACATCATCTTATCAGTTTGTTAGATGATTTTTATGACTTCATGGATGTTACCTACTTGGTAACTATGGATGTAGAGGCACTCTACACTAATATCCCTCAAGCAGTAGACCATTTTTTGGCTAAATAAATGCATCCCCACTGTATTCCTACCTATTTTTTTTTTAGTCTTCTCATAGTTAGTCTTGACAAATAATTTTTTTGCTTTCGAGGGTTGCTTCTTCCAACAAATCTGTGGGACAGCCATAGGAGCAACAATGGCTCCAGATGTAGCAAACATTTACATGGCTGACTTTGAATCTCTATTAAATACTGCCCATCCTTTTTCAATATCTCTTTTGTGGAAACATTATATTGATATATTTGTCTTATGAGGGGGCATCCACAAACATCTCAAAGAATTCCTGTCATAACAATGTTCGGGATCGCAATTAGAAATTATCAGCTATGATACATGGACCTATGAATTATCAAGACTCCATCACGCTTTCAAACAACTCTTTACAGAAAGCCCACCGATTCCAATACCTACTTTCATTTTGAGTGTGCACATCCACGCAGGTTAAAAAAGAACCTACTTGGCAGTCAGTTTTTCCGGCTTCAATGGATTTGCACAGATTTAGATGTTTTTAAAAGACAAGCTGCCAAGCTGTCTACATGTTTCCAAGCTTGGGGATACCCTAGATTGTGTATTAAATAAAGAGTTATCTACAGGCCTGATTTTCACATAGGGAATGGTTGATGTCCCCTTGCTCTGCATCTGATACTGATCAGCTGACTTGTGTATTTCCATTTTTTCCTGGAGTGTGTATAGTGTGTGAATCGATTAGACGCCACTGGCATCTTTTATGCTTACATCCTGCGTTTACTGAACCCCCATGATTTGCATTCACACATGGATCTAACTTATGAGACAAGCTTGTCCACTCTGATTTTCAATGTGAATTGGCTGCTCATTGTCAACACTGGGTCACACACCTTGTGGCCACTGCTCGGTGTCTATGAACCCGGCCTTTGTGGTTATCAAACCTGTAGGCTTTCATTTACATCTCATCATGCTTCTACTTGTCAAACTAAAGGGGTGATTTATACCATCAGATGTCCCTGTAAAAAATTGTGTGTGCCATATGTTCTCACATGATAGAACATCAAAGCTGTTTGAAGAAAGGTCGTTTAGCTGCTCTGCTTTTGTCACACTGTTTAGAACATGGGCATGTCTTTGACATGCCCATGTTCTAAACAGTGTGACAAAAGCATCTAAACAGTGTGACAAAAGCATCTATTACATTTTTGTGTAATAGATGTACCATATCAGAATTGACGTTGGGGATTTCTCCCAATGCCTTTTACAAATTGAACAATGATGGATTTATCATATACAAACTGTTACACTATCTGGTTTGAACAAGGACTTGGACCTTTCTGTGTTTTTGTAACATTTCATGACTGCTCAGTTTTGATGCTTCTATGTGACTTTGTTAATATAGGAAGTGCTAATAAAGTTTCTCTGTTTAGAACTGCCAGATGACATCACTTCCTTGGTAGGATCCTCATAAGACAGTGTTTGTGGTTGTGTCAGGTTGCTTTCTTTTAATTTAGAGACTAGCTGATCCAGTTGGAGAGATTGTTTCAGATGACATCTCATTTAAAATAAGTCCCTTTGATGCAGGAGTTCCGAACGCCAGCCAACATCGGGCTTTCATTCTCTTATGTCACTGTGTTCTTTTCCTATTTGCGCCTTTAGGCATCTTTTATTTGCAATTTCAAAAAACTATGCTAAAAAATATTGATGTGTTTGCAGCTCTGAGACGTATGGCACTTTGCATGGGCTGGGAGTGGATGATCAAATTGTCTGGATAACCTGCATGTTACCCGGGTCTTATCCAGCTTGCAGACACCCCACCTTCAAGAGTAAATCTGCTCTTAAATGATTATGCTCTTTTGATCGCGTTTATCAATTAGGTTTATACCGTGCCTCATTTGGTGATTGAATTTCGTTTGAGGACAGCCTTTGCGAGTCTATAGATTTAAAGTTATGCATGAACAGGCAGTACATGTGCAAATTTACTCACATATCTGGTGGGTAGTTTTGTATAAGCAGAGAATAGAAGGTGCAGCAAATGTATTTAAAGGTGATCTTTAAACTTTGTTGAAAAAGACACTATCATTTGTTGAGAAGATCCAGAAGGGATTTGAGATGTCCATCCAAGCAAAACTTTTTTTTATATAAGCAGTGTGACACGAATTAGTCCCTCACTTTTCATCCACTTTTTATTCTGGATTTTCAATTTTGTACAAATCCATTTCTGCAGGTAAAAGAGTGTTCTACCCACATAAATGCCTTTGAAAATTACTGTCTAAGGCACCTCTGATGTCATCCAGGACAGACTCCAAGAACATGTCCACCATATGGGGAAAGGTTGGCTTTCTATACTGATGGAACTGCAGCAATGGGTGAGACTTTTCTCATCCAGTCTCCCTGCTTCTGAGATGGCTGGCATGCATGCCTACCCGTTGCTGTTCTGAACCAAACCAAAGCTCTGCCCCTCTTCTGTCATGTCATATGCAACAGACATGCCACCGCTAGGAGGATTTCTCCAAAGTGGTCACCCATCGAGAAGGGAATGAGTGATTTGAGGGTAGGTGGTATGGGGGGGGGGGGGAGGAGTTGCCCTTTTTGGGAGAAAAATGGTTTACTTTTGTGTTGGGATCCAGATGTACTAGTTTGGTTTGGCTCAGGGTAATATAAATATTTAGATTTAAGATGTTTTGTACTTTTTATTTAGATTGTTTATCTTGGTTAGTTTGTGTTAAATTATTTGATTATATCGTCACACAGCCAGTCTGGTCCCAGCTGAGAGCAGGAAATAAGACCTGGCTGTTAGGGTGATGATCTGTGTTTTATGAATCTGTACAATGAAGATGTTGTAAATCCTTGAGGATTGTAGAGGTGGGATATGTGATATAAAGATAGGAGGACGAATAAATTATTTACCTGGCTAGGCCCTTTCAGTTCTTAAACTCTACTTCTCTATTATTTCTAAGAAAATTTGTAATTTTCCTCTGGTTCCCAGATCACAAAGAAAAATCATTTAGAAGTGTATCTGGACCTAGTTTAACTGATTCATGTATACTAGAGGCTATTGCTAGATTAGCTCCCATGACAACTCAGCCTGGAAATTGCAACAAATATCTTTCAAGGGTAAGAAAAACTGCCCACGTGAGTCTCAGATGTTTTCAGGGTTTTAGTGCCAGAAACAAAGCAAGGTACCATCTTTTTTGAGGTCATAGAGAATAAAGAAATGAGACAAGACAAGAAGGTCTGAATAAGCTCTTGGAATTGGCAGAGCCCTGCTAATTGTGCCAGTCTGCCCATCAGTCATTCTGTGATTCAGCTGGTGGGGCAGAGTAGCGTGAAATGCATAGGGCTTCTATTCTTAGCTGTTTATAAATTGTAAATTTAGATGTTTATTTTCCATTGTGGGTACCAAAAATCGACATTTATCATGGTGCAGGTACCTTTCCCAGGGGAAAGCAGGAGTTGCTTACTTGTAACAGTTGCTCTCCTAGGACAGCATGGGTGACATCGGATGAAGCCCATCTTAAAGAATCTAGAGCTTTCAGCATGCCCTGAGCATGTGCAGCTGTAGTCATTATCCTACCCCCTTGGTAGAGTCCTTCAGTTCATGATATAGCTAATACACGAAGAGAATCCAACTCCCAGGGGAGGTGGGAGGGTATTGTGAGGACTAACATTCTGCTGTCCTAGGAGAACACCAGTTGCAGTTAAGCAACTCTGCTTTCTCCTAAGACAAGCAGGATGGTAGACCTCACACATGGGTGAATCCCTAGCTCTAGGTCTGTCTGAGCACATCAAACGGGAAGCTGCACAGTGCTGGAGCACTACCTTCCTCCTTTGCTTGAGAGGCAGCCGACCCACCAGGGGTGTAGGCTGGAAAAGAGTTGGGTACTACAAGAAAGCCATAGAAAAGATTGAGACACAAACCCTCAAGTGTAGCAGGGATGCCTGAGGCAGAAGAGTGATGCGAGTGTGAGCAGAAGCAACTCTGCAGCACGGAAAATAGTACAGCAGGGTTCCCAATAAGAAAACCCTGACAAAAACAGTGGACCTAGATCCTCCTGGATATAGGGAGGACCCAGAAATGGAAACAAGGGAGACTCTTGGACGAAAACTGCAGTTTCCTTCGATGTGAAAAACAACCAAAAAACAAACTAGGGCCCTCCAGCCCTCCAGCAAGAAACTGTCATCCACTGACGTTCAAAGGATCAAATGTATCTGGAGAAGAGTGCCCAGGCTTGGTTGGTAGGCTGAATGGGCAAAAGAAACCCAAGCAACGCTTGGAAGAACAAGCGGAAAACCACATCAGGGTCTGGGACAAACACTGCATGCCGAAGCATCAGACCTAGCTGACCACGTAGGACAGTATCAAGGGTTTCAGGGGATGAGAGACAATCCCCAAAACAGACCTGTAGCCCAAAACTCCCAAACAGGGGAATGAGATAGGCATGAAGCTCACTCAGGAGCACCTGTCATAACAAGTTCATCTATCCTGTCACAGGAAGGTCCTTTGGGCAACCTAGAGGAGAAAAACTATGGCAGTACTAGCCAGAGAATGGCAAAAATAAGTGGAAAAAAAGTAGTGTATCCTTCCCTGCAGGTATACAGAGATATACCACGGGTGCCTTAGCTTTACCTCCCTTCCCCCCAACAATCCAATTGGAAGTCAGAAGGAGCAAAGAAGACAAGGAGACAGATTGGTGGACTGCTGGGGCAAGCACCAATCGCTCGGTTGTCCATCAACCCCAAGCAAACAGCCCACTGCCGAATCCAGTAGGGAGAAATCCCCTGAGATGGAGCCCTCAGTTTTCTTGAAACAGCGGAAACAGAGTTGGACAATGTTGCATGACCCAGGATTGCTCTGCTCACAGGCAGGGTGATCCTGAAAATGGGGGGAGAATAGCTTGCATGCTACCGCGGGCAGAGGGCAATGCCTCTGTTGTGGGGTACTCTGCCCCCAACTCTTTCAGCCATGGACATGGCAAAAGGGGGAAGGCACGATTGCCCAGCTGATGGACTGAACTCTCACAGAGGAGGGTCCCACAGGCAGGAAAGACTGGCGATAGCGATCTTTAAGGAAGATACCCACAGAGTCTAGCAGATACCAAAGTAACTCATGAACGGGGGGAACCTGGAGGATCTCCAGAGAGCACACTGGACAGGCTCCCTCGTGTATAGAGTGATCAAGGGAGAGTGCTATCTTAGACTATTCCTGGGACAGGCGCCACTCAGCAGTATCCTGTCCTGTCAGGGAACGGAAAACTAGGGATTCCCCCCCGAAGGAGTGCACAGTCTGGCATCCAGAGGGAAACCCGAAAGTGTTGCCTTGGAACCCAGTCGAATCTACCCTTCCAGAGTGGAAAGGGAAGCAGTGGGATCGGGACCTCCTGATCCCTAAAGACTTAGCGACTCCCTGAAAGAGAGTGGAAATACAAACACTGATCATAGAAGTGATGCAGTGACCAACCCAACACAGGCAGCCAACCTCGGTTGGGGGAGGTCGCCACTGCAACCCCGAGAGAGTTCCCAGCTGAAGACTGTCCAATGACCGCCGCTGCTGCTCCCCGGCCTCCAAGGAGATGCACCGATGCAGAGGATTAGAGAAAAAAAAACAGTCTAGGGACAGAGCCCCCAAGGACTATTCCACAAGTCAGGAGAGTCGGACCTGGTAGAGGTTGAAAAGACACATTCCTCTGCTGAGAAAGGAGTGGAATCCTGAGCCACTCTCTAAATGTCCACTCGCTCAGGAACCAACCAGGAATGCAGTCGTAGTCAGTCCTGCGGCTGCGGAACACAACCTGTCGTGACCGCCTGGAGGGAACACCCCCCCCCCCACACACACAAATGTCCAGGCAGCAGAGGGAAACTGGAAGCCCTTCACCGCAAAAGCACGCTGGGCAGAATTCATGCAGTGGTAACCCATCCACAGATGGTGGCACTCCTATGATCCTAAGGGCCAGGCTTGTGGGAGAAATCAGACACCCCAGCGAGGTCCGAGAACCACATGCCAGTCAGTGGCTACACGCTAACCCATGACCAAACACAGATTGTGTAATAACACCTCCACTGCCAGAACTCCACAGCACTTTGCGGTGCGGACTGATGTGGAGGCTGAGATCATGACAAAAGATGGCAGAACCCTAGTATGGCTGACTGCACAGACAGGGAGAATGCCACCTGCAAGCATCCGAGGCACTTGGCCTTATCTTTCCCAGCAAAGTCACAGTAACTCCAGCAGAGCAGAGAGAACAGTGCTATGACAGTGTCCCCAGCACCATCAGTGATCTGGGTAAGGTATGGCGGAAGGTGGCAGTCTGAAGCGTTATCAGGTATTGTAGGGGGCGACTCCATAAACTGTGTCAGAACTGGCTCACCTGCGAGTCCCACAGGAAACATCAGCAGCGAAGTCCCTGGCGATCACAGGTGCTCATGGAGTACTGCGGACATGTCCTGCGAGCTCCGATGTGCCCACTGTGCTTTTATGCTCACTAACGGAAAGCCACCTCTGGGCACCCAACGACTTTGCACCCAGGACCTTGACTGCGCTAAACCAAACTATAATCAGTTCATAAGAAATTGCCATGCTGGGTCAGACCAAGGGTCCATCAAGCCCAGCATCCTGTTTCCAACAGAGGCCAAACCAGGCCACAAGAACCTGGCAATTACCCAAACACTAAGAAGTTCGATAATTAATAGCGCCTCCACCACAGACATCAAATGCCCTGGGGCCCCAATGGGGAACCAGTCCAAAGGTATCGACCAAGAAAGCCATGGGCGTCTGCAGGGAGAGGCCCTGCAGCCCACTTACAAGTCACCGATGCTAAAAAGAACTGATGACCACCAGTGCCAACAGCAATTCACCTCGGCTCACTTATTCGTTCCGGGGGGGGGGGGGGTGTTGATGTTGTGAGCTCAATGGCCTCACAAGCATTACAGCTGAGAGTCTCGCTAGTACCCATTGACATTGATGGAGTATGCTTCCTGGCGGGACCCTCAGTGCTAGGATCGTGGGCTAAAGGAACAGCTCTGAGCTTCTCAGTGCTCCATAGTAGACACCACACAGGAGTCATGAGGACACTGGACCACTGCGTATGAATGTACCAGTGCACCAGGGTGCCTCAAGCAGATGGCTACCCCTGTGCTTGATCAGTAAGAGGCCAAAAACCCTGTCACACGGGGGCTTCAGAGAGCCCCGGCGGTCAATGATCTCAGGGGTGACGAGAGCACTCAATACCTAACCCAGTGCCTAGTTGGTGAAGCTCAACATAATTTAGGTAGTAATGAGGCACATCAGTGGTCTGAAACCTCTACGGTGGTCCCAAACCTCGATGGCCTTGAGAGTGTCAATGGTATTGGGGCAGAACCGCATCGCAATAGCAATGAGATCACGCTGGCACAGAGGCTGCGCACCTCGACAACCTAGTGCGGAGGGGGGGGGCACGGCATCAAGGATACGTGCCTTGATGGCATAGATGGCTGCCGCAGCATCAATGATACACACCTCGACAGCATTGAGGGCCTGCCACCACTTCAACCAAGACAGCCCTGAGGGTGGCTATGCACACACCCTGATGAATCAAGGGCAATGGTATCGAGAGCACAGTTCATCGATGGAACCATGGTCACCACAGCAGTGAGTGCATCGAAGGCACCATGGTACAGATTGCATTGAGGGAATGAGTGCGCCACACCACAGCATTATCGATGGCATCGCAGCAGAGGGCAGTGCGGACTTGAGGCATCATCAGCATTGAGGCTGTCAAATGCGCTTACTCCGCCCCCATGATGCCCAAGCCTGTGCAGCGAGAGTCCAGTTCCACAGATGCTGATGGCACAGAAGGCCATTACGTCATCATGGGCAGTCATGCACCTCAATGGCAATGAGGGTGACACTGGACCTTGCCGGCGTCAAGGGCAACCATGGTACCTGAAGATGGGCCAGTCCCCGACATTGATGCGTCAAGCGAACTGTGTGCTGGTCACAGCTGTGCGCAGGCAACTGTTCATGGGCATGGCACTGAGGTGCGGCAGCAAGCTGCTAGACCAGGCTCCGCTCACCCTCTCTTCTGGTGAGACTGCAGTGCCAAGGCTGGCAAGCAGGAAGGGAGGCAACATCATCCAGGGCTCCTACCCGTGGAGACTAGCTCCTCGAGATGTGGGGGGAGATATGCTCTCCCTTCCACCGGAACAGCACAGTCCTCGATCCTTTCACTGTCTGAAACCATTCATGCCGATCGATCAGTGAATTGCCATGGAACTCCAGCCTGGGTAAAACTCAGGCAAGTCCCTAGGCTGAGTGGCCTACACGGATCACCGACAGACTGCATAGCCAGTCCTCGTCATCACCATGGAAAGAGAAAACAGACAGAGCAAGGAAAGGACACATATTCTGAACTGCAGAAGCAGTTGTATTTTTTTTTTTTTTACTTGTTTTTGAGTAACAGGCTGCACAGGGAAACCCCACCATGCGGCAGACAGTAAGAAAGAATAGGAAAAATAGAAGAATAAACTAAACTACTTTTAAGAGAAAGGAAATAAGACAGCTGTGGCTCCAGAAAAAAAATCACTTACAAAAACTGTGAGAAGAGAGCAAAGATGAATACCTTGAGCACACGGCTCCGCAGAAAAAGAGTGACTGCCTAGGGTGCAGGATGACTACAGCTGCACATGCTCAGTAGGGCATGCTGAAAACTCTAGATTCTTTGAGATCAAAGTTCTGCGCCAGGCTCCATCTGATGATGTCACCCATTGTGAGGACTGCCATCCTGCTTGTCCTAGAATTAAATAAATGTATTTCTGTAGCAGAGACGGAATCTGTGCAGAAAAAGCACAAAAACAGAGTTCAGGATCCAAAGCAAACAAGGGGAGGAATGAAAAAGTACTAGCAAAGAAGCAATTTATTAGTGTTTATACAATAAATACCTAAATTTATTTATTTGCATCAAGGATATTTTATTAGTGTTTGTTAGTTAAAACCTAAAATCAGAAGCCCTAATTATACATGACGCTGTAGTCAACAGTAGCTAAAGTAGTGCAACCACTCCTAGTGCTCAAATAGGAGATAATTTTCGAAAAGTTACACAGGAGCTGCAAATGTAAAATTAGCATATATGCACGTTAAACAGCATGTAATTATTACTCTATAAACCTCAAGAGTACATGCGTATTTACAGTGTCACGTGAAAATGGAAAAAGAGGGTGCTCCAAGGCAGGATGTAGAAGAAGCACAAGCTCCTATTTTGTATGTCTACGCTACTGAACTTGTCCATCTGCTTTTATACTTGCTGACTGACTCACTCAATTGAAATTGCACTTGTCTTGCATGTAGTTTTGGTGGGAGGTCTGGTAGAAGTTCACGATGATATGCTGGAGGGTCCAGGGGAACTGGTGGTTCCAAGGTGAAGCTCTGGGTGAACCGCTGGGAAGAACTAAGGCTTGAGTTTTTAAGTGCTGTTATCTGATTGTTGTATGTTATGTATATTTTTATGTAATACGATGCAATTTTGTGAATTTGATCTGTTATACATCGCTGTGAACAATTTTATTTTTAATCTGGAAAGTGATTGCTAAATATCAATAAAATGAAATGAAACTGAGTCCAAGTACATGTGCAAATATTTTCAGAAGCAGAGTATGCACATACTTTATAAAAGCATTTAATCCTGGGTTATTACACGTACATTGTTATAATTATGGGGGTAATTTTCAAAAGCATTTGCTTGCTTAAAACTGGATTTTACATGTTTAAATGCACTTTACGCATGTAAGTGGCCTTTGAAAATTGCTACAATATATGCCATTGAATTGTCTATAGGTTTTACACAAACAAGTGCACTTTAAGGGGTAGATTTTAAGATCTTGCGCGCAGGCACCCATGTGCGTGCACTACCCGGTGTGCACACATGGACGCCTGGTTTTATAATCATGCGAGCGCATGTTATAAAATTGGGGGTCGATGCGCGCAAGAAGGTGCACACTAGTGCATCTTGTGCACGCCGAGGCCCGCAGCCTTCACCCGTTCCCTCCCAGGCCGCTCCAATTTAGGAGCGGCCTGGGAGGGAACTTCCCTTCTCCCTAACTCTGTCCTTCCTACCCCTTCCCCCTAACCTTCCTGCCCCCTAGACCTATTCTAACCCCCCCCCCCCCCCATTCCTTTAACTTATCGTTTGCGCCTGCTTTGGGCCAGGCGCAGGTTGCACGTGCCGGCACACGATCCCCCGGTACAGCTGCAAATGGCCGCTGCGCCGGGGACCTCTAGCTCCGCCCTGCCCCCTTTTCGAAGCTCCGGAACATACATTTTTTTTAAAAATAGGCCCAGCGCGCATAGGCGTTTTAAAATCTACCCTAAGCGCATAAATGGGCTTTTGAAAATTGCTACAATAGTATATTGTATTTATATAAACAACTTCTTTGAAAATTACCTCCTACATGTAATTAAAAACAAAACTGGTAGAGAACGTATACATGTTCCTGCATTACAAATATCTGTATGTACTGAAATATATCTACATATATTTGGACAATAATGCATTGTATTTTATAAAACGTGCAACTCTCACCACACAGTTTGTAAAATAATAGCATAAATCTCTGCTGATCCATTTTTGCATGCAAATGGTATATGTGGGAAGTTTTGAAAGATGGACTCAAATGTTGCTTTAGAAACATAGAAACATGACTGCAGATAAAGACGAATGGCCTGTCCAGTCTGCCCATCCATCCAATTAATTTAGCATAATTCTCATCACTTCCTTAGAGATCCCCTGTATTTATCCCAAGCTTTCTTGAATTCAGATACTGTTTTTGTCTCCACCACTTCCACTGGGAGGCTGTTCCACACATACACAACCTCTCTGTAAAAAAATATTTCCTGAAATTACTCCTGAGTCTCCCGCCTTTCATCTTCACCTCATGACCCCCCCTCGTTCTAGAGCTTCCTTTCTGTTGAAAGAAGCTCGCCTCCTGTGCATGGAAACCATTGATACATTTGAATGTCTCTATCATATGTCCCCTATCTCACCTTTCCTTTAGGGTATACATATTTATATCTTTAAGTCTATACCTATATGCTTTAGAACAAAGACCACTGATCATTTTAGTAGCCTCTCTCTGCAGTGACTCCATCCTGTTTATATCCCTTTGAAGGTGCGGCCTCCAGTTTTGTCCACAGTATTTTAAATGAGGTATCACTTGGGACCTATATAGTGGCAGTATCACTTCCCTTTTTCTGCTGACCATTCTTCTCCCTATGCTGCCAAGCATCTTTCTGGCTTTTACCATCGCTTTTATCCATGTTTGGCCACCTTAAGATAATCAGATACAATCGCGCCCAGATCCCACTTATCCTTTGTGATTAGAAGAATTTCACCTCCAGTACTGTACCTTTCCCTTTGGGTTTTTGCATTCTAAACGCATTATTCTGCATTTTTTTAGCATTAAATCTTAGCTGTCAGGTCTTAGACAATTTCTCAAGCTTCCTAGATTCCTCCTCATGTTTTCCACTCCTTCCTGGCTGTCCACCATGTTACAGATTTTGGTACCATCAGCAAAAAGACAAACCTTTCCTGACAACAATCCCATTTTCTCCATTATGCTTGATCCGCATCTTAAACTTTGAATACAAATTAAGTCAATAATCAGGGCCAGTTTCTACAAGCTGAGTCCTTTCTGGTTTAAAGCAATTATTACATGCCTCGGAGTTCTGAGGCCTCCATCTTTCCTCTTGTTGACTATTGCAATGGACTTTATTGGGTTTCCCTGATTCTACTATTCAGCCACTTCAATTGCTTTTGAATGAAGCCACACCTCTAATCTCTGGTCATAAATGCTCTGAACATGTTTCTCCAATCCTTATACAGTTACACCGGCTACCTCTGCGACAGTGCATCGAATACAAAATCATGCTGTTTTCAAACTCCTTAATTTGAGATCCTGTCCATGGCTCAGTTTTTTGTTGAAATTGTATTGACCCTCACGTCAGTTAAGACCACTTCAATGAAGTACCCTTGATGTTCCATCTTTAAAAAATGTTCGCCTGTCCCAAGGGAATCTGCATTTTCTATTGCAGGTCCAGTTCTTTAAAATTCCTTCCCTATGGAACTTAGATTGTGCGATTTTTTAAAAACATTCAGAAGCTTGCTAAAACCTTCCTGTTTAGCAAAGCTTATTTCTGATTGGGGTTAGTTTTTAGCTTCCTCATCACAGGATCCTGCAGTAAGCCATTTTTATTTATATTATCTAGTTTGTTTTATTTGATTTTATGAATGTTTTTTTCTGTACATCGCCTAGGCCTTTCCTGTGTTAGGCAACTAATAAATTCTTAATAAATGTAAAAATGTTGAAAAGAACTGGTCCAAGGACTGATCTCCCAGGCACACTACTAGTAATAACCCCTTGTCAGAGAAAATTCCATTTACCACTACCCTTTGTTGCCGACACTCAGCCAGTTTCTAATCCAGTCACTCTAAGATCCATACCAAGGGTGCATAATTTATTTATAAGTCTTCTCTGCAGAACCATGTCAAAGGCCTTGCTGAAATCCAAGTACACTATGTCCAATGCTATCCCTTGATCCAACTCTCTGGTCACCCAAAGACATTGATCAGATTCGTCTAACAAGATTTACCTCTGGTAAAACCACTGGATTCCAAAAATTGCAGTATCCTCTGTTTTAGCAGCGATTCTGTATCCCATCCTACCCCATCACCTTATCTACTTTAAGTTTAGTTAGCTCCTTACAAACACACTGTTCTGAAAATCGATTGAGGTTTACCTCACTTCCAATCTTATTTGTGTTTGTTTTATGTGGTCCCGCTCTTCACACCTTTCCACAGTGAACACCGAACAGAAATATTTGTAAAGCAATTTTGCTTTTTCCTCGTCAGCCTCTACATATTCCTTCCCTTCATCTTTGAGTCTCACAATGCTACTTCTGCACTTCCTTCTATCACTAACATATCTAAAAATGTCGTCTCCCATGTTTTACCATATTTGCTATTTCTTCTATCTGAATTTTTGCATTCCTGGCTACTTTCCCATCTTCTCAATTTTTCCAGATATTATTGCTTGTCTTCCTGCTTCTGTGATCTCTTGTATTTTATGAATGCTAACCTTTTCTTCCTTACCTCTTCAGTCACTTCTTTAGAAAACCATAATGGCCTCGTTTTCCTTTATTTACATTCCTAACAAAAAGATTAATTGCTCTTATGATATCTCCTTTTAATTTTGCCCACTGCCCTTCTACTTCCCTTAGATCTTCCTATCCAGCTAGTAACTCCTTGAGGTGCTCCTCCATTTTGAGATTAGTTTTCCTGAGGTCTAGGACTCTTGTCATAGAATGAACATTCAACTCGTGTCCTAATATTGAACCATATCAGCCGGTGGTCACTGGTTCCCAGATGGTCATTCACTACATCATCAGAAATACTCTCTCTGTTGGTAAGCACCAGGTCCAGTATCACCCCCTCCTGTGTGGGTTCCATTACCAGTTGACAGAACAGTTCTCCTTGCAGAGAATCCAGGATCTCCCTGCTTCTTTTGTTGCTTTAAAGCTTTGCACCACTGATATACAGTGCTGAGAAAAATTTTATAAACCTTAAGTAAAATAATAAAAATTACAAGTTCTTATCACAATACCCTTTGAAACCAGTCTTGTATGCAATAATGTTATAAATTAAAACAATTCCATATTTCTTGAGACACAATAATGTACAAAGTAGGAACAATAAGACTAATTCAGAATCAGTTGTGTGAAACAGTAAGTGAACCCCTAGTTTCCTCAGCACAATTAATTGGCTAATTAGAGTCAGGTGCTTAAATAATTGGGGGCAAATAAACCACTCTGTAGAATAAATTTGCATGACTAGTTTGGGCTTCCTGTTCTATATAAAGATCCAAAAGGTTTTACATTTGGTCTTCAACTTAAGTTAGTGGGAACTTATGCCACAATCAAAAGAAATTACAGAGGACCTATGAAAACATGTTGATGCTCATCTGTCTGGACAGGGTTACAAGACCATTCCTAACATCTGGGGCTCCGTCCAGCCTCTTGTCAGCTAGATGGTATGCAAATTTTGGAAGAATACGCCAATTTTGGAAGAATACGCCAAAGCCCATTTTATCTAACACAGAAAACAAGAATGGCCAATGGACCATCAGGAACGCCTTTTTTGGTCTCTGTGGGCACCCCAGAAGCGCCTGAAGTGAGGTAATACCCCTTACCTCAGGCGCTTCTGGCAAAGCTTCCTGCAGCATCCTGCATCCTAAGGCCTGGTTGAAACATCTTGCATTTCATCTAGATATAAAATTGTTAGCAAAAATACTAGCAGACCACTTCAATCGCTTTATCCCACAGCTTATCCACCAAGACCAAGCTGGATTTATCCCAGGCAGAAAAGCTAATGACAATTTGCGAAAAATCCTTAACATTATCTGGGGAGCCCACAGAGACCAGAAAAGGCGTTCCTCATGGTGCATTGGCCATTCTTGTTTTCTATGTTAGATAAAATGGGCTTTGGCGTATTCTTCCAAAATTGGCTTAGATCTCTATCACAAGCCCACAGCCTGTCTCAAAATCAATGGAGGCTACTCCGATGCTTTTGAAGCCAGTGGGGAACTAGGCAAGGCTGCCCCCTTTCACCCCTTTTATTTTCCTTTTTGAAACCACTCGCCATCACCATTAGAGAGGACCCGCTTGTATCTAGATGTCAATTTGGCAACCAGTCCCTTAAATTATCCCTATTTGCAGATGACATCTTATTCACTATCACTAAGCCACATCTCATTGTTAGCCACTGAATCCAACTTAGACACATTCAGCGCAGTGTCTGGCTTCAAAATCTGCAGGCCTCTTATAGCTGCAGCTGAAATGAGGCTTCATGTGACAACCATCAGGAAAAAACGTAAATGGGAATTGTGGTCATGGGAGGATAACTAGGAAGGAAACCATTGCTCTAAAAAAGAATGTTGCTGCTTGCCTCAGGTTTTCCAAAGGGCATTGGACAATCCATATGACTTTTGAAATAATGTTCTCTGGACAGATAAGTCACAACAACAAATGTTTTGTTTGGCAGAAACCAAACACTGCCTTCCAAATTAAGAATCTCATCCCAGCTATTAAACATAGTGGTGGAGGTAGCATGGTGTGGAGTTGCTTTGGTGCATCAGGGCTTGGATGGCTTGCCATCATTGATGAAACCATGAATTCTGCTTTATATCAGAAAATTCTACAAAACGTCAGGCCATCCATCCATGAGCTGAAGCTGAGCAGACAATGGGGGTCAAGCAACAAGCTAACAACCCTAATCATTCCAGTAAGTCTACTACAGAATGGTTATAGAAGATATTTTGTGTTTTGAATTGGCCACATCAAACTCCCAATCTTAAACCCTACTAAAATGTTATGACAAGACCTGAAGCATGCTCAAATGTCACACAAATGAAATAGTTCTGTGTAGGAGAATGGACCAAAATTCTTGAAGGGCAATGCGAGAAACTGATCAACAGTTACAGGAAATGTTTAGTTGAAGTTATTGCTGTTCAAGGTGGTGCTACCAGTTACTGAATGAAGGGTTTGCATTATTTTCACACAAAGATACTTACTGCTGAATCTTTTTGTTGAATAAATAACAAATATATATCTTTTTTGTCAGAGTTTAGATTATGTTTTGGAGTATAAATAAAATACAGATCATCCTCGGGGGTTCACAAACTTTCTCAGCCCTGTAAAAGAGCAGGAAGGAAAGACTATATTCAGATCTATTTGGTTCTCTTTATACTCACTGCTATGGTGCAATAAACAGTGACTATTCACTTCTGTATGTGTTTGCTAATCTTCTCTAAGAAACTGATCAGGTTTAATTTATTTCTTCAAAACTATGAACCCTACTTAACACCATAACATCGTATCAATGGCAGAAAAAGACTAAATGGTCTATCCAGTCTGCCCAGCAAGTTTCTTATGGTAGTAAATGCCCCCCTGGGCAGGTTACCCCCATGTTACTGTTAAGAGTAGTAACTGCTGCTCCATGCAGGTTATGCCCAAGTCTTATGTTAAGGGTAGTAATATTTTCAATCACTTTTCATTCTCTTTACTCCTACAGGCATGTCCAATCTATTGCAAACCTTACAATCATTTGCAAATAGACAAATTTTACCTTCTATCCCTTCCGCAATGTCTATTACAAAGATATTGAACAGAGCCGGTCCTAAAATCGAACCTTGTGGCATTCCACTTAACACTGTTCTCTCTTCAGAGAAGGTTCCATTTATTATTATTCACCGTCTCCTGTCAGTCAACCAGTTGTAACCTACTCCACCACCTTGGTGCCCACCCCGCAACTTATTTTATTCACAAGACTCCTATGCAGGACCATATCAAATGTTTGGATGAAATCCAAGAAAATCACATCGAGTGCTCTTCCTTGAGCCAATATTATCCACCCAAAAAAATTCAAATTTGTCTGGCAGGACCTTCACCTAGTGAATCCATGCTGCCTTGGGTCCAGGAACCCACCTACTTGTAAATAATTCGCTATCCTTTCCTTCAGCAGAGTCTCCATTAACCTTCCCACCACCGAGGTGAGGCTAGCCACTCTTGTGACACGGGACCACAACAGCTCTTCTCCAATCACCCGCCACCACTCCTGTTTCCAGGGATCTACTGAACAGGTCTTTCAGCAGACCTGCCAGCACAACTTTGAGCTTCCTTAGTATCCTAGATGTACCTCATCCGGCCCTATGTCCTAGGTCTTCCCATACATTCTCGTCTGTAAATGGGATTGCATCTATGCCACTCCCATCCATGATCTTGTCAATCAGTAACAATCTTTCTCTAGAGTCTTCTTTAGTAAACCCGAAACTGAAGTATTTGTTTAATATTTCTGCCATTTCTTCATATGTATCTATGCACTGTTCCTCGTCACCTTTCAATTTCATTATATCACTTCAGGCCTTCCTTCTTTCTTTGATATATCTGAAAAATGTTTTGTCGCCTCTTACCTCTTTGGCAATCCTTTCTTCTACATGACCTTTTGCTTTCCTGATTTCTTTCTTCATCTCCCTCAGTTTCAGTAGGTTTTCTTCCCTGTGTTCCTCTTTTTGGGATCCTTTACAATTCCTGAATGCTGTTCTTTTTGCTTTTATTTTTTCAGCCACCTGGTTTCTTTTTCCTTGTACTTTTGTTTGCTTTTCTAACATGTAGATTTGTTGCCTTTGTAATATCTCCAGGGCAGATTGTAGGAAAATATCGGTCTGCGGGATTTTTTCAAAACAGGCCTATGGGGTATCTGACACCCTCATGCACTTTCCTTCCAACACGTGTGTCAACAGCTTCCAAAAACGTGCCAAGTCAACCCTGGAACCCGGCAGAATTGAGCCAAAAATATCTCCATAATAAAACTTCATCTTTCCTAAATAATTAAGTTGAGCACATTCTAGACCGGGGTGAGCAGATTGGTTGGGCCCCCTATACATCTGCTTATAGTTCTTATAGAGATATATCCTGGATTCCCGGTCTGGCTCTTGAATCAGTAATGACACTGCCAGCCAGTGTCAGACACACACACGCTCAGTCACAAAGATTTTTAGATTGCAGAAACTATTGGTACATACACACTGACCCATACAGACACACACACTTTCTCAGACACAAAGACAACCCAAACAGAGTGTGTGTGTGTGTGTGTATGTCAGAAAGAAAGATATCCACACACAATTCTCTCTCACAAAGTACGTATAGGTTGTCTCTCTCGCTCACTCTGACACGGACACACACACACGCACACATTCTATGCCTGTGCTTATGTGCTCACACAGTGAGTGCCCCCAGTCCAGCACCGCTGCATCATGGTGTAAAGGTCTTGCTTGCTGCCAGTCCTTTCCCATTCTGCAGCAGTCCCCTCCCTTTCCCAATCCTATTCCCTAGTACAGTGGTTCTCAACCTTTTTTTGGCCGGGACACACCTGACAGATGGTTCTCACATGAGTGACACACTGAACATGTGACCGTCACGGGGCAAAATGTAAATATACATTCTGCATCCTCAGGAACCCCCTCGACCCCCAAAAATGGGTGCAGAGCAGAACTAGGGCATTACCTGTACAACTTACCATACAAAAAAAGATATTCTGGATCTGATGACATCTCAGTAAAAGCAAAACAAACTCTTTACTGGCAGGCACAATACCCTGGCCTTATGAAAAGACAGTAATTTACCACTACAAATATTTAACCAGGCCCTAAACACTAATACTACACCTATTAGGAAAACAGAGCAAGCCAAGTTGCTATAGATAGAAACCCACATAGAAACAATTGTAAAACTATACTAATAAATGTTATAAAATAGCTGATAACATCCAACAATTAAAAACTCATAAAAATGATTACACATTGTCCAAATATCAATAAAATATTTCAAAACAGCAGACACATCACATAATACCCAATAATTAAAATGGCAGTCAATCAAGAAAAATAAACTTAAAAAGCCACCTTTACTTACCCTCTCCAGCAACTCTCCTACTCCTTTCCCTTGCAGACCAAGGCCAAAGGCACTCACCAGAAGCAGCAGTGGCTGCTGAAGCTCTGTCCTCACAGTCCTCTTCCTTAGGGCCCACAACCAGTCTCTGTCTCACACAGACCAGTAACCCCCCTAACTAGTATCTCTTCCTCACACAGACACCAGTCACCTCCCTGACCAGTTGCTGTCTCTCTCACACATAAACACATCACCTCTGACCAGTCTCTCTCTCAATCACACACATGCTCTGTCACTTACATAGAAGCTGTCAATCACACAAATGCTCTTGCTCCCATTCCACCACAACCCACAAAGCTGCCACTCACACACTCAGGCACCCATTCTATCACACACACACAAAGCTGCCACTCACGCACTCAAACACCCATTCTATCACACACACACAAAGCTGCCACTCACGCACTCAAGCACCCATTCTATCACACACACACACAAAGCTGCCACTCATGCACCTATTGTACCACACACACAAGCTCTCACTCATGCACCCAGGCACCCATTCTACCACACACACACAAAGCTGCCGCTCATGCACCCATTGTACCACACACACAAGC